>NC_089837.1:255858431-256179431 GCF_035609145.1 Eleutherodactylus coqui | reverse complement strand
CCCGACCACAAAAGGTGCAGAGATAGTACGTCTTTTATTTGCGTATTTACGCAGTTTCTCTTGGGAACCCTGAAGGTTCTTACGAACCTGGGCCCAAACTGTGCACAGTTCTTCGGCGGATATGTCGGCGGCCGGATTGTTCGAGACCAAAGGAGTAGAAAGCGAGAACCGGGGATGGAACCCATAGTTACAAAAAAAAGGTGACAGTTGGGTCGACGAGTTACCATGGTTGTTAATAGCAAATTCGGCGAGAGGTAAGTAGTTGGCCCACTGATGCTGGTTATCAGAGACAAACAGTCGCAGATACTGGATAAGTTCTTGGTTCATCCGTTCCGTTTGTCCGTTACTCTCGGGATGGAAAGCGGAGGAAAAGGACAAATTAACGTTTAGATTTTTACAGAAGGCTCGCCAGAAGCGAGCGACGAACTGAACCCCTCTATCAGACACAATATCCTCGGGGATCCCATGTAACCGAACAATCTCCTTGATGAACATCTCAGACAAAAGTTTGGCGTTAGGCAACTTGCCAAGTGGAACAAAATGAGACATTTTGGAGAAACGGTCAACTATTACCCAAATGACCGTATTCCCCAGCGAGGATGGCAGATCAGTAATAAAATCCATGGACAAATGGGACCATGGCCTGGACGGAATGGGCAAGGGCAGAAGAGGCCCCTCAGGACGTCTCCTGAGGTTCTTCCCCCTTGCGCAAACCGGGCACGCGGACACAAATACCCGTACATCCTTGGCCATGTGCGGCCACCAATAGAGTCTGGCCGCTAACTCCAGAGTACCCCTGATACCGGGGTGTCCAGCTAGGACTGAAGCATGTGTCTCCTCTAACACTTTCAATCTCAGTGACAACGGGACAAATAATTTGCCTTCCGGAAGGGCTTCAGGAGCAGATTGTTGAGCGGCGTGAATGAGAGGTGAAAGGTCGGAGGAGACAGCAGCGAGGACCACCCCAGGGGAGAGAATGCTCTCAGGCTCCGGCTCGGAAGGTTCCGGAGAACCAAAACTCCTAGACAGGGCATCAGCCTTGACATTCTTAGAACCGGGTCTATAGGTAACAACAAAATTGAACCGAGAGAAAAACAAGGCCCAGCGGGCTTGCCGAGCATTTAACCTCTTAGCGGAATCTAGATAAGTGAGGTTTTTATGGTCAGTGAGTACCGTAATCTGGTGATGGGCTCCTTCCAAAAAATGCCTCCACTCTTCGAAAGCCCACTTAATCGCCAGCAATTCCCGGTTGCCTATATCATAGTTCCGTTCGGTGGACGAAAACTTCCTAGAAAAATAGGCACACGGTCTAAGGTTGGTGAGAGTGGAGGGACCTTGGGACAGTACCGCTCCCACACCAAACTCAGAGGCATCTACCTCCACCACAAAAGGACTGGACAGGTCCGGTTGTACTAGGACAGGTGCAGACGAGAACGCCGCCTTTAGGGTATTGAAGGCCCTCAGAGCCTCAGAAGACCAGGTCCTCACATCTGCCCCCTTTCTGGTGAGGTCCGTTAGAGGTTTAGCCACCACGGAGAAGTCTTTAATGAATTTGCGATAGTAGTTGGCGAAGCCGAGGAAGCGTTGAAGGGCTTTCAACGACCCTGGCTGGGCCCACTCCGTGATGGCCTTCACCTTTTCAGGATCCATCTGGAAGTCGCATGGCGTGATGATATACCCCAAAAATGATATCTTTTGTACCCCGAAAACACATTTCTCGAGTTTAGCAAACAGCTTGTTATGTCTGAGTCGAGCTAGCACAGTCTGAACGTGAGTATGGTGACTCGGCAAGTCGGAGGAAAAAATCAAAATGTCGTCTAGATATACAACCACGAACACCCCCATGATATCCTGAAACACTGAGTTCATGTACCCCTGAAAAATGGCGGGGGCGTTACACAATCCAAAAGGCATAACTAGGTATTCAAAATGCCCGAGGGGCGTATTGAAGGCGGTTTTCCACTCATCCCCCTCCCGAATGCGGATGAGGTTGTATGCTCCCCTGAGATCAAGTTTAGAAAACCATCGGGCACCAGCGACCTGGTTGAGGAGGTCAGGAATGAGTGGAAGAGCATACTGGTTTCGGACTGTGATTTTATTTAGCTCTCTATAGTCAATACAGGGCCGGAGACCCCCATCCTTCTTCTCAACGAAGAAAAACCCGGCACCCACCGGGGATTCTGAGGGCCGGATGTGCCCCTTGGCCAGGCTGTCCTGGATGTAGTCCCTCATGGATTCTCTCTCTGGAACCGTAACGTTATAAATGCGGCCCTTAGGAAGTTTGGCCCCAGGAATCAAGTCTATTTTACAGTCCCATTCCCTATGAGGGGGCAGAGCTTCAGATAATTGTTTGGAGAACACGTCAGAAAACTCGGAGAGGTATTCTGGTAGGGAGCTCCCCTCGCAGGTGGAGATTCCCACCTTCACCGCACAAAGGTGGTTGGCACAGCGGGGACCCCACTTTACCAGTTCCAACGTGTCCCAATTTACTACCGGGTTGTGCTCCCGGAGCCAGGGGAGGCCTAGGACGACGTCCACAGACAAATCTCTCATCACTAGAAAGGTGCAGGTTTCCACGTGTAAGGCTCCTATAGTAAACCTTACTTCAGGGGTCACCAGATTAACCACCCCTGCTTGCAAAGGAGTGGAGTCCACTCCTGAAACCAGAATCGGAGTTTCTAAACGTAACAAAACCCCGGACAGTTGAGCAACGAAATTAAAGTTAACGAAATTAGCCGCAGCCCCCGAATCAACAAAGGCTTGCCCAGTACGGTGGAAAGCATGAAATTCTAGGGTGCAAGGCACTAACATTTTGGACAACACAGGGAGTACCTTGGCTCCTAGACAGTCCCCCCGATAACTGCCTAGGAGCGGGAGTTCTTCCTGCCGTGGCTTCTTAGCGCAGGTAGCAATGCGGTGACCCGGCTCCCCACAGTAGAAGCAGAGGTTCTTCTTCAGGCGGTGTTCCCGTCGTTGCTCGGGGTTCACGGCTCCCAGCTCCATGGCCTCGGTGGTGGGAGGGTAAAAGGTCGGGTCAGTCGAAGAAGTAGACGTGGGGAGTGGGGTGGTCCGAGCGGCGTGTCTGGCCCTCAAACGTCGGTCGGCTCGAATAGCCAGCGACATGGCTTGCTCCAGGGTTTTAGGCTCTGGGTGGGCCACAAGTAGGTCCTTGAGACCCTCAGACAGACCGGTCAAAAATAAGTCTTTTAGGGCGGCATCGTTCCACCGGGATTCCGTACAATGTTGACGGAATTGGGAACAGTAGTCCTCCGCCATCTTACAACCTTGGCGCAGGGCCAGAAGTTTGGAGACTGCGTAGCCCGC
Organism: Eleutherodactylus coqui; assembly: GCF_035609145.1. NCBI lineage: Eukaryota > Metazoa > Chordata > Amphibia > Anura > Eleutherodactylidae > Eleutherodactylus > Eleutherodactylus coqui. Next base: position 256,176,107 of record NC_089837.1, on the reverse strand, counting down.
CCGGTCGGGTTCGTCATAAATTTGACCCAGGGCGAAAAAAAAGGCGTCAAGGGATAGTCGGGCTGGAGAGCCAGCTGGTAGCGAGAAAGCCCAATTCTGGGGCTCTCCCCTCAGGCGGGTAATTACGATTCCCACTTTCTGGTATTCAGTACCAGAGGAGTGGGGGCGGAGATCAAAGTAGAGCTTGCAGCTCTCTCTAAATGCAAAAAACTGATCTCTCTCTCCGGAGAAGCAATCCGGAAGCGTGGCTCGAGGTTCTGACATCGTTCCTGGAGCGGACGAGGGCTGCATGGGGCCTGCAGCTGCCACTTGTTCCCGTGGCTGCAAGCGGGCTGTTAGGTCCTGGGCAAGGGTCGTAAGGACCTGGACCTGGTTCGCTACAGCCGCCACGGCCTCCATCGAGGGGCTCAAAGTTGCCGGGCGGATGCAAGGGTCTGACCTTAGTTCGGCCAGTGTTACTGTCAGGACAGTGTCCGGGATATGGGGGTCCCTGAGATATCCCGCAACCCCTGTCCCTGCCTACTTGCCCCCCTGGGCTACCCCCCAGGGCGACAACTGGGCGACGGTCCCTACCCTCACTAGGGAAGCGGGACACGGGAGACAAACAGACACTGAGACAAGCAACGGTAGAATGGTCAGACAATCCGGGTAGGCAACAAGAGGGTACGCAGTACGGAGGGGTCAGGCAAAAACGTAGTCAAGTCCAAAAGCAGGTGTCAGAAAAGCCGAGGTCACAAGAGCAGTCAGGATAAACGCGGGTGCAGCTGGAGAACCAAACTAACACTGGCAAGGCCTGAGAGGAAAACACACCTATTTAAATGCTGTCAGCGCTCCCGCCCCAGAAGCTGATTGGGGCGGGGAGCCTGACAGCAGCAGGGCTAATCAGGGCGGTGCTGGGGGCACGCCCCCAGTCTCACTGCACAGACAGTTACCAGGGAAGCCAGCCTGGTAGTCAAGCGACTAGAAGCACCAGCTGCCTCCCTAGCAACCCGGCGGCGACCAGTCTTACAGCGGCCCGGGGAGATCACAAGAACCGGGGTACCTCTGCGCCGTGCTCCTGTACCCCGGGTGGCCGGACCGGTGGTGCGGGCACGGCGGCCCCGCGAGTTGCCGGTTCTGACAGAATACTTAGCTAACTTAATGAACTCAAGGTCCACATGAATGACATCCTAGGTTACTAAAGGAAGCAGTGGAGGTAATTGCTGAACCACTCGCCATAATCTTTGAAAATACCTGTAAAAGAGGTCCCAGAAGATTTGAAAAGGGCAAATGTTATCCCTATCTTCAAGAAAGGGAATAAGGTGGATCCAGGAAGCTACAAGCCTGTGAGCCTGACTTCTATACTGGGAAAGATCTTTGAACAAATTATTGAACAGCATGTATGCAAGCACTTGGATAAAAATGTAGTAATTAACCAGAGCCAGCATGAGTTTGTGACAAACAAGTCATGTCAGACAAATGTAATTTCCTTCTATGACAGAATCACCGACTGGGTTGATCAGGGAAATGCAGTGGATGTAGTATATCTTGTTTTTAGTAAAGCATTTGACAAAGTATCTCATACCATAATTATTGAGAAAATGACCAAATATGGTATTGACAAGGCAACTGTTAAGTGGATTCACAACTGATTGAGTGATCGTACTCAAAGAGTGGTCATAAAGGCTAAACATCCAAGTGGAAGAATGTATCAAGTGGGGTACCACAAGGCTCTGTCCTAGGCCCAGTGTTGTTCAACATTTTTATAAATGATCTGGAGGAGGGAACTGATGGGAAACTGATCAAGATTGCCGATGACACAAAGCTAGGAGGGATAGCTAACACTAGGGAAGAGAGAGAGAGTATTCAAAAAGATCTAGAGAAGCTTGAACAATGGGCGGCGACTAACAGAATGGTATTTAATAAGGAGAAATGCAAAGTCCTACATCTGGGCAAAAAAAATGAAAAAAACACAAACAGAATGGGATGAATTGGGCTAAGCAGCAGCACAAGTGAAAAAGACTTGGGTATACTAATAAATCATAGACTGAACATGAGTCAACAATGTGATGCAGCAGCCAAAAAGGGAAACACAATTCTGGGATGTATTAAGAGAAGCATAGAGTCTAGATCACGTGAGGTAATTATCCCCTCTACTCTTCCTTAGTCAGACCTCATCTGGAATATGGTGTCCTGCTTTGGGCACCCCACTTTAAAGAAAAAAAAAAAAAGACATAGACAAACTAGAGCAAGTTCAGAGAAGAGTTACCAAGATGGTGAGTGGTCTGCAAATCATATCCTATGAGGAATGTTTAAAGGATCTGGGAATGTTTAGCTTGCAAAAAAGAAGGCTGAGAGGAGACTTTATAGCTGTCTACAAATATCTGAAGGGCTGTCACAGTGCAGGGGGATCAGCCCTATTCTCATTTGCACAAGGAAAGGCTAGAAGTAATGGGATGAAACTAAAAGGGAGGAGACACAGATTAGATATTAGAAAAAACTTTCTGACAGTGAGGGTGATCAATGAGTGGAACAGGTTACCGCGAGAGTTGGTGAGTTCTCCTTCAATGGAAGTCTTCAAACAAAGGCTGGACAAATATCTGTCTGGGATGATTTACTAAATCCTGCACTGAGCAGGGGGTTGGATCCGATGACCCTAGAGGTCCCTTCCACCTCTACTATTCTATGATTCTATGACTTCCACAGATGTGCCTGCAGCTAGCTGAGAATGAGAGAGACACAGCTTGTAGAGGAAAAAATGGTAATACATGCAGGATATAAGACATATAATCACCAGAAATAGTGTTATTCATCATGTGCACACATGAAGATCCCAAAATGACTGAAGCAGTGGTGCGCATGTATGAGCCCAGCTCCATTTATTTCAGTGGAACTTCCAAAGATAGCCAAACACAAGAAGTCGGCAGTCCCGTTGAAGCGAATGCTTGAACGCCGCTCTATTCATACGTATAGGATCTTCGGGATCCCCATTCTCGGGATCGCTACTGGTCACAGCAGTTGGATCCCCACCATTCAAAAGGCTATCAACTATCCTGCTGACAGGGGATAATTTTTAATCTTGGCACAACCCCTTTAAACACTTTTAGTGTTGATTTATCAGAAGGTTTCTTTTTCTTCCTAGTTATGAACTTATTAAATACAATTTTTGAAGACAAACGTGTACATCTTACAGTTGCACTTGTGACTGGAAATAGCCCATCAGAAATGTGGCACTTGTGAGAAATACCATTTTAATGCAATTAAACCAGAAAACTGGGATAATTGTATTAGTAAGTCTCCCTCGTAATATTTTCTAGTTGATACTGTTTAAAAAGAAATCCTGTAATACAGCTGGGTATATATTTATGCCAAATTACATATAGCTCACCAATAAATAACATCATCAATAAGTTAAATTACCTTCAGCCTAGCCTCTGGATATTTACATGCCCGAAGCAGTATACTGTGTATGCACACTGCAAATCTACTGGAAAAATGTATGTCAAATTATTTAGCTAGAGGATGAGGGGATTTGAAAATAGCAAGGTGGTTAAACTTTTACAAAATCTTCTAGAAAGGCTATTAAATTATAAATCGCTGTTACACATTTTGTTAAGAGTGATGTGATTTTTAATTATTATGTCATTGCCTCTGGCTGAGTCCAGGAGCTTTGCCAAGGATACAGGCTTGGAATGATGCTGTACTCTAAACAGTCATTCAAGCAAATTTGGTGTCTGCAGAAAACTACTAAAAAACGTACCCAGCCTTTTTTCATACAGCCCAGAGGGTTTAATTAAATGAGATGAATGATATTTCCTACATAGTTGCCTGAAACGGTTAACAAGATCTTTTGTGACCAATTAGCCACTTGTTGTAAATGCACATATGTGAAACAGAATATAGCTATATTTAGGATTAAACTGAAAAACAAAATTAAGGGCCTAATAATGAAAAGAGGCCCGGAGAATGGGGGTGAGGCAGTGGGGAGGAATCTGCTGCCTAACTACTTTAGGACCAGAAGGCTTACCAATTAATTTTTTTGTTTTTTCATCCTCGCCTTCCAAGAGCCATAACTTTTTAATTTTTCCATTGATATACCCGTATGAGAATTATATTTTGTGGTCATAGTTGTATTTTTTAATGGAAGCATTTTTGTACCAATGTTTAACACCTTGAGTGGCGGGTTTCTTCCCACCCTGTCGTGCCCACCAGGGCAGGTTTTTTAAATAGTCTAATCATTTAATTTCAACTAATTTTGAAGTTCCGTTCCAAGAGCCATTACTTTTTTATTTTTCCATTGACACAGCCATATGAGGGCTTGTTTATTGCGGGACAAGTTGTATTTTTTGATGCCATCATTTTCGGGTATACACAATGTATTGCATAACGTTTGTAAAAAAATTTGTAGGGAGATTGGGGGAAAAAAAGAAATTCTGCCATTTGCTTTTTAGATTTCATTTTTACGGCGTTCAGCGTGCAAAATAAATAATGTGATAACGGAGTCAGCATGATTCCGGCGATACCAAGTTTACATAGTTTTTTTATGTTTTGTTATTTTTGTATTTAAAACATTTTTTCTCTTAAAGGTTTGCTTTTGTGTCGCCACATTCCAAGAGCCGTATTAATTTTATTTTTCCATTGCCAGCACTCTAGAAGGCCTTGTTTTTTGCGGGATGAACTTCAGTCTTCATTCATCTAATTTTTAGGAACATGTAAAATTTTAATCGCTTTTTATTACATTTTTTCTAGTGACAAGATTAATAAAATCTGTAATTCTGGCATGTTTTTAATTTTTATTTTTCACTGAATTCTCTGAGCAGCATAAATAGTAAATTTATATTAAAGTAATTCTACAGGCCAGTACGATTATGCCAATACAAAATTATAATAGTTAAAAGAAAAATACATATTTGGTATCGCCGCGTCCGTAAAAGTCCGATCTATTGAAATAGTGCATTATTTACCCCACACGGTGAACGTTGTCTGAAACAAAAATAAAGAAATGCACTTTTTCAGTCACCCTGTCTCCCAGAAAAAATGCAATAAAAAGCGATCAAAAAGGCATATATATTCTGCACTAACGTAAACTACAGGACATCCCGCAAAAAATGAGCCCTTGCTCAACTATGTAGACGGAAAAATAAACAAGTTATGGCGCGCAGAAGATGCAGGAGAGAATAATTTAAAAAAATTAAATGTCTTTGAAAAAAAATACAAGTATTACAGCGGAAAAAACCCCCCCAAATATATAAGTTTGGTATCGTAGTAATCATATTGACCCATAGAATAAAGTTATCATGTCGTTTTTGTTGCAGTTTGTGTGCTGTAGAAACAAAACGCACTGAAAGATGGTGGAATGTCATTTTTTTTTCATTTTACTCCACTTAGAATTTTGTAAATGTTTTTTAGTACATTATATGGTACTTTAAATAGTACCATTAAAAAATACAACTCGCCCCACAAAAACAAGTCCTCATACAGCGACGCCGATGGAGAAATAAAAGGAGTTATGATTTTTAAAGCGGGGGGAGATAAAAAAGAAAAGGCAAAAAAAAAGGGGGCTGCGTCATTAAGGGGTTAAATAATGCACCAACTTCCTTCTCTGGGTCATTACGATGCAGGGATACCACATATGTAGCTTTGCTTTTGATTTTTTTACAAAGTAAAGGGAGAAAAGTGTTTTTAGTATCATTTTCTTAATTTTTTAAACTTTTTGTCGAGACCCATCACGACCCCCTGATCACATTCTGGGGGTCCGATGGTGACAGCCCTTTACATGCTGCAGTCGCATAGACAACGGCATGTAAAGGGTTAACATAGCAGAGATCGGAGGCTTTCTCTATTCTCTGCTGAGTAAGAGCTGATGCTGGCTATCCTCTGACAGCCAAGCACCAGCTCTCCCTGGCACAGAGACCATGGCTGGCTTCTGACAAGCCCATGGTCTCCATGGCAACCAGTAAACAAAGCAGTGCAGGAGTTTGAAAATAGAAGCAGGAAGTTGCCAACAGATTAGAAATATATTTCTGTTCCTTTTGTCAAAGTCCTGCACTAATCTGTGTGGGTCTATGCAAGTAGAGCACACTGCCACAGCTTATGGCAATGTGCTTTGCAGGTCCCATAGTAAAACATAGCCTGGAAATCTTCCGGGCTATATCGCTATGGGCAGTGGAGCTCGTCCCGGAAAATTTCTGGGTGTGCCATTCAAGGGGTTAAATGCGGAAAAATATTTTTTTAAAAAAGGCAAAAATGCACTTTTGTTCGGTTTACGTTAATTCTACGAATTAGTATAATTAGTGATACCAAATTTATATATTTCTTTAACCCCTTAAGGACCAGATTATTTTTAGGGATTTTACACGTGGTGGCTTTACTGCCCTATTTTTTTTCTTCAGCCAACAACATTTTCTTGCTGAGTGTTTGAATCTGTGACATATAGGGCTATTTATTTAAATATCTTTTTTCACTGACTATTTTTCTATTATTTTAGTTCTGTTAGCCGTTTAGTCGTTCACGACCCTCCGCAACTCTAAAGGCGAGCTCCCTCCATGTTTTTCGGTTTGGCACTGCTTCTTTCAGTTGTGTCATATCCATGCCAGTACCAGCTCTGATAGTATCAGCCATCGTGTCCTTTGGTGGCCAGATCTTCTTTTGCCACTGATCTGTCCAAGCATTTTTTTAATTTTTTAGTTGTATTTTACTAAATGAGTAAATTTACACTAAAATAAAGTACAGGAATGGGTTCCTCATTTAGTTTCGGACGTTTTGATATATAATATTGATAGTGTAGGATTACGGGGCGCATATAGCAATGGTTTTGATTGACGTCAGCGATGGGTCAGTTTCTTTTTATGGGTATATTTTTATTTTATTCTGTAATTTTTTTAACTTATTTTTGTAACTTTTTTTTTACCATCTATGTCCCCATGACGTCATGCAAGACCTCTGAGGGACATTCACAATTGCACTATTGGAATACTCGGGAAAGGAGAAGGCAGAAGCATTTAAAAACCCTTCTTCTCTGGGTCCTCTGCTGTGCCTGACAACTGAGAACTCGACCAGCTCCTGCTTGAATGCAGGAGCAGGGGCATTAATCCCGTACATCTGCTATCGGTGGGGATTAAAGCCCATGACCTAACTCCATACATTTACCACGCTTGGTCCTTAAGGCGCTAATGTTTTTCTATTATTAAGAAGTCAATTTGTTTAAAACAAAAACTGCTTTTCATCAATATATACTGATACCTGTAAATTTCTTATTTTTTCCTTGTCAATAGGGCTGTGCGATGGCTCATTTTTATTATTACCATCTTGGAGTACATACATTTTTTTTTAAATCACTTTTTATTTAAATTTTTTGGGAGCTGGGATTACAACATTCCTTTTTTTTTAAAACTTGAAAAGGGGATGTTTTGAACTTTAAAAAAATTCTTTTAATTTAAAAAAAACAAACAAAAAGTTACATATTTTTATTTTTACACGTGAACTTGTGATCATTTGATTGCTCGTACTATATACTGCAATACTGAAGTACCATATACTGATTTTCGATGTTGAGTTTCAAGCTCTACCACGGTCAGGACTTGACAGGCATGTATGTGTGGCAGTCCTGGAAGCCTTTAGTAGGCCTTGGGTTGCCATGCTAGCCCATCAGCACCCCCTCTGATCACACTGCAGAGGATACTAATAGGATGGTGTCCCCACCACGCCCTCCTGCAGATTGTTTAGTAATGCGAATAGCTAACGCTAACCGCAGGACATTTCTTTAGGACCTCAGGACATTTCTAGCCATTCGGTGGACCAAAGTGGTTAAAGGGCTTGTCTAACCTCTAGAGGTTTTGCTGCAGCAAGCAGAAAGCTTCATAAATTGGCCTGCATTGGTACTGCACACTGAGTTGTATTGAAGTATCAACCTGGGCCATTGTGTACTGTACGGAGCTTTCTGCTTCCTGCAGCACAACCGCTAAAGGTGGGACAACCGTTTTAACCTGAAATGTCTTAGTAGTAGAGAATCACAGAGCAGAGAACCTGGCACCTCAGGAATAGATTTTTAAAGTGGAGGCGAAATATGTGTTATGTATAAGTAACTATGCTTAGCACAGAATATTGTAGATATTGTGTGACTGCTTTTACTTCTGCTGCATTAAAAGGGACATAACTAAAAGCATGTATCACCTAACCACTGAAAGAAAAAAAGATCAGCTAGAAGCCCCACTGATCAGTACATTTAGGAACCCCAGTCGTAGTTATTCCCAGCCGCCACATGCATGGCTAAGAGGAGTTTGAATGGAGTGGCAGTCAAGCATACATCCTACTGCTCCATTTGAAGTATATTGCACTGATGAAAAGGGCCGATCTGCCATTTGTCACTTACCCTCTGGATAGGTGATAAATGCCTTTGGTTGCAGTACCTCTTTCAGGGCCCTTTTGTATCAAGCTTACATCTGTCCTTCTGTATGCCTTTTGAGATGAAAAGGAGGAACAAATTCTGGCCAAAGGGAGAGGAAGCATGTTCCCTGAAGAAATATTATGGAAATTCTACCCACCCCTGCAAAAGATTTTTTTATCCTCCTCTTGATCCAAAAAAGCACAGAAGAGAATGGATCTTGCGCATATACTAGAAAAGAAATCAGGCAAAAGTCATTGGCCCAATTTACTAAGCAAAGTGCGCCAAAATATTTAACAGACATGACCTGTGTTTTAGGAGCGGTTCACCTCACATTTTAGCCATCCAATAACTGCTTGACGCATCCCTGTTTTTCGCTTCTTTTTAACTTTAATTACCTTTCTTTTTTTTTTTTAAATAAAACTTTTTAGTCCCCATTAAGAAATTGAACCCGCAATCGTTTTATGACTCATACAGTATAATGCAATGCCAAGGTATTGCATTATACGTTTTGAAGGCAGTCTATCAAGCCATGCCACAAGCATGACCTTCAGAAGGCCCTAGGCTGCCATGGGAACTAAACAGCATTTCACGATCTCATTGCAGGGATGCCATTTGCAACCCCCAAATGATTAACAGCAATCACCAACATTCAGGCTGAATGCGCTTGTTGCAGGCGGTTGTCAGCTGTCAAAGACAGCCAGCTTTCCATCTTGCTCAATACAAACCCCATACGCTCTTGATGCAAAAAATAATAAAATGTATTGTTTGACATACCAACAGGCTAGAATTGACTAGAATATTCAAAAGTGCATACATTTGACTACATTTCACCACCTTTATGTTTGTGCATATTTTTTCTTTGTAGGACAGAAAAATAGGCATGAACATAAAAAATGTAATGCTTTACATTTCCATATGTTTAAGAGGCATATGTTTTTTTTTTTCAATGAAAAAAATCAACTTTAAATAAAAAGACTTTTCAGCAAAAAATGTATACTTCAAAAAAAAAAGAGACAAAAATAGCCATGCATTTGTTTTAAAAAAAAACATGGGTATGCTTAAATTGGCATACAGATTTTTTCATTAAAGTTTAATGTATATGCTAAGCATACATTAAAACATGACGTGAACCGCTCTTTAGAAGCATTTAGCACCTTACTAGACAGTTTTGAAAAGTAGCTAGAAAAGGGATATGGCTAAGACAAGTTGTAAAACATGCCACATTTATCATACAGTGGTCTAAGGCCAGCCAGCCAAGAGGTAGCGTAAAGAAAGGAAGAGCGTGTAACATGTGTCTATCACACAGCATACACCACTGTGGCATCTTCTGCTGCACACGGGGGACGATTTGCAGCCGGCATTCCTGCCCCCAAACTCGCATCACTTGGTTTAAGTTTTGAAGTGGGTTTTATCCCGTATTCCTGTGCGGAATTCACCATCTCATGAGCAGAGGTGAATTCCGCAGCGGAAACGGCAATAAAAATTGTCATGCTGCGGAATTGAATTCCGCACAACATGTCAATTTCCACACGGGTTTTGTGCAGATTATTTCCGCAGCTTGTGGACAAGATTTTCAAAATCTCATGCACTTTTCTGCTACTGTAAATGCAGCAGGATTTCCGTGCGGAGGGTCTGCACAGACATTCTGCGGCAGATCTGCCCTGTGTGAACCCCACCTTAGACATTATATCATCATAAATCAGCCCCCATAGACTTATTTGCATAGTTTGCAAATCCATGATTGAGGTTTTAAAACCCACTTTTTAAAATTTATATTAAAAGGTTCTCCATTTCTTCCACTGCTGCGACCCTGGCTGTCTGCTTACCTAAAGTGTTCACACACAGCCCCACAGTTCTACCAATTGAAAGTAAGTGCATTCCTGGTATCCCTGTGTGGGGGCATTTAACAGAGCTACATCAGATCAGACGGTTCACTATTGGGCTCTTGTATTCAGTAAAACGTTCCTTTCGCTAGTCGTCTGTTCAAACAACCTGATTTTTTCTATATGGCACTGCTTAACATTTGGAGAATGGTCCCATTTTATATGTAACACACATTTTACTTCTTTTCAATATTAATACTGCAATATAAACACTATTGCTTATTTATACAATACTAGCTGATATACCCAGCTTCGCCCGAGTTAATTTGGTGCTGGTGTTTATCTGGTGTTCACACAGAAAATCTTATGAAGTCGTGGTTACTTTAGAGATACCGAGGAAAAAAAATATGTTCACCAGATAGAAGAGAGATTTTCCTCAGACTGTATGTAAACATTTCCCTCCACAGAATGTCCACCTCTCACACACTGCTCATAACACACAGATCAGATAGATTCCTCTCAGTGTATAGGCAGATAGGAGAGAGATTTATATCAGACTGTATGTGAAAATGTCTCTCCACAGAATGTCCACCTCTCACACGCTGCTCTTAACACACAGATCAGATAGATTCCTCTCAGTGTTTAGGCAGATATGAGAGAGATTTATCTCAGACTGAATGTGAGAATGTCACCCCACAGAATGTGCCACCTCACACACTCTCATTTTTACCCTGAAAGGTAACGCCCCTTTTTATTCAAATTTCCTACCCAGACTGAAGGTTGCAGCCCCTTGCTATACTTAAAGGCATACTCCATCCCAGCAGTCCATGTCCACTTCCTTTTGTACTTTACAGCCTTTCAACACATACGACAGTCAGTTTTATTCCTGTCAGTATATACTCATATTTCTAAATGCGTTTTGTTTTGCTGAGAAGATAACTGTCTCATATATTGTGGGGTACAGATATGTTATTAGTTACATAACATAGGAATGGTCATGCCAAATTTCAAGTTTGTGTAGTACAGATGTGTGTTATTAGTTACATTACATAGGGGGTCACTTACTTTTATGCATAGGAATGAATAATCAAGTTGCAACCCTTTAAATTTCCAATATTTAGTATGCAAAGAATGGTCATGGCAAATTTCACATTTGTGCGGTAAAAATTTGTGTAATTATTAGTTGCATCAGAAAGTGAGAGAATTAAGATTACATACGTAAAATTTGGATGCTAATTCTTTTGTGCTTAGAATTGAATAATCGAGTTGGGACCCATTCGCTTTTCCTATTTATGACAATCAATGCTCGTGCCAAATTTCAAGTTTTTATGACATCAGGAAGTGAGAGAATTAGATTCCGTACGTAAAATTTGGACGCTAGTTCTTTTGCGCTAGAATTGAGTTGGGACCCATTAGCTTTTCCTATTTTGGATATAATCTATGATAGATAGATAGATAATCCATAATGCACACTTAAAAAAACATGGCTGCTGGCCAAAGCAGCCACCAGACATCATGATATAAATAGTATTTCCTATGACATTGATATTTCATTATCAGACATGTACATAACATAAAACTCTAGAAGAGTAACTATTTACATACATTTTGTCCACCTAAATGGTCACTACCTTTTCAACCAGCTTATGCTTATATGATTGTCAAAGTGATAACTAGCAAAACTGCTATTTACCTAAAATGATACTTTTGTGCTGAAAAATCCATCCAAAGTTTTAGTCACTAGGGGTCTCTCTTCCTACTAACTTGCTATGTACTACCTATAGCCATGTGACGTTAGCTCTGCTACTGGAAACAGCACGGCCACAGAACAGGATGCATATAAGGGGGATGAGAAGTGAAGGTGAGAGTCACATAGACGTACTGGTAAAGTGAAAGGTGTTTTCCAAGCAGCGCTTGCTGTCAGTGCTGGGATACACGGGGGTTGGAGGGGAAGCCTCTGCTCTGACCCCTGTGCAGTGGTCGATGCTCTTAATTACAGATCCAGCTTTCTTTTAAATCAATAGGAGCTGAGCCTGAAATTAGGAGCGCAGGACACTACACATGGGTTGAAGCAGAGGCTTCGACTCCGATCCTAGTGTATCCTGACACGGACATCCCTTTAATGGTGATTTATTGTTGTTTATTCCCATCTCCACTGCTCAGTACTGCTTTACACTATCCTACATTTGGATGTTTGCTTCTGTGTATGTTAAAATGAGCAGAATGTGCAGTTCAGCGAAAAAACAAAACTCTTTGAAAATGCTGATGGGTACAAGACGCTCCAGTTTCTCCCTTCCAGGATTGGACATTGACTGCCTCTCCCAGTTTGTGTATAAAGAGAGACCTGTCAAGGAGAAGGTGGTGGCCCCGTCCCCGGCAGTTTATTAATTTTTCTTCTGAAACGTCACGTAGTTTCAGATTAAAACATATACTTCACTTAAATGTGGATGCTTGTCTGGACTACATACTGCCCATGATTTCGGAAGCACTACCCTAGTGACAGGTTGCCTTTACTTGCATATGACATGCCGTGATGTAGGCACAATGCCAATGGTATGGAGAGTGCTTATGAACCCAAATGATCTACAAATCTTGTCCCAACTTCTTGACATTTTTTTTACTCATTCCCTTGAAACCATATATCAATATATTAATATAGCGTTATAGCACTGCCTCTGTTTAACAACAACAGATGGACATTTCAATTACCTGCTAAATCCTGAGGTAGTGATAAAGCCTCTGTTTCCAGTCCAGGTCAGATTCAGCCATTGGACTAATGTGCACCGAGGCAAAAGGTACTCCAGTGAAGAATCTGTCAAAGTGGCCCAATAAGGCTGTAAACTTAAATGGATGTACTGAAGTGGATCACAGCAATGCTGATAAAGGAGCTTGCAAGTTTGTGCCAGCCGACACAAGTCTGGAAGTGCTAAGTGGCTAATGATCAACTGGATTAGCTAGAAAAAAAATAAAATTGTAAAAAATGCACCAAGGAAAACATATGTAATATATCACATTTCCCAGCATATACAGCACAGTGTATGCTGCATGCACTGGGTGGATCCATGGGATTAGTTAGCCAAGTAAAGTTTTCTTCCATCAACCATCAGTAATTGTTAACAGACCTTGGTAATAAATAGAATGCAGTCAGAGTGAGTGAATGAGGCAATGACCTATATGGGGCTACATTAGTTTCTACTAAGGCAGATGAATCACGCTGTCTAAAGCTTTTCATAGCGTTGCCATGGAAAGCGCAGCCGCGGCGTCCACGAGCGGAGAATCATAGCGATTCTCCGCTCACGGCATTCAAATCACAGCATGCTGCGATCTGACGCAATTCTCCACAGTGAGCCTATCTGTCAGATAGGCTCAGTGCGTAGAACCGTCAGCTTTCTCCTGCTCCCGGGCAGCGGCTCCCGTGGTGGAGATCTGCCGCGGGATATCGCTACGCCCGTGGACAGACAGCGTAACAAAAAAAGTTTAGTACCATGTTAGCTAGTAGAGCAAAATGTGATTGTTCCCAGTGAGAAAAAAACAAGTAATCTTGTAGATTACATGATGTTATAGCGAGCTTTCAAACCTCTCAGGGTCTTTCCTCAGGCTTATGACTTACAAGATGAAACTTCTTACCGGAGGCCTCAGCATTTAAACCCTTACGCAATACTCCTCCCTGGACCTTCCTGGCTTCTGTGCATACGCCCACTGACAAAATAACAGATACAATCGCAGAAGCCGGGGAGGGCCTGGGAAATTCAAAATCTCCTGGCTACCAAAAGTAGACGAGAGCCTGGAGCAGTGACCGGTGGCCTCAATGTTTCTGGTCACGTAATAAAAAGGTAGCAATCCACCTTAGGCCGGTCTCACACAACTGGATAGGAATTGCGTATTCCGCATGCGCTTCATCCGCAGTAATACACGGATCAATCAAATGCATTGCATTACACAATTCCGCTCACATTAGTGGGTCAGAATTACGTAATCCACTCACAGAAAACAGAACACAGCATGCTCTATTGTACGGCGGATATCCATGACATAGAGCCCATTATGCTCCATGGTCGCGGATATACCCGTAGCCCATACGCAATTGTGTACGGGCGTGCGGGCATCCGCTTCATCACTAAGCGAAGGCACAGGAAATACAAACAAAAGGTGTACTGCGCAGGACTGCCTGTGTGAATACGCAGCTATGTGCAGTACATTACGTGGCCATACGCAGGGTGACGGCTGGGTTCACAACCAGTTTTCACTGCTGGCCTCCGAAGCAGATACCACATACAGCCATGTGACCCCGGCGTTATTCAGACCGTTACCTGTAATATGCAGTTTACAAGAAATCAAGCTTGAACGCTCGCTGTCCTGCAGCTCCAGGAGAAGTTTGTGTGTGAGACCCCTACACCCCAGCAAGCTTACGAGTCTGAGGAGGTGCGAAGGCTTACATTGCGCCACTTCTTACACCCCATCTCTGCCACTGAGGTCAAGAAATAATCCCCCAAAAAAGTGTTGGGTTTGCAGCAAGCATGGGAGGAGGAGGGATACCTAGTTTTATTGCCCCATGTGCCCATCCCAACCAGATGGGTGGAGGGTGTAGTATTTTTAGGGAGTCAATTTTTTTTTCTCCACAAGTGTGCAATGGGGCCTGGAATTTGAATGGCTGTGATTGGTTCATCGAGTACTGGTTCTGATTGGCTGAGCCCCCTCGGAAGAGATACTGAAGACAAGTGCTGGGAACAGGGAGAAGATGAGGCTGAGTTGACAGCACTTCTTAGGTGATGTATGCGTTTATTTTATTTTTTTTCTCCAGCTAGAGCTTAGTTTAGGGCTTTAACAATAGGATTTCGTATTGTAAAAGTTGCATTGCACCGCACGAAAACCGCGTTTTCATGTGATGCAAAAGAGAGGAAGGCTCCATAGGGAAACATGGGCTAAAAAACATTGCAAGTCGCGTGATTATTGCGAAACCCACAAGGTTTTTTATTGCAATGTCGCATTCTACAAAACATCGCAAATGTGAAGGTACCCATAAGAAAGCATGGGCTTCATACACATGCAATTTGTCGCAACGCGAGAAAATCACGCAACTTTGTTGCCCGTGTGAAAGAGGCCTTAAAGTGACATGTCAGATTTCCAAAATCTGGCCTGGTCATTAACCCTTTCCAATCCATTTATTTTTTCTCACCCATTCTCCCCAGCTCCAAATAAATTGGAGCTGGGGAGAATGGGTGAGAAAAAATACATTTTCCCTGCACCCTCCTGAACTGACAGAATTCAGGAGGGTGCAGGGAGGGACCTGCTTACCTGTCCGGCGTCTTCCGCATTCTCCTTCTGCCTCCTGGCTCGGCGATCCTGTGACCGCTGGGGTGAGGTGGCACCTGGTGGTCACATGATCGCCGGGCCGGGAGAAAGGAGGAGAATGCGCAAGACACCGGTCAGGTAAGCAGGTCCTCCCACGGTGCAGGCTCCCGACTCGGCGATCATGTGTCCGCTAGGGTCAGGTAACACCGGCGGTCACATGATCGCCAGCCGGAATCTCTATGCATTACATAGCGCTAATTGAGCGCTATGTGGTGGGAAATTATGATGTCGGGGCAGGCCCGACATTGGATTGGAAAGGGTTAATACGCAAACAGGCTTGGTGACTAAGTGGCTAAGAAGCAAATAGAAAAACAACCAACCAAAAAGAAGAAAAAACAAAACAAAAAAAACAAAACTCATGCTTCAAAATGCTGCAGGCAATTTTCCTCAGTTTGCTGTGGGTTTTTGATGCGGTTGCAGTTCCTACAGGTGAAATATTTATTTCACACGCTTCAACTGTAAAAACAGCAAAAGCATCAGAAACTGCATTTTTTTTAATGTTCACCTAAAGGCTGGGTTCACTCGGGGCAGGATTTTCTGCACAGAGATTCTTCCGGCAATTTTTATCCTGGCATAAAGCAGCAAAGAGGACAAGTTTTGCAAGAATCTCGTCCACCTGCTGTGAAGAAGCCATTGCGGCCAAGCCGTGCTAAATTCAAAGCAGCAGCATGTTAATTTTATCGCCCTTTCTCCTTTTAACCCCTTGAGTGGCGGGTTTCTTACCACCCTATCAGACCCACCAGGGCAGGTTTTTTTAAATGGTCTAATCATTTAATTTCAACTAATTTTGCAGTCGCGTTCCAAGAGCCATTACTTTTTTATTTTTCCATTGACACGGCCATATGAGGGCTTGTTTTTTGCGGGACAAGTTGTACTTTTTGATGGCATCATTTTTGGGTATATATAATGTATTGCATAACTTTTGTAAAAACATTTGTAGGGAGATTGGGGGAAAAAAAAAAGAAATTCTGCCGTTTGTTTTTGGGATTTAATTTTTATGGCGCTCAGCATGCAGAAAAAATAATGTGATATCATTATTCTCTGAGTAAACACGATTTCGTGATACCAAGTTTATACAGTTTTTGTATGTTTTGCTATTTTTGTACATTTAAAACATTTTTTTTTTCCCTTTAAGGTTTGCGTTTGTGTCGCCACATTCCAAAAGCGGTATTAATTTTTCTTTTCCATTGCCAAAGCCCCAGAAGGCCTTGTTTTTTGCAGGATGAACTCCAGTCTTCATTTATCTAATTTTTTGGAACATGTAAAATTTTGATCGCTTTTTATTCCATTTTTTTCTAGTGGCAAGATTAACAAAATCTGTAATTCTGCATGTTTTTTGTTTTTATTTTTCACTGCATTCTCTGAGCAATATAGATAATATATTAAAGTAATTCTACAGGCCAGTGCGATTATGCCAATACCAAATTGTAATATTTTTTTTTCCTTTTTCACGAGTTTTTTCACACTTAAAAAAAAAAAGTAATAAAAGTTTAAATCACCCTTCTTTGCCATATCTATAATAAAAAAATCTAAATCATAAAAGAAAAATACACATTTGGTATCACTACGTCCGTAAACGTCCGATCTATCAAAGTAGTGCATTATTTACCCCGCATGGTGAACGTAGTCCGAAAAAATTTAAAAAAAATAAAAAGCGCCAGAAATGCACTTTTTCAGTCACCCTGTCTCCAAGAAAAAATGCAATAAAAAGCAATCAAAAAATCGTATGTATTCCGAATTAGCACTAATGTCAACTACAGGACATCTCGCAAAAAACGAGCCCTTGCTCAACTATGTTGACGGAAAAATAAAAAAGTTATTGTGCGCAGAAGATGCAGCAGAAAATAACTTTAAAAAATTAAATGTCTTAAAAAAAATACAAGTACTACAGCAAAAAAAAAAAAACTATATAAGTTTGGTATCGTAGTAATCACACTGACCCATAGAATAAAGTTATCATGTCGTTTTTGTTGCAGTTTGTGTGCTGTAAAAACAAAGCAGACTGAAAGATGGCAGAATGTCGTTTTTTTAAAATTTTACTCCACTTAGAATTTCAGTACATTATTTGTTACTTTAACCCCTTCCCGCTGCAGGACGTAAATTTACGTCCTGGCAGCCTGGTACTTCCCGCAACAGGACGTAAACGTCCTGGGGATAGCGCGGGATCACATATGATCCCACGCTATCCCGCAGCGGGAGCCGGCTGTCAGTCACAGCCGGCGTCCCGCTGCAACAGTGGCGGGGCATCGGAGATGCGCCCCCTGCTGTTAACCCCCTCCCTGCCGCGATCTAAGTAGATCGCGGCAGGGAAAGTGTTCACAGAGGGAGCGCGCTCCCTCTGTGTCTCCGGCCGGCTCTCGCGATGTTATCGCGAGAGCCCGGCTGGTTGCTATGGCAACAGGACGCCGGATACCGGCGTCCTGTACTGCCACAGCCTATGATCGCTATAGTAAGCGATAAGGCATGGCAGGGAAGAAGCCTGCCATGCATTATCGCAGCGATCTGAAGTGTAACAGTAAAAGTCCCTCAGAGGGACACAAGTGTTGTAAAAAAAAAAAGAGAAAAATAAAAATGTCAAAAAAAAATGTCAAAAAACCCTTTTTTTATGCTTTTTCTCTTATTAGCATAAAAAAAATGTTAAAAATGAAAAACCCCACATATTTGGTATCAACGCGTCCGAAATGACGCGCACAATACATTGAACATGCTTTTTATCCTGCACGGCAAAAAGCGTAAAAAAAAGTGCTAAAAAACTGAGGCAAAATGCTAATTTTTAGCATTTTGCCTCCCATAAAGCGCAATAAAAGTGATAAAATAAAACAGATGTACCCCAAAATGGTACCAATAAAAAATACAGCTCGTCTCGCAAAAAATAAGCCCTCACAGAGCTCCGTACATTGAAAAATAAAAAAGTTATAGCACTTTGAATGCAATGAGTTTAAAACAAAATAAGAATTTCCAAAAAAAGGGTTTTTATTGTGGAAAAGTGAAAAAAACCTAAAAAAAATAATTTTGGTATCGTTGTAACCGTACCGGCCCGCAGAAAAAAATGTGTTGTATCATTTATGCTGCATAATTACCGCTTTAAAAAAAAAAAAAAAAAAAAATCTATGTACCCAAAAATGGTACCAAAAAAAATCTACAGTTCACCACGCAAAAAACAAGCCCTTATACGGCCGCGTCGATGGAAAAATAAAAAAGGTTATGGCTTTTGAAAAATGGAGATGAAAAAATACCAAAAATCGCTTGGTCCTCAACGCCAAAATAGGCCATGTCATTAAGGGGTTAAATAGCACCATTGAAAAATACAACTCGTCCCAAAAAACAAGCCCTCATACAGGGACGTCGATGAATAAAGAAAAGGAGTTATGATTTTTTTAAGCGGGATAAGGGGGGGGGGGGGGGGGGGGGGGAAGGGGGAAAAAGGAAAAAAGGGGCCGCATCATTAAGGGGTTAAATAATGTACTAACTTCCTTCTCTGGGTCATTATGACGCAGGGGTACGACATGTGTAATTTTATTTTTAATTTTTTACAAAGTAAAGGGAGACAAGTGTTTTTGTTTTTATTTTTTTACTTTTTTTTTTTAACTTTCTTTTTTTGTCCCTTTAGGAGACTTCCACAGAGACCCATCAGGACCCCCTGATCACATTCCGTGGGTCCGATGGTGACAGCCCTTTACATGCTGCAGTCACAGACTGCAGCATTTAAAGGGTTAACACAGCAAAGAGCGGAGGTTCTCTCTGATCTCTGCTGTAAGAGCTGGTGCCTGGTTGTCCTCTGACAGCCAAGCACCAGCTATCCCTGCCACAGAGACCATCGGCTTGCTTCTGACAAGCCGATGGTCTCTATGGCAACCTGTAAACAAACCACTGCAGGAGTTTGAATTCAGAAGCGGGAGATTGCCGGCAGATCGGCAATATCTACAAGCTTCTGTTTTTCAAAGTCCTGCACTGGTTCTCTGTGGGACTGTGCAGGCAGAGCACAATGCCACAGCTTGTGGCATTGTGCTCTGCAGCTCCCATAGTGATACATAGCCCGGAAATCTTCCGGGCTATATCGCTATGGGCAGTGGAGCTCGTTCCGGAAAATTTAATGGGGAGAGATGGCCACAGCAGAAGTTCCCTTCCATGCTTGTCCAGTATAGTGGATTGCACCGCATGCCTAAAGGAGTCTATGTGTTTGTCCAAAGTGGAATTGTGGCCAGGAGAGGGCGTCCAATCAGACTTCTTTTTGGCCCCAAGTTTTTCCTGTGTTTCTGTGCTTGAAAGTCCTGTGTTCTCTTTATCATGAAAGAATTCTTTCAGTCATAGTCTTCTGAAATATTCCTCCATGTCACTACAAAGTTCTGTTTTGTCAAGCGTTTTAGTGGGACAGAAGGAAAGTCCCCTGGAGAAAGCACTGAGCTCCACATTACTGGGGTTGTGAGATGACAGATGACTTATCCCTGTAATATAAGGCGTTGCAAGACCTGCTCACATGTACTGACTGCAGACAGGATACAGATCCCCAACACACAGCAGGACTAGAAGATCCCTGGGACATTCACATGTTCCACGTCCAATGTTGTGTACCTGATCCTGTGCAGCAAATGTCCTGTTGGGGGCCTTTATGTTGGAGAAACAGGGCAAAAACTGAAAGCAAGGATGAGATCTCATCGCCACATGATTAAACAGAGAAAGAGAGAATTTCCCGCGGCCGAGCACTTTTCTAACTATGGACATGACATAGGAGATATGAGAGTTTTGATATTGAAGGATGGTTTCAAGTCACAAAACCACAGAAGAATTTGGGAATATTAATTGATAACCTTTAACACGCTGAATACTGGGTTAAATTATTCCCCTGGATTTATGCGTGAATGGGAGGTGTGAGACATTTATTGCACAGATAAGACCCCCATCAACAGTAATTCAGGGACCATAAACTTTCACTTTCTTATCAGTGTTTAGCTAAAAATGTCTGTGTACCCCTTGTAGCATTTCTAGCCTGCTGACCTTTCACCCCCCCCACAGTAATTTAGGGACCATAAAACTTTCACTCCGCTATCAGTGCCTAGACAAAAAAAAGTTTGTTTTCTGTTGCAGACTTCCTTTTAAGTGCAAAGCAATCACATCCATGTCTGTGCCTTGTCATAAGTATGTATGTTATAAGTGTGTATAAATATCCATGCCTCTTCAGATCCAATCCATTTAAGCCTGAAGAAGAACCCTGCGTGGGTTCAGAAGCTTGCTGTAACATCATGCATTTTTGTTAGCCATTAAAAAGGTATCATATCTACAAAATTACGTGGTTTCTCTTGCTGGGAACAATCACATCTAACTTTCTGCGATATCGCCTATTGTTTAAGAGGGCCGGCAGCAGCAGCTCTGACCCCATTGAAAACAATAGGAGAACTCTGCAATCCTCTGCTGCAACTGTGACAGCCCTGGCAGGGATTCCCCTTATCCCTGCAGTGATGCAAGGCTGTTTTTATGTGAAAAACATCTTGCATACACGGGTTTCACATGGATGGCGAGGGTGATATTTGGCTGATATCGCCTTAGTCAATGAGCCCAGGGGGTATGTTCATACATGGTGGAAATGCTACGGAATGTCAGCTGCGGGAAATTCCACAGAAAATTCTGCAGCATTTCCTTAGAACAGAATTTGCAGCACCACATGCAAGGATTTTCAGGGGTAAGGCTTGAAATATAAGCCTTACCCCGAAAATCAGCCATGGCTGAAGAAAAAAAAAAAGTATACATCACCTCTCCCGTACTGTCCGGGGCTCTGCTGCATCATCTCCCCAGGTCCCGGCACTGATCTTCTCTTCTGGCCAGGGATTGAAAAATCCCTGCCTCCTGAAAGCGCTGACTGTGATTGGCTGCCAGCCAGCGCTTTCAGGAGGCGGGGTTTGTTCAATCCCTAGCCAGAATATGATGAAGAGAAAAAGTCCCAGGACCCGGGAAGAAGCTGCTGTGGCGAGGTGATGTATGTGGTTCTTTTTGCCTGCCATTAGGGCTTAGATTAGGGCTTTGACAGTAGGATTTCCTACTGTCAAAATTGCATCGCAACACACGAAAACTGCGTTTTCGTGCGACGCAACAGAGAGGAAGGCTCCATGGGGAAACACAGGCTACAAAACCTCACAAGTTGCGGGCATATCGCCAGACCTACAAGGTTTTTGTGTCAAGTTGTTGCATGCTACAAAACATCACGTGTGAAGGAACCCATAGCAAAGCATGGGCTTCACATACATGCGATTTGTAGCAATTAGACTTTGTCGCTTGTGTGAACGAGGCCTAAAGGAAATGTGAGAGAATCTACCAACCACAAGATTTTCAACATGACTGACACATATGGATCAATTTGGTTATTCCTTGATTATCTTATTTTCTCTTTGGGAAAATGTTAATATTGAGTCTAATAAAGTATACGTTTTTAACCCCTTCCCGCCACAGGATGTAAGTATACATCCTGGCAGTGCGGTACTTAATGCAACAGGACATACACTTACGCCCTGTGGATAGCGCGATATCAGAAGAGATCCCGCGCAATCTGGGATGGCCAGCCTCCCACTGCAACAGTGGGGATGTTTTGGGACAGCAGCTCCCACTGTTAACCCCTTACACACCTGAATCTATGTAGATTGCGGCATGTAAAGGGCTCACAGAGGGACGGAGCGCCCTCTGTGACGTCATCGAACACCCACGATGTAATCACAGAGGGCCGACGGGTTCCAATAGAAACAGGACGCCATAGTCTATGATTGCTATTACTAGCGATAAGGCATAGCAAGACCGAAGTCCTTCAAGTCACCTACAGGGATATAAAAAGTGTAGAAAAAAAAAAAAAGTTAAAAAAAACCTCCTCTTTTGTGCTTTTTCCCCAATTGGTATAAGAAAATGTAAAAAAAATTAAAATCCTACATATTTGGTATCGTCGAATCCATTACGACTCAAACAAATTGAACACACTTTTTATCCTGAAAGGCAAAAAGTGTAAAAAAAAACAAAAACTGAGAAAAATGTTACTTTTTTTATTTGTTTCCCAAAAAGCACAATAAAAGTGATCAAAAAAGCAATATGTACCCCAAAACGACATCTCGTTATGCAAAAAACAAGCCCTCACAGAGCTCCGTCCATGGAATAATAAAAAAGTTATCGGACTTTGAGTGCAGTGATTTAGAAAAAATATATAATTTCCAAAAAAGGGTTTTATTGCGGAAAAATGGAAAAAGCTTGAGGTATTGTTGTAATCATACTGACCCATAGAAAAAATGTATTGTGTCATTTATGCTGCATGATTAATGCTGTTAACCAAAACCCCCAAAAAACAAATGGCAGAATCAATATTTTCTCTTATCATAAAAAAAAAAATTATTAAAAGTTTTACAATATAGGTCTATGTACCCAAACATGACACAAATAAAAAAAATTACAGTTTGCCATGCGAAAAACAAGGCCTCATACACCCATGTCAACGGAAGAAAAAAAAAAATTATGGCTTTTGACAAGTGGAAATGACAATTCCCCAAAAATCGTTGCATTCTTATACCCAAATAGGCCATATCCTTAAGATCTTAAATGGGGTGTTTTGCTGTTTTTTGAGGAGCAAACAGTACTTTTTATTGGTACCATTTTTGGGTCCATAATAATTTTTGATCACTTAAAGGGGTTGTCCCGCGATAGCAAGTGGGGTTAAGCACTTCTGTATGGCCATATTAATGCACTTTGTAATATACATCGTGCATTAAATATTGGCCATACAGAAGATATACACTTACCCCCTCCGGTGCTGGCGCCCCCGTCTCCATGGCGCCGACCAAAGCCGCCTTCTGCCTGGATTAGACGCACTTGCGCAATCTGCCCTCTTCTGTCCGGCTCCGGCGTGCTCGCGCCGCAGAGGTCTTCTGTGCATGCGCAGAAGTCCTGTGCGGCGCGAGCACGCCGGAGCGGCCCCTTCAGCGCAAGCGCGTCTAATCCAGGCAGAAGGCGGCTTTGGTCGGCGCCATGGAGACGGGGACCCCAACACCGGAGGGGGTAAGTGTATAACTTCTGTATGGCCAATATTTAATGCACGATGTATATTACAAAGTGCATTAATATGGTCATACAGAAGTGTATAACCCCACTTGCTGCCGCGGGACAACCCCTTTAATATTAAATCTTTGGGGGGTTAATGGAGTGCTAATAAAAACTGCAAATCCGCCGTCGTGTTGGTTCTTTTTGCTTTTGAAACAATGTCCACTGTATAGCATAATTCAGGGGTCCCCAACTCCAGTCCTCAGGGACCCCCAACAGGTCATGTTTTCAGGATATGCTATGGTAAGAACACCTGTGGCAATGTCTGAGGTACCGACCATTACATCACCTGTGCAACACTGAGGAAATCCTGAAAACATGACATGTTGGGGGTCCCTGAGAACTGGAGTTGGGGAATGCTGGCATAGATAAAGCAATATTTTAACCCCTTAGTGACCAAGCCTGTTTACGCCTTAATGACCAGGCCAAGTTTTGCAAATATGACACGAGTCACTTTAGCATGGAAAAAGACCAGAAAGGTTTTGCATATCCAAGCGATTCTGACATTGTTTTTTCGCCACATATTGTACTTCATTTAGGTGGAAAAAAAAGATCGATAGAATTTGTGTTTATTTATTAAAAGCGCCAAAATTGGGAAAATTTTGAAAAAATCGTCATTTTTTCACATTTCCAACTGCAATATCTCAAATATGTGCAAACATAATATAGAAATTTTTGCTAAGATTTATATTTCCATCCGTTTACTTTATTTTGGACGCACATTGGAAAAACTTTCGTTTTTTTTTTAACCATTTAGGAGACGTACAAATGTAACATTACTTTTTAGCATTTTGAGGAACACTGTTTTCCTACACCAATCCAAGATTGGAAAGGCTCATAGGAGTCAAAATGATAGATACCCCCACAAGTGACCCCATTTTAAAAACTACACCCTTTAACGTATTCACTGAGGGGTGTCATGAGTATTTTGACCCCACAGTTTTTTTTCAGGAGTCAATGCAATTTAGTTTTTTTGTACAGCACATATATGAATGAAGACTTGCACCCCAAAACGGATACCCCTGTTTCTCCCGTGCTCAGAAACATACCCATTGTGGCCCTAATCATATGTCTGGATGCACAATGGGGCCCAAAATGAAAGGAGCAACCGGTGGCTTTCGGAACAGAAATTTTGCTTGAAGGAGATTTAGTCCCCATTGCCCACTTGTAGAGCCCTTGAGTGACCAAAACGATGGAGAACCCCCACAAGTGACCCCATTTTGAAAAGTAGACCCCTTAACGAATTTATCTAGGGGTACGATGACTTTTTTGACTTCACAGTTTTTGAATGAATCTAAGCCAAGCCGAAGGAAAAAAAATACGATTTTCATTTTTTTGGTAATTCTGTCATTTCAAAAGCAGTTTTTTTTGTACCGCACATATATGAATGAAGACTTGCACCCCAAAATGGATACCCCTGTTTGTCCTGTGCTCAGAAACATACCCATTGTGGCCCTAGTATTACGTCTATATGCACAATGGGGCCCAAAATGAAAGGAGCAACCGGTGGCTTTCGGAACAGAAATTTTGCTTGAAGGAGATTTAGTCCCCATTGCCCACTTGTAGAGCCATTGAGTGACCAAAACGATGGAGAACCCCCACAAGTGACCCTATTTTGAAAAGTAGACCCCCTAACGAATTTATCTAGGGGTATGATGACTTTTTTGACTTCACAGTTTTTGAATGAATCTAAGCCAAGCAGAAGGAAAAAATTATGATTTTCATTTTTTTGGCAATTGTGTCAATTTAAAAACTGTTTTTTTTGGAAAGTGTACATAGGAATGAAGACGTATACCCCAAAATAGATACCCCCGTTTGTCCCGTGTTCAGAAACATACCCATTGTGGCCCTAATCTACTTAAAGGAAACATAGCTAGGTCTATAATGGAAGGAGCACCCGTTGGATTTCAGGGTACAACGGAATAAATTCCAGTCCCCATTGCCCACATGTAGAGCCATTGAGCGTCCAAAACGATAGAGAACCCCCACAAATGACCCCATTTTAAAAACTAGACCCCTTAACAAATTCATCGAGGGGTGTACTGCATATTTTGACCCCAAAGTATTTGAATGAATCTAAGCAAAGCAAAAGGAAAAAATTACGATTTTCATTTGTTTGGCAATTTTGTCAATTTAAAAACCGTTTTTTTTTTACAGCACACATAGGAATGAAGACTTTCACCCCAAAATGGATACCCCCGTTTGTCCCGTGTTCAGAAACATACCCATTGTGGCCCTAATCTACTTACAGGACACATGGCTAGGTCCATAATGGAGGGAATGCCCGCTGGATTTCAGGG
Organism: Eleutherodactylus coqui; assembly: GCF_035609145.1. Taxonomy (NCBI): domain Eukaryota; kingdom Metazoa; phylum Chordata; class Amphibia; order Anura; family Eleutherodactylidae; genus Eleutherodactylus; species Eleutherodactylus coqui. The sequence goes on along the minus strand of NC_089837.1, from coordinate 256,150,203 downwards.
CAGAACTGAATAAATTCCAGGCCCCATTGCCCACTTATACGGAAAAAAATTTGACTTCCTAAAAATAAGCCGGAAGGGTCCATGGAGGATAATCGCATCTGGATTCAAATGCGGAAGCCTCCGAGAAGATGTTTCATCTCCTCTCACCGATCGCATCGGTGAGGGGAGATGAAACTGCCACTTTTTAAAGAACTTTTACGTGATCGTCATTATGCATAGGATAACGGCGATCACGTGACCAGTAACCGCATACCGCGGCCCCCCGTGACATCTCCAGGCTCTTGGCTACCTTTTGTAGCCAGCAGCAGGGAGATTTTATATTTCTTGGGCAATATTTCACTTTTGCGCATGCGTCCGCTATCATGCTGACGGGCGCATGCGCCGAAGCTGGGGTAAGATCCGCGGATCAAAATCCCACCAGGGAACAAATCCTTGGGTACGTAATTTCATCCCCTCTTACTGATACGATCCGTAAGGGGAGATGAAACTAACTTTTTAAACTTTTTTTTACTTTTAACTTTTTTTTTTTTCTTCTTACTTTTTAACTTTATATGATCACCGTTATCTGATGGATAACGATGATCATATGACTGGAAACCGCATACAGCGGTCCCCAGTCATATCTCCCTGCACTCGGCTATCTGTGACAGCCGGGTGCAGGGAGATTTTGAATTTGCCGGGCTCGCCGGCTTCTGCGCATGCGCGGCGCATCGGCACATCGCAGAAGCCAGCGGGGTGTCCCGACACCGGCCGGAGGTCATCGGCGGACCTGAGGTGAGTATTTTCACCTCCCCTCATGGATCCGATCCATGAGTGGAGGTGAAACTTTTCTTTTTTTACACTTTTTTTCACTTTTCCGCGATCGTCGTTATCCATTGTATAACGGCGATCGCGGTACCGGGTACCGGGGACCGCTCACCGCAGTCCCCGCTGACATCTCCTGCCTCCCGGCTACCTACAGGAGCCGGGAGATTTAAAGTCTCCCGCGCCGCCCGGCCTTCTGCGCATGCGGCTGACGTAATGCTGCCTGGCGCGCATGCGCAGAAGGACGGCTACGGCGCCCGGAGCATCGGGACAGCGGGAGTCGTGCGGCGGACCTCGGTGAGTAATTTCAGCTGCTCCGATGGATCCGATCCATCAGAGCAGCTTAATCTTTAACTTTTATTGCACTTTTATTAACTTTTTTGCAATCGGCGCTATCCATTGCATAGCGCCGATCGCAATGCCGGGGGGGGGGGGCTCCGAACAGCCCGGGATGACAGCTCCATGCTGTCAGCTACCTGCGGACACCGACAACATGGAGCTGTCACGTCCACAGCCCGAGGGGCATTATTCTCTGCAGGACACGTTTTTACGTCCTCAGAGAATAAAGCCCACTTCGGGAGGATGTAAAAACACTATGGGCTGGTCGTTAAGGGGTTAATAGTTTGGATTACAGGATGCAGTAATACCAGTTACCAATGTTTGAGTATAAGATGCAACTGAGCAAGAAAAATAGGAAAAAATATTTCATGCAAATTAAAACATTCCTGGTGTATCCCTTTCTTTTTTTGTATTGTAGGGTAGGAGCTGGAGGGGTAAGGCCTCATGTCCACGGGCACGTACGATGGAATACTGCAGCGGTGTTCACCCGTGCCCACAGCCATGAGGCCAAAAATGTCATTATACTCACTTGCCGGATGCTGCGGGTCTCCCCTCTGTCGCGGCCGGATCTTCCCTTCTCTGCTTGGCGGATGTGCTCGGCACGCCGGCAGCGCGCCGTGCGCACTTTTCTTTTACTCTCCTACACTCCCACAGATCCAAAGCACAGCACAACGACAGCTGCGGGTGTGCCATGGATCTGGATGTCTTCCATTGACTTCAATGGAAGCGGTGGGAGCAGTCTGTGCCGGAGATCCACAGGAAAATGGAGCATGCTGCAATTTAAACCCGCACGCCGGAAAATAAATTAAAAAAACAAAAAAAAAACAAAAAAAAAAAAAAACACATCCACATGCATTTATTTGCCCTGCGGATGCTAATGCATCCCTATGAGCTTCTGGAGCTGCGGATCTCCCGCGTGGAATTTATAGTTAAAATCCACACGTGGACATTGGGCAAGAATTTTGCCATGTTCAAATTCACACGACTTCATTTTGTGCCCTTTCACAATGGTTTGCACTTACTGCATTTGCAGTGAATAAAATCTGCTGGGAAAACCTGTAGCTTTCTTTTATGCAACACCTAAATCAGCCTGCAGATCTGAAAATTGGCAGCATGATTATTCTCCACTGTTCTTTCTGCTGTGAGTGCTAAAACCCCATTTACTTACATTTTACTCTACTTTGTTGTGGTATTTTGGCATGGATTCTGCAGTCATAATACCCAACAATTCTGCTCTGTGTGAACTCATCCTTATACTGCTCTGCTGTATGCACAGACACAACTCTGCTTTAGGCCTCGTTCACACTGACAACAAAGGCGCGAGATTTTCTCGCTGTGCGACAATGCTACAAATCACATGCTTTCCTATGGGTTCCTTCACATTAGTGATGTTTTGTAGCATGCTACATTGCTAATCAAAAACATTTAGGGTCCCGCGATATGCACGCAACTTGTGAGGTTTTGTAGCCAATGTCTCCCTACGGAGCCTTCCTTTCTGTTGCATTGCATGGCACAAAAATACAGTTTTTGTGCGGTGTGATGCAACTTTGACAGTAGAAAATCCTACTGTCAAAGCCCTAAACTATGCTCTCGTTGCAGAAAAAAACAGAAAACAAAACAAAAAAAAAAAAACACATACATCACCTAATAAGCGCTGTCCTTGGCAATTGTCTTCAGCATCTTTTCTGACTGGGGATTAGAAAATCCCCGCCTTCAGGAAGCGCTGCCTCTGGTTGGCTGACGGACGCCACTCAGCCAATGAGAGCCAGCGCTTGATGAAATCAATGAATGGCTGTAATTGGTTCATTGAGCGCTGGCTCCGATTGGCTGAGCATCACAGCACTCAGCCAATCAGAGGCAGCACTTCCTAGAGGTTGGGGAGAAGATGGGACGGAGCTGGACAGCAGCTTCTTAGGTGATTTTTTTTTTTACCCCTTGCAGCTTGGGCTTATTTTCGGGGTAGAGCTTATATTTTAAGCCCCCCCCCCCTCCCGATATCCTTGCAAGTGCTGCTACAAAGTAACGCGACTTTGAAGAGCCACAAAACACAATATCGCAGCAATATCGCATGGATAACCGATGCGATATCACTGTCATTTTCTCACGTCCATTTCATGTCGACCGTGTGAAGAAGGTCATATAAACAGACGCACTGCCCTGCTGCAGTCAGGGGTTGCCAAGTTGTAAACTCTTAATTGTCATCATTAGTAGAGTGGCGAAGGTTCAGCTCTACGGACCCCTGCCGATCAGCTGGTAACTGGGCCTTTGTGCTTATGCACTGAGCTCATTTCTGCAGTCAGCACTAAGCTCTATTCTCACTGTAGTGGCTAGGCTAGGTATTGCAGGCCAAGTTCCCATTCATTTCCATGCCCGTAACACCAAGTCTGGCCACGGCAGTGAGAACAGATCTACATACATAGTATGTTAGACTGAAAAAAAAACAAAAAAAAAAAACAAGTGTCCATCCAGTTCAGCCCATTTCCACCCTCTTGTTGACTCAGAGGAAGGCAAAAAACAAAACAAAAAAAACAGTGAGCCAGAAGCCGATTTACCCCTTATTTTGAAGGTGGGGGGGGGGGGGGGGGGGAAACAAATTTCTTCCTGACTCTATAATGGCAGTCAGAATAATCCCTGGATCAATGTTTGAAAAGTTCCTACCCGAGTCCAAGACCGTCAGTCGGAAGATACCCGTGTCATCATCGCTTCTCTAGTTATTTAATGTCTATATCCTGTAGTGTCTTAGTGCTCTAAAAACACGTCTAGGCCCCTCGTAAACTCCCATAACAATTTTGCCATCCCCACGTCCTCAGGCAGAGAGTTCCACAGTCTCACTGCTCTTACAGTAACCCCTGCCCCCCGTGTTTGTGATGAAACCTGCTTTCCTCTAAACGTACAGGGCACCCCCTTGTTACCGTCATAGTCCTAGTCCTGGGTATAAACAGATAATGGGAGATATCCTTGTATTGTCTCCTAGTGTATTTATACATATTTATTTGGTCACCCCTTTACCATCTTTTTTATAGGGTGAATAATCCTGATGTCGATAGCCTCTCTGGGTACTCTAATCCTCCCATTCACAGTATTCATAAGAATAATGTTTTTGCCCCTCGCCCCTATACCTCTTTTAATGCACCCCAAGACTTTATTTGCCTTTGCCACAGCTGACTGGCATTGATTGCTCCAGTTAAGTCTACAGTCAACTAGTACTCCTAGGTCTTTTTCCATATCACTTTTCCCTAGCAGTATCCCATTTAGTGTATATTGGTGACATCAATTTCTCCTGTCTATGTGCATAACCTTACATTTATTAATGTTGAACTGCATTTGCCATTTTTTTTTGCTTATCTAGATCCATTTTCATCCACACATTGTCCTCCGTTGTATTAATTATCTTGTACAATTTCGTATTGTCTGCAAATATTGATATTTTATGCAGTCCCTCTATCAGGTAGTTCGCTAAATGTATTGAACAGAATAGGTCCCAATACTGAACCCTGTGGCACCCCACTAGCCATGGTGGTCCAATCAGAGTACGATCCATTTATTACCACCCTCTGCTTTCTATCTTCGAGCCAGTTCTTTATCCAGATACATACCTAGACCGAGCTGTCTCATTTTATATATCAACCTATTACGCGGCACTGTGTCAAATGCTTTGGAGAAATCGAAATATACAAGATCAATAGACTCTCCCAGGTCCAGCCTAGAACTTACTTTGTTGTCAAACCAACTTGATCAGCTTCTAGAGGATCAACACCTCATTAACCCATGCTGATGAGAAGTTATACCAGTGTTTTCCTTGAGGTATTCCAGGATGGCATCTCTCAGAAACCCCTTGAATATTTTTCCAATTATTGAAATGAGACTTACCGGCCTGTAGTTACTTTCAGGACATAAGCACAAAAGCCCAGCTTACAGGTGATTGGTCGGGGGTCCACATGGCAGATTTTTGCTAATCTACTATTGTGGGCCTATCATAAGGATAAGCAATCAATTGTTTACAACTGGACAAGCGTATGGGGCGTGCTTGGCACATGCTTGACATACAGTTACATTGTAGGTCATAAAGAGGTTAAAATACACACAGGTGGTATTTGGAAAGGGGAGAAGTTATCCATAGGAACCACTTTGGTCACCACTTTTATTTTCCAAATGGCATTAACAATTTGGTCTCTATGGACAACCACTACCCTTTTAACTTGCAATACTTCTTTATAGCAAGTCCTGCCCTGCATTAATGAGGGATCCCCATTTTCAACATTTACGGTATGTGCCCATGTAGCAGAAAATAGTTTGGTCGACAACATTTTCACCTACGTGGGAACATAAAAACAGAATATGTGATAAATGCCGGTAGGCGAGGGTCCCAGACATTCAACCAGAACCTATTAGGAGAATGGTACCTTCTTGTTTGGAAGTTTTTTTTTCCTTAACTCCCATAGACACAGGTAAGTGTGGCCACCTCTCCACACCTTTTGGACCCCCACTTATCATATGTGCTTACCAGTGAAAAACTTTAGTAGGCACATAAATGATCCATTTTATGCAAAGCACATTTTAGCATTCATAAAAGCTAGTGGCCAGTTAATGTAGGATTTGGGTGCATGAAACACCACCACGGACGTAACAGCATGACATCACTTGTATTTTCCAAAGACTGCCAGCGATCTTACCTCATAAGGCAGCTTGTCAAAGTAGCCATTATTTGTCCAATCCCTGAGGCTGGAGCTACTGAACTGATTAGTAAGGCAATCAATTCCACAGCCATCTCTATCATCATATTCATCTTCATCCAAGTCATTCATATCAATGGTTGAGGTTTTCAATGACAGCATCGGCTTCTCCTTTACACCATGTAATTCCACAGCGTCCAACTCCGTGTAGTATTCCAAAACAGAGCTATTAGTTTCCAGGCGTAACAGATTTGTTGGGAAATCGATTTCTTTTATACAGGGTGTGAACTGGCGGGCCTGAGGACAATGGACAGGTGTGGGTTCTGCCGACCAGATAGCTTCCCATCTAGACATGGCACAGAGGACATTAACATTATAACCTCCTCATAATACAGAATGAGCAAACTAGACCCATCATTACAGGTAAATGTTTGTGGTGAGAGAACCCCTTATCACTTATCCATGGAGTAGGCAATACCTCCCACAGCCACACTGATAAATCATGCATCATCTGTGAAATTCACAAGGTGGCACTTAAGGAGTTGACTCCGTGGTCTCCAGCAAGGGCTCCAGAGGCAGACCCAGGTATGCTACTAACCACCCCACTAGAGTAACCAGTAAGATGAGCTCCGGAAGGCATGCTGTATGTGTATATATGGGATGTCCCTCTTCTGAAAATGATGCAGGATATAGACCACAAGCCCTCCTTCAATGCTGGGACCTGCATAGGAAGTAATGGTTTGGGGGCTAGTCATAGCAGGAACATTAACAGTAGGATTTAATGCTAGAGCAATAATTACTCTTAATGTGCTGTGTAGTCAGATGATGTATTTTATAGAATATTGTTTTTTTTGCAAGTTTATTTGTAGTTTGTACTAATTCCTTATTATTTTGCTTGTAGAAAGTAAAAAGCATTAACTCTGTTTTGTGGTTTAGGAACCAACTTATATAAAAAGATATATCCCTCTCTTTTTTTTTTTTATTACCAGACGCACCACTAGTCCCCTTTAGCGAATGCAGCAGCGGTGCGCTTCTGTGCCTACTGCTCCATTAACTGTCTATAGAGATAGCCAACAGCAAGGGATGCGCTCGGCTTCTCTCTTCAGTCCAATAGAAGTCAATAGGGTGGTGATCATGTATGCGCACCGCTGAAAATACTCTGCAATGCTTCACTAAATTCTGCATTATAGTTTACAACTGCATTCACAAGTCTCCAGAGGATATAGCAATTGAAAGGAATAACATTTTTTTAAAAATCACTGCCAGCAGCTCACATACCTACCACGTTTTGAGCCCGTGCCAGTGTGATTCAATTTTGCAGTGCAGGTCAACCAGCCGGGCTAAATCGCATGCAGCGTCATCAATAGTTTGTAAGATTGCATGATGCACCACACGTTGGTCTAGCACCCTTTGTATGCCTTATCTATGTGCAAGAATATGAAGCAGCCATTCCATACGTGGTAGGTATGTGAGTGCTAGTTTATCAGTAGATTGCATTCTGGGAGATGTGGTTCTATACCTGCTCTTGTATTTTGAAAGCAGAATATTAATATGGTGGTGCCCAATACAATAGCTCTAATCCAATTTATCCTGCACAGACAGCTGCGCAGCACTGAAATGGATGCAGTAGCAGCACAGATCTACCAATCAGAAGCCATTTCTCTGCCTGACGATTATTTAGAAGCAGGTGTAGACTGATGATAGAGGCATGTAGAAGTATTTTATTGGTTCACTGCTTCTTAAAGGGGTTGTCTCGCGAAAGCAAGTGGGGTTATACACTTCTGTATGGCCATATTAATGCACTTTGTAATATACATCATGCATTAAATATGAGCCATACAGAAGTTATTCACTTACCTGCTCCGTTGCTGTCGTCCCCGTTGCCATGGCTCCGTCTAATTTCGCTGGCTTCTTGCTTTTTTAGACGCACTTGCGCTGTGTGGTCTTCTGCCTGGTGAATGGGGACGCTCGTGACAGAGAGCTGCTCACCGCGTCATCGTGGCTCCGCCCCGTCACGTGTGCCGATTCCAGCCAATCAGGAGCCAAGGAAGGAGAAGAAAATCCATGGTGCACCATGGGAGAAGACCCGCGGTGCACCGTGGGAGAAGACCAGCGGCGCCATCTTTAAAAGAATAGAAGAAGCTGCAGAACGCTGATGCAGGTAAGTGCAATGTGCTTTTTAAAAACTAACCTATGCTTTCTTTTTAACAGGGCAGAATGCGGGGGTAAGTGAAAAAATTTTTTTTTCGCTTTCGCCGCGAGACAACCCCTTTAAGTTAAAAAATAAGTGACAGTAAGGTTCAGTTTGTTGCTTTTAATGAGCAAACAATTCACAATAACTACATTACATGTGCTTCAAACGTCTAGTCACAGGAAGTGTGATCTGACTGCTGGTGCTCAGTTTGTTCATTATTGTGTCTGCTGTGTACTCCAGGAGGTCACAAATCACTTTATGATGCCATGGGTTACTCTGGGAGTAATCCAAGAGTGTAATACGAATATACCTTAGTAACATTGCCTTCTTAACGGTCATATGCCTGTGCTACAGTTGTGTTTACAGAGGTGGAAGAATAGCCCATGTAACATTATGCTTTATGTATATACTAGACTTGAAATACAGTATCTTTGCATCAACAGCATTCACTACTAAAGGCTTCGAGACAAAGAAGGTATCAGAATCCAGACTCCATAGCTCATTGACAGACCTTACCTGACTTCAGTAGGAGTGGTCTGAGAGTAGGGATTTGCAGAACAAGCAAGAATCTTCACAATGGATCCTGGATGATAGGTTTCAAGGATATGAACTGCTGTAGGATAAACGGGCTCCTCAAATGCGAGCTCTACGTATTCCTGACTAAAGAAGCTTGGCGGCGTTCTCTTGAAAGGAAGTGCAGAGCAGCCACTTTGTTGCCACCAATTTCCATACGTCCGAAACACAGCTGTCTGCGTGAAATCCCCGGAACTTGGATACACATTAGGAGCACCTGCTAAATTCCACATGGTGTAAGACATGCTGTTTTCACTTCCATAGTGGGAACTGAAATCCAAAACTTCTTTGGCATACTGAACAACTTCCGTGGACATTGGCAAAGCACGGCTGTTTGATTCAATTGCTCTGCGACTGTTAATCATTTCTCCCCTACTAGCTAACCGGGCACGGCGCCGAAGGCAAATGTAGTAAAACATGCTCAGGACTGTTAGCATGGGAAACCAAGAAGGCATGAAGCTCAAAAAAATGAGACCAATGAATTGTGTGGCCTAGCTTGTTTCTTGTAGTAACTGATAGATGACCTGGTAAACACATCCCTGGAGAACACAAAAGAGAGAAAAAAATGAGTTTGGACTGAAACCTTAAATGGTCACTTCTAATACCACATGCAGTCATGAAACGTGAAATTAATTACAACCTTAACAGCAATTAAAGGGGTTGTGCTAAGATGCAGCGCCGGCCCCTATGGAAAGCAACGGGAGAACTCTGCGATCCTCTGCCGCGAGGATGAAGGGATTGCGCACTGTGATACGAGGTTATTTTAACATGAAAACGCCTTGTATCCACTGGGCTTTCACATGGTGGAAAGTGCGATATCAGGTCATGAGTCACTGCCCAGTATTGCCCTCTACCATGTGAAGCTAGCCTTAAGGTTCCTTTTACACTGCAAGCTCGTTATGGGCACGATTCCTAATCATCTAAATACTATCTAATTTGTCCAAGCCACACTGTGCTTTGTATTCTGTCGTCATAGGTTTTTACAGAATGAACAGAAGTAAAAAGTGGTTTCATGCATAGCATTTTTAGGGGAGAAAAAGCGTTTTTACAGCAAAATCCACTGCAACCTAGGGTTATGAAATGCATGCGCTGTTTGCGCAATTGTTCTTAGGCCTCATGCACACAGGGCAAATTGAGCAGCGGATTCTGCGCTCTTCCACAGGTGCTTGTCTTTTTCTGGCTCAGTGAGATTGCTGTTGTGTCTTATGATAACATCATTGGACTTTATAGAATATGAGAGGTGTAGGTTAAAAAAAATATATATATATACACCATATATACTCGAATATTAGCCGACCGAGTATAAGCCGAGTCAGTAAGTTTTACCACACAACTGTTAAAACTTATTGACTCGAGTATAAGCCTAGCTATACTCGAATATATACACTAGTTAAAGAAAAAAAAAACAATACTCACCTCCCAGCCGGCATCTGTCTCCCCTGCGCGATGGTCTTCCTGGCGGTGGGCAAGCTGCTTCAGACTTCTCCCCGCTGTCATCTCCCTGCTCGGTTTTGAATTCCCCCGACGTCAGCGCTGTGTAAGTAAGCACTGTGATTGGATCTAGCGCCAGCCAATCACAGTCGGTGCTCGATAAACCAATCGCAGCCATTCAGTGATGTCATCCACTGAATGGCTGTAAATGATCGAGAACTAGCTGTGATTGCCTGGCGCTGGATCCAATCACAGCGCTTACCGTGGGGGAATTCAAAGCTGAGCGGGGAGAATTCTCAAGCAGCTTCCCACACTGCCGGAGAGACCATCACGCCGGGGACAGACGCAGGCTGGGAGGCGAGTATTGTGGGTTTCTTTTTGTTTGTTTTTTTTAACCTCACTCGAGTATAAGCCGAGGGGGGCTTTTTCAGCATAAAAGAAAAATGCGCTGAAAAACTAGGCTTATACTTGAGTATATATGGTATATTACTTAAGATCATTTTTTTCCAACTAAATCAGTCTGCAATCACTAATTGGGGAGGTCACAGCCATAAAATGGATATCTACACTACTGCCTGCCCCATAAACCACAAATGTAGTCCAGTATTAAGGATCAGACAATCACCAACATGCACAGACTAGAAACAGTTATGCTTTGTACAGTCATCACAAATGCTCAGGACTGCAATGATAATTACTGGTCTTTTTGATCACGTATTAGACTTCGTTCACATCAGTTTCGCGCCACCGTCATAAATTTCTGTGAAAATCCATGACGAAGTAGAGCTGCATGCAGCACAACTTATCCGTGAAAACTTCGGAGTGCATAACACATGGAATATTATAGTCAATGGGTTCTGCTCAGCGCCCCTCGGGTCCAGTATGTGCCGGATTTGGCACTTCCACTTTTGCCATTGTTCATCTCCTAGAACACAACCCAGTCCTGCAAGTGTGAACAAGCGCTTACATCAATGGTCCCCAACGAGTGACTCCGGAGCCACATGTGACTAGCGACACTTGCTGTGTGGCTCGTCGTGGAGTCCTGAGTTATCACCATCTGTACGGCACATGCAACACTGCCATATTCATCAAATATTTTTACAATTTGATTCACGGCATTTAAGACAGAGCTACCCATCTACCTTGATGGCGATATATGTCGCGTTGGTCAATACTGCTACATAGCATTGTAATTAAAGTGAATGTAGTCTCCTTGCAACTTGTAATTTATTGTAACCCAACAATCACAAGAAATCTACCAGGTTTGGATTTCCTGCGATTTTCAGGTCATGGCAACTTGCAAGCCACAACGCAACTGCATTCACTTACACCAGGGTGTAATGTAACATGGCCACAATGCCATCTGTGGACCTGCAATGGGTCATGAGTAAGGCCGACTTCACACGGGCAATGAAATTGTGCAAGATTTGTGTGTTGCGAGATGCACAAATATGAACTCACATACATGAGTGATGTTTTCCTGCATAGAACCATGTTGCTATGCGTGAAACAAATCACGGCATGTCCTATCTTGCGTGCTCTCACATTGCACCACCCATTCTTTTCAATAAGGCTGTCGGCAGCATCGCACCACATGCTACGTGCACGCGATACAAGGTCTCCCATTGAAACCAATGGCAGAAACTCCACTGTCAGCCGTGGCAGAGAATTCCCTGCATCCCCGAATAGGTGCAAGGTGGTTTGGCATGAAAATGCCTCGCATCAATGGGGATCTCAGATGGATGGCGAGGACGAGTACTGGTGCATTAGGTCTCCACCAGAATTCCAGGTGGAGACATGGGTTGGCTGGGTGGAGGTAGAGGGAACACCCACAGTTTGTGATTGGCTGGCAGATACACACCTTCACCAAGCTGGCGAAAACAGCTCAGTGGAGACATGTAAAGCCTTCAAAGAAGTAGGAAGCTCCCTCTGTTATGTACTCGGCGGGTTGTCATGGCAACAGGACGCACGATATAGGCGTCCTGTTGCCATTCAGGAGCTCCTGGGATGAATCGGCAGCCAGCGGCTATCAACAGGGGTTAATCGGCCACAACAGGGAGCTGCTTTTTGGTTGCTTGATAATTAGACAGCAGCAGAGATAAACTGCATGTATCAAAATCTAAGCCGACATAAGGGGGCGCTGGACGCATTCTAGACCGACTCTCCACTTCTGCAGAGTCTCTAGGACACTGATGGCAAACCTTTTAGAGACCGAGTGCCCAAACTGCAACCCAAAACCCACTTTTTTACCGCAAAGGGCCAACACGTCAGGGGGCGTGCGGGGCTTATCACGATGTTTGATTTTACCTCTGTCATTATAAAAAGGGCAGGGCTGTTTCAAAATAGACTGTGTGCAGAAATACTGCAGAATTTGCCCCGGAAATTTCCGCTGAGGACTTTCTGTAGCATTTTTTGCCACATGTAAACATACCCCAGAAGTACTAGTGACTCCCCACAGTGACACCAGCAGTAATAGTGACCCCCCCCACACAGTGACCTCCCACGGTGACCTCAGCAGTAATAGGGACTCCCACAGTGGTTTCAGCTGTAAGAGTGTCCCCCTCAGTAGTAATAGTGACCCCCCCCCCCCCCCGACGGTGGCCCCAGCAGTAATAGTGACACCCCCCCCCACGGTGGCCCCAACAGTAATAGTGACACCCCCCCCCCCCACGGTGGCCCCAGCAGTAATAGTGACGCCCCCCCCCACAGCAGCCCCCAGTAGGAATAGTGACACCCCCACAGCGGCCCCCAGTAGGACTAGTGACCCCCCCCCCCCCACGGCGGCCCCCAGTAGGACTAGTGACACCCCCCCACGCCGGCCCCCAGTAGGACTAGTGACCCCCCCCCCACGGCGGCCCCCAGTAGGACTAGTGACCCCCCCCCCCCCACGGCGGCCCCCAGTAGGACTAGTGACCCCCCCCCCCACGGCGGCCCCCAGTAGGAAAAGAGATCCTTCTGAGTCCCATAAACTTACCTCCTCCTCGAAGCGCTGTGGCTTGTCTGCACAGCGCTGATCCCAGGTGCACACTGTGACGTCAGTGTGCTGCGAGACGCCTCCTCCCCCTGCTCTTGCAGAACCATGCAGGAGATGTCAGGGGAGGGGGAGGAGGATCCCGGGTGCACACTGACGTCACAGTGTGCACCGGAATCAGCGCCGCTGAGTGGATACCTGCAGGGGAACCACAGCCCATGCCAGTATTTACTAACGATGTGAGCGGCCGACGGCGCATGCCAGCAGGGAGATTCGCCATCACTGCTCTAGGATATAAATCCTTGTTCCTCGTGATCACCAGTGTACAAGCTGATGTACTACAGATCAAGGACACGGAGACACTGACGGTATTATTGTATCTTGATGCCACCAGGACGTCCTGGTGGAGACAAGAGTGACAGCCCGGTGATGCCCCCTGTACCTGATTGGCTGCAGAGAAGAATCCCCTGCAAGACCTAGCAGCCCACTAAGATTGATTCAAATGTCCTGGCTCCCGTCCCGGGCGTGATTGAAGGTCCTCGGTGCTGCCGTTTGTCTGGCAAGCTCCCCGTCCCTTCACAGTGCTTCCCCATGCTTTTGTTTCTGGTCGGCGCTTTGATGTTTGTAGACATCATCACTACCAGCTCCCGGGGCCTCTCCCAGCCTCCACGCTGCTTCTTCCCCAGCTGCTGTTTATGGTCGGCGCTTAGATGATAATAATAATAATCTTTATTTGTATAGCGCCAACTTATTCCGCAGCGCTTTCTGGCATGGATAAATGCAAAACAAAGATCTTTGTATAGATCCTCATTACCGGCTCCCGCCCCCTCTGCCAGCCTCACTGCTGCTGCTTATTCCCCGGCTGCTGTTTCTGGTCAGCGCTTACATGTGTGTATACATCATGACTACCGACTCCCGGACCCTCTCCCTGCCGCTTCTTCCCCGGCAGATGTACCGTTCCACCTGCAGTCCTTCTAAGTGCCCTGCTGTTGGCGTTCTTGCTGCTCATGCAAGGCAGCACATAAAGCCAGTGGTCGGCAGAGATGTGCGTGCTTATAGCATCGCCGCGGCAGAAGGCAGCAGACAGACCCACCGGTCCCCCCATGTGAGCTCTGCTGGTGGGGCGCGCACACCCCTCCGACCTGCAGAATGGGGCAGGATAGTATTGGAATTAGCGGCGGCAACCTGTATGCTATTACTGTAGCTTGCTGCGCAGCTTCCAGGACCTTGCGGAATTCAACCAATCCGTAGCTAGGGGTGTGACAGGGGCATTCCTGCATGCAAGCCCTGTCAAACTCCTAGCTCCAGGCGGCATCAAGATACAATAATACCACTACCACATTGGTGAGCTATCCTCAGGATTGGTGGGTATTGCAGTCCATAAGACAGATGAGGAGGACATCGCAGGTATGAGAAGCCGATGTGGCGCTCACTCAACTGCCGCTGCATTCAGGTGATAGGAGTGGGTGCGGAGCGGTAGACGCCTCTAATCAGATATTGATCACCAATCATGAGAACGGGTCATCAGTATCAGCGTTCTGGAAAGCCCCTTGAAGCATCTTTATTAATGTGCAGATTTCATAAGTATTTACAGGTTCCAAACCCACATGTTGTTAGTCGCAGCCAGAAGATCCCCGCAGTCTGCAGGAGTACAAGCACTGCCACTGTCCTCCTGGGGGCCTGCTGGGGCCCCTGAAGAGTGCATCACACAAAAGCTGATGAGGCGCCGATAACAGGACCCTTATCACACTGGGCACGACACCCACGTGATGACCTTGCTGATGGCATCTCCTCGTTACCACCGCCCTACTGGGGGCGCCCGCAGAAAGATACCCCCACGTGACAAGCAGAGCCGCCCGTATGAAGCCAAACTATTCCTCTATGCGACTCCACGGCTCGGGAAGCTGAGCGGACGCGCAGGCACTGCCTATTCACGTTACCTTCCAGCTGCACCGAGCCAGCCGGTACAGAGCTGCTGAGTAACTGCACAGGACACCGGCTACCGGAAGCAGTCTGAGCACCAACCCTGCAAAACATTGCCGGGTCCGCCTACCGCCCCCACCACAGCCAACCGCAGCGCTTGTAGCCCGGCACCTGGACTAATACGGGGCTTGCCACAGCCGTGACTATATCCCAAGCAGAAGGATGTCATTGGCTGCTCCTGACAGCACGTGACGGCAGTGTGGGCGTGGCAGCTGTGAGATCTGGGCTGCGCGCGGCGGCCGGTGTTACTGACAGTGTAGGTGTTGTGGCATGAGAGCCCTCCCCTCTGTGCGGAGTCAGAGGGTTCCCCACCCCTGTTCTATGCTTTATGGTGGTCGACCAGTGTCCGTGAGGGAGTAATGTATAAGGGCAGTTAGGAGGGCTCATGTGTGATGCTACTAGAAAGAGTAGGTCCCCACTGACACCGCCTGTATGTGAGAGGGTGTGGGGGCCGCAGCTTTATGCATCCCTCACAGCCACCACAGTGCATGCTGGAAGTTCTTAACACAAACAACAATTAGGAGGGCTCCAGGGTTACATTGTAACCAGTCCCACCACAGCCTTTGCCATAAGCTGAAGACTGCAGTTGGGGCCCCTTAAAAAGTCACCTTTAGGCCTCATTCTCACGGGCGGCAGTCACACAATTTTGTCGCATTGCTACAAATCGCATGTATGTGAAGCCATGCTTTCCTATGGGTTACTTCACACATGCGATGTTTTGTGGCATGCGACAACCTGCCACACAAATCTTGTGGGTCCGGCGATATGTCCGCGACATGCAAGGTTTTGTAGCTCATATTTCCCTATGGAGCCTTCCTCTCTGTTGCATCGCATGAAAACTTGCTTTTTGTGCGGTGTGATGCAACTTTGACAGTAGGAAACCCTACTGTCAAAGCCATAACCTAAGCCCTGGCTGTAGGGGGAAAAAAAGTATACATCACCCGGAAGCGCTGTCTGGCTCTGCTGCATCTTGTCCCCGACACTATTCTTCATCTCTACTGGCTGGGAAATGAAAGATCCCTGCCTCCTGGAAGCGCTGCTTCTGATTGGCTGACACTTAGCCAATCAGCCAGCGCTCGATGAATCAATCCAAGCCATTCGTCGAGCACTGGTTCTGATTGGCTAAACGTCAGCCAATCACAGACAGCGTTTCCAGGAGGTGGGGATTTTTCAATCCCCGGCCAGAAGAGATGAAGAAGACCAGGGAGAAGCTGCAGCGGAGCCCCGGACAGCGCTTCTAGGTGAAGTATACCTAATTCTGCAGTTAGGGCTTGTTTTCAGGGTAGGTCTTATATTTCAAGCCTCCCCCACCCCTGAAAATCATCGCATGTGGTGCTACAAAGTCGCATGATTTTGTAGCGCTACAAAATCGCAGTATTGCTGTGAGAAGATGCAGTGATATCGCACGGACCAGCGATGCGATATCACTGCGATTTTCTCTTGCGGCGATGCCGTGTCGCCCGTGTGCAGGAGGCCTTATTGATATGTAATAAAATATATTAGCATAGCAATGAACTAAAAAGATCAGAGTCTCAATGTAGTGTGAGTGAATGTTATACATTAGACAAAAGCGGATTCGCATTGCGGAATCAGGAGTGGGCGTCCGCCGTTCTGCAGCGAAAACTGCCCATAACATGCTATTAAAAAACGTATTTTCCTGCATACAAGTGGAAATCGATTGCGATTTTCCTCTTGTGGAGGAAAAATCGCAGCATGATCTATTTTTAAGCAGATTCCGCACGGACGCCTTCCATTGAAGTCTATGGAAGCAGTCTGGCCTGCGGCCCTTCTGTAATTAGCATTGGTAAAAAAAATATATACATATACTGTGTGCGTCCAACGGCTTGCCGTGTGGGCTATCTGCAGTACAGAAAAGACAGGTACGCACAGTGCCAGCTGGGCACAGGGTCGGATTCTGCTGAGGGCTCCCGCACATAGAATCTGACCCGGCTCTGTGCAGCCAGCCTAAGAGAAACAATATCCTGCCTTGCTGATTGAGCACAAATATCAGGGTCACAACTGTAACAATTGCTGCAGCTGGTGCGCACTACTATGCAGCAGTACACTGCTATGTGCTAAAGATTTGGCAAGTGATTGGATTCCTGCATGGACTGCCAGCATGTGTAATCAATCCTGCCAGTGACATAAGCGTAGCAGAATAGATTGCTAAAAGACCAGCTCCCCCAGCATATTTCACCAGAACTCTGGTGTTATCAGGGGTATAGGAGCTTATGGCAAAGGCTCTGGTGGGATTGGTTACATGCAGTGAATTGTGACTGGCCTACAGGAGGCGCTCACCTGTCAGGATGTGAGGATAATTCCGCACTGACCTCTGATAATGTGTGAATGGGGCTCTTGGAAAGATCCAAATATCTAAATGCTGGTTGTCGAAAAGACCAGCAAGAGGAATGAACACTTTCTCTCTCCCTGCAGACATGTGCAGATCTGCGGCACATCAACAGCAGAAATATGAGAGTCAACAGCGGGTGTCTGCTGCAGATACTCTATGCAATACAGGTAAAACTTGAGGGCTATTTACACAAGACGTGCAAATGTATAAAAATAGTTCACTATTTACTTTTACTCAGCATAATAATAATAATCTTTATTTGTATAGCGCCAACATATTCCGCAGCGCTTACATAGACAGGGGGGAATACAGAAGGACAAAAGTACAAAAATTACAGAACCACGGTTACATGGTAATCAGTTGATGGAAACAGTAGGGGTGCGGGTCCTGCTCCAACGAGCTTACATACTACAAGTAATGGGGTGATACAGAAGGTAAAGGGCTGGAGATGTGCACGGTATGGCGAGGTGGAGTGTGAGGGATGCTAAAAACATTGCAAGCTTGACATTGGGTTTAAACGCTCTCCACATAGCACTTCACATAGAATGTGAAGCACTGAGTGTGAAGCCCGTGATCCAGCAATGAAGTCTGCTTGTATAAATGCTTTGCATGAGCGCTAATGACGTTCGTGGTAACATCAGCGGTCGTGCAGTCATTTAGATGGCTGTCGTCCCGTCTAAATGGGACATTTGTCTATACTGTGTGAACAGTCCTTGCCAATCACAGCCCGCGCTCGATAAACCAATCACAGTCATTCTGTGATGTCATTCACTGAAAGGCTGTGAATGATAAAGCGCAGGCTGTGATTGGCTGGTGGTCGATCCAATCACAGGGCTTAGTTACACAGCGCTGATGGCGGGGTAATTCAAAACCGAGCCAGGGAAATTACAGTGGGGAGAAGTCTGAAGCAGCTTGCCGCACAGATGTCGGCTGAGAGGTGGGTACTGCGTTTTAGTTATTTTGTTGTTTTTTGGGGTTTTTTTACCTCACGTGAGTATAAGCTGAGGGGGGCTTTTTCAGCACATTTTTTTCTGCTAAAAAACTCGGCTTATACTCGACTATATACAGTATGTATTTGTTTTCCACACAGACTATCAGTCTATGAAAAACATAGCTTGTCTGAATTGCCCCATTGATTCTAAAGGGTCCAAGTTCTGTCTGAGTTTACTCACAAGCTCAAACTGAAAAATGCATGTCAAAAACGTGTGGCCATCAAAGGATGTCTAGGAAGCCAAAGATTATGTCAGCACTGGGCAGAATTTACTGCGCAGTGTCCACAACGGATATTCCACAGCACAGAATCTGCATCAAATTGCTCACAATTTGGTGTGGATTTTGCCGCGGATTCTGGTTCAGAATTTACTTCCTCTTTTGAAGCCGTCGAATGCTCTTCACAAATCCACTGCACTTAGTTGACACACTGAAGATTTAAATCCTGCACCGATTTTGGATGGAATTTCCGCAGCATGTAAATGAGATTTAGAAAATCTCATGCACATACTGCTACTGTAAATGCTGCAGACATTCCGTGCAGACGGTCCACACAGAAATCCACAGGGAATCTGCCCTGTGTGGACGCACCCTAAAGTATGTCCTAATACTTCTCCACTACGGACCAATATCTGACTCTCCATTTTTGAAGCACCATAACTTTTATATTTTTGCATCAATACGGCCGCATAAGGGCTTGTTTTTTATGTCGCAAACTGTAGTTTTTATTGATGTCATATTTGTTTACATAAGACTATATTGTAAAACTTTTATTACCCCTTTCCAATCCACTGTCTGACGTCTAAAGACATTATGATTTAAGGCTGTACAGCTCCGATGGTGAAAGACGTCTGTTGGGGTTCTCTTACTGTATATTACCAGCCACTCTGGGGTCACAGCCTATCCAACGTGTCACCTCATGCAGTACTGGCTTTAGCCAGCAGATAGCGCGGTTTTATAACGGCTGAAAAAGAGTAAGCCCCCTAGGAAAACCAGGATACAAATTGGATTTGAAAAGGTTAATTTTTTTTATGATCACAGGGAGAGAAAACACATCAATTCTGCCATAGATTTCGTGTTGTTTTTTTTTACAGCGTTAATCATGCAGCATAAATAACACAATACATTTTTTCTGCGGATACCAAAATTCTTATATTTTTTTAGGTTTTTCCACTTTTCCACAATAAAAACCCTTTTTTTGAATTTTTTTTTTCTAAATCGCTGCATTCAAAGTCCTATAACTTTTTTTATTTTTTTTCATTGATGGAGCTCTGTGAGGGATTATTTTTTGCGAGATGAGCTGTAGTTTTTATTGGTAAAGTTTTGGGGTACATGCGGCTTTTTTGATCACTTTTATTGCGTTCTTTTGGAGGCGAAATGAAAAAAAAAAAAGTATTTTGCCTGAGTTTTTTTAGGTGTTTTTTTTACACTTTTTGGCGTGCAGGATAAAAAGTGTGTTCAATATATTGTGCGAGTCGTTACGGATACAACAATAACAAATATGTGGGATTTTAATTTTTTTAAAAAAGGGGTTTTTTTGCATCTTTTTTTTTACATTATTTTTTATCTTTTTTTAACACTTTTTATGTATGACTTGTACAATAGCACCTATGGTCGCTCCCTGGACGTACAGCTATCCCCAGTGGTGGGAAGGGGTTAAACATACTCCTTTTTCCTTTTGTGTTCTAACAGGCATTTTTATATATATATATATATTGGAATAGTAGAAAGCCCATCCCAGGATGGTGACTGCAATCTATATTGTTAGCAGAAATATGCTCTTAGATATACCGTGGGTGCCATATTAGACTTGGTTGGTACGAGCTCGCAGAAGCCAACGAATACCATGCAGTAGAGTGTGAAAACCAAGACATCTGCTTTACTTGTGG
Source organism: Eleutherodactylus coqui (assembly GCF_035609145.1). Classification (NCBI taxonomy): domain Eukaryota; kingdom Metazoa; phylum Chordata; class Amphibia; order Anura; family Eleutherodactylidae; genus Eleutherodactylus; species Eleutherodactylus coqui. The sequence continues at coordinate 256,130,006 of NC_089837.1, read as the reverse complement.
CAGGAAATCCTACTTCTCTTGTGCAGCAAAATCTAACAAATTTTCAATTCACCTATCCTTGCACAGACAAGCAGGCACTCTACACTATGCAAACAGCGGTCACGCTTATTCATTCACACACGGACTGATAAATTTATCATGTGAAGTAGAAACTGGGATTATAGTTACTGTACATAGAACTGTCACAGCGAACAAAACTCATACAGGTAAGAAAAACTCTTAGCACGGTTTGTCATGTTTTGTCCAGTATCGGTCAACCGATGACAATCCCCAATCCCCAATTCCCACTTCCTATATTCACCATTTCAGTTAGCAACTATTATCCCTAACCCATTCTTTCTGTTCACTCCTAAACCTTTTCCATCTTTCAATATTCAAACATCCATTTACCACATCTCAACCTTTCTTTTTTTAACTAGCTGTCTAACTGTTTTACAAACAAGCTCTCTCCCCCCCCCCTCCCCTCTGCAACCCCCACTCACCCCCGGCGCCCCCCGAATCTTTTTGCCCGAGTAGTCAGTTACTCGAAAAAAACGGTGCTCGATTGCAAAATCGCCCTAAACGAGTACGGTCGCTCATCTCTACTTGTAACCCTTTTCTATTGGTAAATAGGACAGTACAGTTTTTCTGACTTCCAGACCTCCATTCCAGCCTGCATTGCAGTCTTGCTCTGCACCATGATAGCCTTTTAGAGCAATGTCATGAGGTCAATGAAACACCTGCCACTGGACACCTGGCTTGTATCCCAATGTTGTGCAAGTGCATTCTGATGGTTTGTGTAGACACTGCTCAATGCCATAGGCTTGGGGTGTAATGTGCAATTTCACTTGCAGCATAGAATGGATCACTATGCTCTATTTTTCTACAACACATCTGTGCAGAGGTTCTGTCAGGACCTGGAAACTCCTGTGCTGCAAGCAGCAGCTCTACCTATTCAGCTATCTAGCTGGCTGGACAGCTCCCCTGCTGAATCTTAGCCTAGTCGTTGCTCCTGTAGATCCTGTTCCTGCCTTCCAGACTTGTTCCGCCCTGCCACTGTTACGTGTGCTGCTGGAATCGGTTGTTCTAGGCTTCCTAGCAGCACAGCTCCACAGGAGGTGGAGGGTTAATTGATTGAGCTGGCTGGGTGCGGTACTTCCTGCTAGCCAATCTCCTGGGTCTGTGCTCACATATAAACCCAGCTCTTGGTCAGTCTGTGTCTGGAGTTCAAGGTGAGCAGGAGTGAAAGTGGCATAAATTCTTGTCTGGTGAAGTTTGCAGTGTGATCTGTTTCATGTCCGTTTGTACGTTTAAATTCTGTCAGTTTTGTGTTAGCTTGCTGTGTGACCTGCAATCTGTGTAATGTCCTGTTGCAGCGTGCGGTGTGAACGGTGTCCGGTTCTGCTGGACTCCTGGTTAGTGTAGGGACTAGCAGTATAACCAGGAGCCGTGAAGTGGCCTGCTAGCTTCCACATATTGTACAACATGTCAACTAATACCTGGTATTTATATTCAGCTGATCATCTGTTACTAGAGGTTGCATTTCGTATGCGGTGTATCCTGTTGTACAGTCCCTGTTATATGTCATGTGTATGCATCCTGTTCTGGTGTGTGGCTCCTAGGATCAGCTAGGGCCCAGATCCGAAGACCGCTGGGCTGCCCTTCTTGGGGCAATGTTCCCCGCTTAGGTAGGGCCACTCTCATTCCCCCATGTAGAACAGGGTCAGTTTGCGAGAAACCTACTCGTGCATCCACTCCCTTTTGGTACGATCGTGTGGGCCCCGTGTTTAGTTTGCCCACATGATCGTAACATAATGCCCCCCCACTTACAAAAGGGGGTGCATTATTTATGTTACGGTGTGGATGGTCAGTCTGTGTCTGTGCAGGTGGCCAGACATCAGGTGTGGATAGTCATGTTCTAAGGATGTTGTGTGTGAAGAGGGACTAGTCCAGTGTTTAGGCAGGTGGCCAGACATTAGGTGTGGATAGTCATGTTCTGAGGATGTTGTGTGTGAACAGTGACTAGTCCAGTGTCTGTGCCAGTGGCCAGACATCAGGAGTGGATAGTCATGTTCTGAGGATGTTGTGTGTGTGTGTGTGTGAACAGTGACTAGTCCAGTGTCTGTGCAGGTGGCCAGACATCGTGTGTGGATAGTCATGTTCTGAGGATGTTGTGTATTCAAATGTATGGTAGACACACTGTGTTGTAGTGTCTGTTGCATGCGGTTGTTGGAGCAAGTTTCCCCGTACTTCCCCGCAGATGGTTTGGACACCTGCTGTTCCTTCCCTTCCTGGCGTTCTGGGGTGGTGCACTCAGTATGTGTGGTACGGTGACCGTGCAAGTGTAGCCACTCGCAGGTTTCTCCTTTCCCTTGGCAGGTGCGGCCTCCAAACATCTGATTTTGTGTGCATGGTGCGAGCTGGTGACACCGGCCAGGATTTTCCTTATAGCCAGATAGGTGTTCTGGCGGTCCTTCCCCTTGTACGGTGGGTGTGGTGGCTCCATACAGCTTTGGTGGCATGCATGTTGTATCTGAGTTCCATCTCTGTCTGTTATCCATCCTGCGGCGAGGTGCGCGCAGTGGACGTGATTTGCTGTAGACCCCTGTTTGGGTATGTACCTGATCTTTTTCCCTTCTCTTGCTGACTGGCTGGCGTCCGCACTAGGCCCTTACGGATAAGTCCTGTGCACGCTATGTCAGTAGGGTGGGTTGCCCTACGCTCTCCCATTTTGCCATCTTTGCCTTGGTGCCAGGTCCTTTTTAGATAAATCCTGTACACGTGCGCGGTTTGGAGGAGTTGCATAATTTTTTTTCTTTTTTTGTGATGTTATGCTTAAAGGGTCCAGATGCCCCTTTTTTAAGGTGGAGGTACTGTTACGTGTGCTGCTGGAATCTGTTGTTCTAGGCTTCCTAGCAGCACAGCTCCACAGGAGGTAGAGGGTTAATTGATTGAGCTGGCTGGGTGCGGTACTTCCTGCTAGCCAATCTCCTGGGTCTGTGCTCACATATAAACTCAGCTCTTGGTCAGTCTGTGTCTGGAGTTCAAGGTGAGCAGGAGTGAAAGTGGCATAAATTCTTGTCTGGTGAAGTTTGCAGTGTGACTTGGTTCATGTCCGTTTGTACGTTTAAATTCTGTCAGTTTTGTGTTAGCTTGCTGTGTGACCTGCAATCTGTGTAATGTCCTGTTGCAGCGTGCGGTGTGAATGGTGTCTGGTTCTGCTGGACTCCTAGTTAGTGTAGGGACTAGCAGTATAACCAGGAGCCGTGAAGTGGCCTGCTAGCTTCCACATATTGTACAACATGTCAACTAATACCTGGTATTTGTATTCAGCTGATCATCTGTTACTAGAGGTTGCATTTCGTATGCGGTGTATCCTGTTGTACAGTCCCTGTTATGTGTCATGTGTATGTATCCTGTTCTGGTGTGTGGCTCCTAGGATCAGCTAGGGCCCAGATCCGAAGACCGCTGGGCTGCCCTTCTTGGGGCAATGTTCCCTGCTTAGGTATGGCCACTCTCATTCCCCCATGTAGAACAGGGTCAGTTTGCGAGAAACCCGCGTGTGCATCCCCTCCCTTTGGGTACGATCGTGTGGGCCCCGTGCTTAGTTTGCCCACACGATTGTAACAGCCACCTTGATTGGACATCCTGTAAAAGGCTGTCCCTGCCACTTCCTCCCTGCGTGATTATTGTGCTTCCACCAGTAGTCAAGCTTCACCTCCTGCCTGCTCTTCCATACCGCGAATTGTAATTAACTGTTACCGACCTCTGGCATTTTTCTGACTATGCTACGTGCCTGCTCCTTTGTACTGCAACAGATATTACCCATTACCGACCTCTGGCTTCTCTCTAACTACGCTACGTGGCTGCTCGTTTGTAACGCAACAGATATTACCCATTACCAACCTCCGGCTTTCCTCTGACTATGCTATCTCTCCAGGTTACAACAGAAAGGCTCCCAACCCACACCAGACTCGTTACAGGTTCACTTCTGTGCACCCTTTGCTGTCGTTCGAGTTCGTTGCTGTTCTCCCAACCACTGAAACAAACAACGTTGAACATTTCCGAAATCTGGCCTACATGCATAGCGATCTGCCAGATTGATAAACCATGGTCTCTCAGTTCAAAGGTTCTATCCCTATCAATTTGCAATAACTGGCATGTCAATGAACAGGAGGCATTGCACAATCATATCACAAGACTTTATCAACTTTTTGAGGTTACGTGTGGCTGAAAAAAAAATTCAATTTGGCTGTTATACCATTAGAGCCCCTCCATGCTGCAGTTTGGAGATATGTGCTTGAAAATTTCAATGTTGAGGAGTGCTGATGTAATGCAAAGACACCAGCTATTTTATATACACAAAATACCCAGGGAATATCAATATGGAGGCCCCTTCATTGTCTCATTCTCCCTGATTGTAAAGTTCCACGCTCCTCTTCGCTATTATATATTTGAGGACGTATCATAATTCCATCAGACTTAAAATCTTGATTTAATAAATTCCAGGCTTGTCACTTTGTAAAACGATCATCGTTGAACATCAGCAGATGATTGGCGAAAAAGTATACATTTTACGATGCCAGATAACATGGGAGCCTTGAGCTGAAATATTTGCTGAGAACAAACAAACAGCATGTGCAAGGGTTACTATTAATTGGCTGTATACTAATAAGTTGAATGCTAATACATTGATAAGAATACAGGTTACAGATGGTTGTATGTTATCATGAGCTTCCTATTCTTGTGATTGACCCACAACAGGTTGTTGTTTCTCCACAAAATAATATATAAACTGCTGAAAAATAATCATAGGTGGAATTATCTTATGAACACACTTCATGTGTTACATGTATTGATTCTTCAAGCTTGTACTAACCACACCCAATTAGGCACCCACATTATATTCAATAGCACAGTTGAGCTAACAGATATTTGGTGGCTGAACAGGGACTACTCTGGAACAGACAGAACACATGCAGCTGCATAAAAGGTATGAAGCTTAGGGCTCCTACTCACTTACATTTTTTTAATGCTGAGATATTGCTGTTTTTTTTTTAACGCAAATGTTAATGGGACTTCTAATGTTAAAATTGCATCACAAGTTTGTGTTTTGCGATTTTTGTGCGATGCGTTTTTAACATTAGAAAGTCCTTTTGACATTCACGTTAATAAAATGCAGCGATATCGCAGTGTTTTAAAAACGCAAGTGGGTAGGAGCCCTTATTCTTACAATTTAACTTCTGTCCCTGCTGAGGTGATCATCCCCACGGTGAGTTATATACCTCTTTAAGCCCCAGTTAAATAACTTGTTAAGGAGAGTTTTGGTCGAAGTGACTGACGTAAGTAGTATTTTAGTGATTGCAAGCACTGGGTTGGAGTCTCAGGTGTAATAGCCGCAAGTCTGGAGAGTAGTCAAGGAAGATCCAGGAGTCAGCAATGGGAGGTCTTGGTTTGCGGTACAAATGGATAAGGCGAGTAGCATAGTCAGGACAGAAGCCACAAGTCAGTATCAGGAAGTCTCAGCATGGATAACCCAAGTTTCCAGCCTTCTGCAACTCCTCTATGACTCCCTGTCTCTCCCAAAATAATGCCCTCACATATCACAGTTAGAAGATGTGTAGTCCTGAATACAGTTTCATTGCTTTCACTGAATTTAGGAGAGGAGGGAAAATAATGCATCAGAATGCAAGTGCATGATTTCTGGAATTAGCGGAAAGTGAAACTAGGGCTCATGAAAATGTTGTTGAGTTTCCCATCACTAATGCAGATTTTGAGTTTTTCTTAGATGTTTCCAGATGTAAAAAAATGAACAAGCAAAAACTGTCTATGCAGTGGTGACCGATGTTGAGGTAATTGTACAGCAGCCACTGTCCCCTGGGAAATCTGTTTAGGAGGCCAAGCTGATAGCACTTGCTGAAGCATGTAAGCTGCCTGCAGGTAACAGTGTTTATGTTTACACTGACTCAAGGTCCCCTTTTGGAATTTCACACTATTTTGCACCTTTGTGGGGTGGCTATCATCAAAGTCCAGGCCTATATCAAGGAAACAACTCCTGAGGCTCTAGGGAATCGGAGAGCAGATGCAGCAGCCTGAGGCGGGTGTGGGTTTTTCTCTGTTGCTTAAAGGGGTTGTCCCGCGCCGAAACGGTTTTTTTTTTTTCAACCCCCCCACCCCGTTCGACGCGAGACAACCCCGATGCAGGGGTTACAAAAGAACACCGCACAGCGCTTACCTGAATCCCCGCGCTCCGGTGACTTCTTACTTACCTGCTGAAGATGGCCGCCGGGATCTTCTCCCTCAGTGGACCGCAGGGCTTCTGTGCGGTCCATTGCCGATTCCAGCCTCCTGATTGGCTGGAATCGGCACGTGACAGGGCGGAGCTACCAGGAGCCGGTCTCCGGCACGAGCGGCCCCATTCAGAAAACAAGAAGACCGGACTGCGCAAGCGCGTCTAATCCGGCGATTAGACGCTGAAAATTAGACGGCTCCATGGAAATGAGGACGCTAGCAACGGAGCAGGTAAGTGAAAAACTTCTGATAACTTCTGTATGGCTCATAATTAATGCACAATGTACATTACAAAGTGCATTAATATGGCCATACAGAAGTGTATAGACCCACTTGCTTTCGCGGGACAACCCCTTTAAATTGCAGGAACGGGCCTCAAAAGGAGAAAAGAAAGAGTGGCAAAAGAAAGGAACAGAATAGTGATGGGGTCTGGAGGAAGAGTAAGCTCCTGTTTCTCCCCCGCAAGCTCTGCTCCATAATGTCACACCTGAGCAATGGGCCAATCCTTCAATCCAAGGAGGTAATGTGTGGTGTAGTGTCTTCTGCTTGGCTTGCCCCAGGGTTCAACACTGCTGTGACCCATTTTGTACAGGGCTGCATGGTATGTGCCTGTCACAACCCAGTCTAATTGGTCAAGGTACCTTCTCACTGCGAGCTGTGACCACACTATCAATTTCAGCGACTGTAGATTATATTAGACTATATACAGCTACCGAAATTCCAGACTCAAAAGAGGGGTCACATAGTTTGCTTCCAGGTGACTAGGTTGTCCTCAAACGACATATCAGAAAAAGTTTGGAACCGAGATTTAATAGTCCATATCACATCCAGTTGGAAGGCAAAGGCAACTGGATACTTGCCAGCCACGTAGCGAGTCTTCACTACTGAACCAGAAAAAGATTTTTTTCACTATGGCTATGTGCTGCCATTCACACACATACAGACTCGTTAATGTGTTGAAAAATGATTGGGTCGATAAGTTTGTTAAACATCATGAAGTTCTTGTTGCAGCACTTGATGATGCTAAAAAACTAAAATTGTACCCATGCTCCTCTACGCCCTTTGCGGCTATACCCCTCACTGTGGAAGAGATCGGGTCATGATCTAATAAAAGTCTGCTCTTTGGAAGACAGTTGTAGAAGCTTTGCCATCTAGTATATGCATAGTCTGTGGTCATGAAGTATACAAATGGTTCCTTCTTAATGATACAAGCCTTTGTACCTTTGCTCAGCTTACACCTGCCAATTTTGTCAACATGCAGGTTAGGGCTCGTGTCCAAGTATTTCAAGAAACGAATGGCTATAAATATAATAATCAGGCTAATATTATGCTGTGTGCAATATACATGCAAAACTTGTGGGAGAGGAACTAAATCACTTTCCCAGGGTGGTGCAACTTTGATATAGCCTACTCTCACCTTATAGTAAATACCCCTGTTTTGTCACAATTCTTTCTGTCATAACTCATGGATTTTAGGCTGTGTTAGGAGACTAGATTAGGTTTAAGACGTGAGCATCCCTACCATTACAGGTAATCTCATGGTTGAGGGATAGCTAGGTGTTATCCTGATGTAGAGACAGACACAAGGTAAAAATTTGGGATGACACAGAATTTGTCACAAAGGGGGACATGTGAAGGAAACTCCATTTTGTATTAATGTGCTTTGTTTTATATTTCAATCAAATGTAATTATGTAAGACATACTGTAAAGCAAGCAGGATGTTCTACATAAACTTCCCCTACATACAAAAATGATGTGCCACACTGTAATGCGCATGTTAGTTAACATTCCTTAACCATAACACTTTTGTCATTTTACACAGTTCAGGCCTCCTGTCCATGGGCGAATCCGGCTGCGGGGAACGCAGTGAGCGCTTTCCATAGAACTGCTCGCGGGATTGAAATTGCAGCAATTCTCTGCAGTAAGCCTACCTGTCAGATAGGCTCAGCGTGGAGAGCCGTCAGCTCTTACCTGCTGCCGCAGGATATTGCTACACCCGTGGACAGGAGCCCTTAGCCATTAACAGTTGCCAGACAACATGGAAATCTTGAGCAAACAAATAGCACGTGCACGGCTTAATGTTAATTGGTTATATGCTAATAGATTGATAGGAATACAAGTTAAGCCTGGTTTAAACACGATTATCGCTCAAAAAATATTTTGAGCGATTTTTTTAACGATAATCGTGTGCTTTTTTAAAGTGCAAGGTGATCGCTCAAACTGTTATACAGCCGAGCATTCCGAGTGGGGGATGAAGAAAACAGCTGGACAGCTGTGTTGTTTATACCCCGCCTGTCTTCAGAGAGGCGGGGTATAAACAAACAATAGTATCAGCTGTATCCCGCTGTGAATTCCTGATAACTGATCGCTAATCTTTCAGTATGCTGAAAAAACAGCGATCAGCGACGGCTTAACGAAAGCTGCACGATGTCAGTGCAGTTAGACACAACGATTATCGCTCAAAAGATGGCTTTGAGAGATTATTGAGCAAAAATCGTTGTGTCTAAAAGGGCCATTCGAATTGTTGTCTGTTATCACAAACCTTGCTATTCTTGTGATTGGCCCACTGTAGGGCATTGTTTCTCCTCAAAATAATATATAAACTGCTGAACAATAAACGGAGCTGGAATTAACTTTTCACATTAAATGTATTGATTCCCCAAGCTCGTATCAACTACACCCAACCAATAATGCATACAGCAGTGTGAAGATTGCTGTTAATTGACAACAATAATGGGCAGATTTACTACATTTTTTTGTCTATTGGATTGTCAGACCAGTAGTTCTGCTTCTGGCTCTGACTCTTGGTTGCGTTCCTGACTATGCCCCGTCATTTTCCTTGGGCGTGCTTCATCTTGACTGATCTCCCTGTGATTATCCTTGGCTCTGTTCTTGACCGTGCAACTTCTCCTTCAGTGCTGCTATAGCTAAGCCAGGACAATTCTGGAAAATGTGTCTTGGGATTCTCCTACAGCAAGGTCTCTACAATTTGTTGGGCATTTAGGGTGAAGACCAGGTGATTCCTCAGACTCCACATCCCAGTCCAGTTTTTTTTGCGGCTTAGAGAATCCACTTTCTAGTACAGTACAAGTTTGCAACAGCTAATTTTCTTGATATTCAACATCCTCCTTTCTGCTTCATAGCAGATGTTATATTGTTTTTTTAATCTGCTGGGACAAAACATATGCTATCTCGGCACATTATCTAATGATCAGCTGGAGCCAGTATTTTACCTGTCTGCTGGGTCTAAATTGCACCACTGTTCGGAGGCTTACCCTTTTAAACAAAACTGTTCTCTCTCTTACACCAGGCTATCACCAAACTGTCTGTCCAAATGCTACTTGTATAGTTCAGAAGTGTAATAAAATTGGAAGTTATTACGTGGTATGTGTTCCTTTCCTAAAATCCCCAAATTCTGGTTAAATATTAAAACCCTCATACATAGAACATGGAAACATGTCTTATTGCTGTCCCCACAAACCTACTTATTCCATTGCTCGCCACCCGCAATTAAAATGCCAAGACTGTCACACATTATATTGTTTGTGAGTAAACACTGCTTATTACAATATTGGCTACAACCACAATATCTGATATTCTAGAACAGATCAAACACCTCCTTCATATGGATAGGCTAGAAATAGAACAATGGGCAGAATCTCAGGCCAAAAGATTCTTCAGACAATGGAGTCACTTCATGGAAACATTTTGCACTACCTCGGAAATTAGATCATGTGTGTACCCCTTTAAAGATACTACCTTGTGCCTCACCTTGGAAAATGCAGTCCTAGATCCAAAGTTAAGTTTTATGATGTTTGAGATACATTTAACACGTTATGTAAGGTATATGAATACATCCCCCAGTTTTTTCTTCCCTTCCTCTCCTTTATGTCTTGTTATTTTATTTAAAATGCATGTTCTGACAATGGAATATAGGTAACTGGAAGCTCTAACCACTAGAATCTTATAGCGTTATGTACAGGCCTACGTGGTTTCCATATTGTAATGTAATATACCATTATTTCTATTATTGTTAGGTTATAAGTAAATGCTAATAAAAAGAGTTTAAAAATGGAAGTTAACTTCTGTATCCTCTCATTAGAATCCTCTATATTCAGCAACGGCAGCCTATACAACATCTCTGGAGCTTCATCTTCTTCCAATGGAAAACTACAGATCACACCTAGTACTATTATAGGTGCTCAGGTCTGGATTATTTATTAAAAATTGTTGATTTCCCTGTCTTCAAGTCTCACCTTAAAAATATTGTTTAAGTTACAATGTGTGAATTCTGCATCAGTGTATTCAACCATATCTGTCAAATTTTTGTGTGTCTAAACACCCTAGCACTAAAGCCCTTGGTAGCATTGTTCCAAGAGGATGCCAAATACTGCAGCATTGTGGTGTATTATCAGTGAGACAATTTTAGCCAAGCAGCCTTGATTTCTACATGTGTGATATGCGTGTGATATAGAGACTGCTAGCGCATCACACATTTTGGTGTTTGTCAGCCCTGGGCCTATCTCAGCTTCCATTTTATATATTTGTAGTTTGTCAGGATACTAGAAAAGCTGAATGAGTTCAATGTTTCAATCTCATTCCCCCCCTCTTTTGTATCTGGCAAGCCTTTTGATGTACAAGAAGGCAGGAAACTCTTTGTTCTGGTAGCCATAAAATTGGCTAATGGCAAGGGGATACTAAGTGACGCCTGCTAGTGTGTATTGACACCTTGGACGGTTCTCAAAGACTTCTCGGCTGACAAACCCACATCAGAAGGAAATCTTTCAATAAAGGTTATTAGGTCACCTGAAGGGCCTAGCCCAATATGAAATATATTTTCAGAATTAGGCGACCCAGCCAAATAAAGCGCATCTACATGCATTGAGGTCCAACACCCAGAACCACATATCTAGGAAAATATGTATCCAAACACATTCGTATGTGGACTCCAACCGTAAGTAAAATCATGACTAAAAATATGCCGGGCTTATATTCACAATCGGAAGGCCTAATGCCAAGATATGGCCAAAATGGGGAATTATGATTCTTCAGACTTCATACAAATCCAACACGCCTCTCTCTAAATTACCTCAGAGTGGGCTTGGAAAAGGTGTGTTCTAGGGGACCCTTTATAATTCAGGGCTACCCAAACCCCACTTGTCAGATCCACGGAGATATGCTACGGTGTATGGGCTGTCCATTTGTCTCTAGGAACTTCACCAATCAGACCCTTTGAACCGATATCCAAGTCTGGTAACTTTCTTTTAACATCTGTTTATTTTAAATACTGCTGAGTGTGTATTACCTGTATTCCTTCTGCTCCTCTTTTGTACATCTACAATTTAAAAGTCAGCCTTGTCCATTTTAAAAATGAACCATAACTGCAAAAGATTGTGTTCATAATTCTGGTTCCCTTAACAGCTGGTGGTGGCAACGTTTATTTGTAGGAGTATTGTAAAGTTCTGGGGTGTGCCAGAATGATCAGGTGGATGATTTGAGCTTTTGCCTCGCATGTGTACAGAAGCCCCAGAAAGCTGGGTACAAATCAGCCTGTGTTCTACCGACTCCAGGCTTGCAGTACTGCTAGAGTGATCAATCAAGGCGCTGACGTGATGGTTGGTAGTGGCAAGAGCACTTGGATATTCGATCTGTGAGTACTCGGGGACAGAGGCGGGATTGATAGATATCGTCCCCTCTCCTCCGGTACATGACAATATGCATGACAATTGGTGTCAGCACTCAACACTGATCACACATGTATACATATGGGCTTGTTTACAAAGTTTTATTTCTATCCTTTGACAAAGACATGGAAGAAAGTAAACCAGGCACAAATTGCAAAGAGAGGATCCTTTTGAATGAGTCGTTACTAAGCAGCCATCCAAGACTATTCATTACTGACTCATTATTATTTCATATAACACATTTGTTTTAATACTGGCGACACCATACAAGTTGACAACATTCTAACAAAAAATTCAGCAAACTTCTCACTCTTTAGCACACTATCAACAGGCTGACAATAAATAGATTACAACTCTTGTGACACAGGAACAGCAGACGAAGTAACTGTAACCAACAGGGATTCAACATAGACAAAAGCATTTAATTAACGTTGATCTTAGCTCACTTCTTTCTATACAGCAGGCACAGTTTTACAGGCCAAATTACAACTTGGCTGGAGGCTACGAATCACTTAAGGTGGGTTCACACGGGCGAGAAAATCGCACAATTTTTGCAGCTGTCAGTAAAAAAGCAGATTAGGAATCCAATGATTTACAATTCTTTCCTCCCCATTAGCAATATTTTCACTCATGTAATGTTGAGTGAAAAAAAATTGCAGCATGTCGTATCTCAATGTCACAAACTTGTGTTGGCATGTGATTTTAACATTAGAAAGTCCTACTGACTTTCACATTTAAAAAAACGCGCACATTTCTCACGCAATTTTAATGCAGGCGGCAGTGATGCAATATTACTAAAAAAAACTATTGCTAACTCTCAAAAATCGCAGGAACAAAGATGCAATTTTGCCGCGATTTTCTTGCAGCAAAATCATAATCGTCCGTGTGAAACTAGCCTTAGTTTTACTAACTACATCACAACTTGTCAAGGACACACATGCGCTGGGTAAGCCAGCATAGGAAAAGAATTATGCCCAAATCTGCTGGTTTCGATACAGTCAGTAACTCTCTTTACTTGAGTTTCTCAGCTGGACCAGGACACCTGCGAGGACCTTCCTACCCTGCTTATCACTGTTTACTGCTATGAATTCTAAATTGCTAGGGACACCTGTGGCTGTGTCAAACATCTTTTTATCTGTCCCTAACCATGCTACACAATGTTACACCTCCAAAATCACCCCTGCTTTATAGTGTATATGCAATATGTAGTAAAATACAGAGTCCAAATAATACTGCTCCACGGTGTACATATGTACAAAATATTTAATCTTGGCTACAATTCTCTTTGAAAACATTGTCCACTATCTATAACCCACTCTTAAATAGCCCTAATAATGCTGTCCAATAATAGTGCCCAAAAACAGCACTGCAGACAAAAAATGTTTATAAAAACTCACTGGATATCAAGTTTACTTTTCAAGTGTGTACTGCAAAAATGTTAGCTCCAATTTGATTGGTTGCACAGGAAAACACCTAGTTTCTGTATTAGTTGTTAAAAATGAAGCCCACAATGCACAAACAACAGGCCCAGACAGAACATAAAAAACAGGGCCACACTGTGCACAAATTCTATCCCCATACAATGCATAAATACAGTGGGCACATAAGGCCATATGATTAGGCACTAGGTCATTCTGATACCTATGACAATGCACTTGCTTACTCAATGAAACACCCAAAGACAGGCACTCAATTGCCAAGATAACCTGCTAGGTACTCAGGCACTTATTGTAGAGCCTGCTACTTGTGATCAGTGCTCTGATCACTTGTCCACACACCAAGAGCCAGGAACCTAATGGGTGAATTCATACGTAGAAAAATCAGTTTCACTCACCTTAATGGGGTTATTCTGATAGCAAACACATGCATTTCTGTAAGTCCTATTCAGGTTAATAGCATAGTCACAAAATTTCTGTAACAAATCTGCTCCATGTGAATTCACCCTAAGGTTACAATTCACAGACCAGGTTTTCGTTAGCAGCTCAGAAACGTATAGCATACAATGAAGCATGCTGGGATGCATAACTTCATTGAAAATGTTTTAACCCATTAGTGACAACGCCTGTTTGCGCCTTAGTGGCGGAAGTTAAATTTTGGAAATCTGATCTGTGTCACTTTAACATAGAATAACTCCGTAAAGGTTTTGCATATCCAAGTGTTTCTGATATTGTTTTTTTCGTCACATTATCTACTTCCTTTAGGTGGTAAAAGTAGACCAATAGTATTTGTGTATATTTATTAAAAGCAACAAAATTGGGAAAATTCTGAAAAAAGTTTCATTTTTTTCACATTTTCAACTGCAATATCTCAAATATGTGCAAACATACTGTACAAATTTTTGATAAGATATATATTTCCATCTGTTTACTTTATTCTAAAAAAACATTTGAAAAACTTTAGGTTTTTTTTTTTTTGCCATTTAGGAGACGTACAAATTTAACATTGATTATTAACATTTTAAGGAACATTTTGTTTTCCTATACCAAGCCAAGATTGCAAAGGCTCATAGGTGTCAGAATGATAGATACCCCCACAAATGACCCCATTTTAAAAACTACACCATTTATTGTATTGAGTGAGGGTTGTCATGGGTATTTAGACCCCACCGTTTCTTTTCAGGACCTAATACAATTTTTAGGAGAAAAAAGACATTTTTTTTCTATAGTGCATATGAAAATAAGGCTTTACACACCAAAATGGATATTCCTGTTTGAAACATATGCATTGTAGCCCTAATATTGTCTGTATACACAATGGGGCCCAAACCAAAAGGAGCAGCTTTCAGTACTGACATTTTGCTTGAAGATGATTTAGGCCCCATTGCATACTTCTAGAGCCATTGAGTGGCCAAAATGATAGAAAACCCCCATTTTGAAAACTAGACCCTTTAACAAATTCATCTAGATGTGTACTGCATATTTTAACCCCACAGTTTTTAAATGAATCTAAGCAAAGCAGAAGGAAAAAAATTACAATTTTTTATGTTTTTGGCTATCGTGTCATTTGAAAAAAGTTTTTTTACAGCACATATATGAATGAAGACTTGTGCCCAAAAATGGATACCCCTGTTTGTCTTGTGTTCAGAAACATACCCATTGTGGCCCTAATCTTATGTCCGTATGCACAACAGGGCCCAAAATGAAAGGAGCAGACGGTGGCTTTCAGAGCAGACATTTTGCTTGAAGGTGATTTAGGCCCTATTGCACACTTGTAGAGCCCTTAAGGGGCCAAAATGAGAGAGAACCCCCACAAATGACCCTATTTGGAAAACTAGACCCCTTAACACATTCATCTAGGGGTGTACTGCATATTTTGACCCCACAGTTTTTGAATGAATCTACGCAAAGCAGAAGGAAAAAATTGCAATTTTCATTTTTTTCGCAATTATGTCATTTTAGAAACAGGTCTTTTTGTACAACACACATATAAATGAAGACTTTCACCCCAAAATGGATCCTGTTTGTCCTGTGTTCAGAAAAATGCTCATTGTGGCCCTAATCTTCTGTCTGCATGCACAACGGGGCCCAAACCAGCAGAAGCATTACACCTCAACTGTGTTTAACTTTTACGTGATCGCCATTATCCATTGGATAACGGCGATCACATGTCCGAAGAGCCTGCTCACCGCCGCCTTTGGTCTTTGCTTCAGGCTCCTGGCTACCTTTAGTAGCCAGCAGCAAGGAGATTTTAAATTTCCCTGGCCCTCTCCAGCTTTTGCACTTACGCCCACCATTTTGCCGACAAGCGTATGCGCTGAAGTTCAGGAAAGGTCAGCGGATAAAGATCCCTTCGGGGAACATCACCAGAGGCCTTAGGTAAGTAATTTCACCTCCCCTCATGGATCCGATCCATGACGGGAGGGCATCACGTGACCAGGGACCGCAAACTGCAGCCCCCCATGAAAAGTACCCAGGCAATCCGTGGCTTTTGCGCATGCGTCTGCCATTCTGGCGACGGGTGCGTGCGTAGAAGCCGGGGTAAGGTCTGTGGATAAATCTGGGGGGGGGGGGGGGGCTTAGGTATGATCCGTAAGGGAAGATGAAACAAACATTTTTTCTTTTTTTTTACACTTTTTTACATTTTATTTTTACTTTACATGATCGCTGTTATCCATTGGATAACAGTGATCATGTGACTGGGAACCTCATACAGCGGTCCCTGGTGATATCTCTCTGCTCTCAGCTGCACATGCTAACTGGGAGCAGAGGGATTTTAAATCTCCCGGGTCACGAGCCCTTCTGAGCACATGCCCGACATTTTCGTTGGGCGCTAATGCGGAGAGGATGATGTAAGCTCCTGGAAGGACCAGATGGGCTTAAGACATCGCTGAGAACGGGGCTGAGTATTTTCACCTCCCCTCATGGATCTGATCCATGAAGAAAGCTTAAACTCTACTTTATTTTACTTTTTAAAAACGTTTCCATGATTGCCGCTATCCATTGGAAGGCGGCGATCATGGGCCCGGGGACATCTCCTGCCTCCAAAGGTCTTTTGCGGACCACATCATCGCGGAGGACAGGGGTGAGTAGTTTCAGTGCCCCTCATGGATGCGATCCGTGAGGGGAGCTGAAACTTTAACTTTTTTCACTTTTTATTTACTTTTATGCAATTGGCACTATCCATTGGATAGTGCCGATCGCATGAATGGGGGTCAGATATCCTCCGGAAGCCATCAGCATAGCACTGTCACGTCCTCAGCACACATGGCTTTAATCCTCAGAGGAAGCATGTTTTTATGTCCCTGAAGACTAAGGGCGCCCACCCACTGGCGTTTGCGTTTTCCGCAGGAAAAAAATGCAGCGCTTTCGCCGCGTTTACCGCGATTTTTCCGCGCGTTTTTCGCGGCGTTTTCGCGGCTTTTCCATTAATTTCCATTGACTTTCATGGGTGCATTAGGAGAAAAATAAGGACACATATGCAACTGACAGTTCCTATGTTAAAAACGCAACGCAAAAAAAACGCCAGTGGACAGGAACACATGTTATCTCTATGCCTGTGGAGGAAAAACGCAAAACACAAAACGCAGGTAAAAAAACGCCAGTGGGTGGGCGCCCTAAAACCCACTTAACTAGGACGTAAAAAGACAATGGGGCCGTCACTAAGGGGTTAAGTCGTAAAATTTGAAATTAAAAGGCATGACAAACAAACCATTGGTGAAAAGGAAATGTTTGCAAAAGTGTCTTAGCCAGCACCCATTTTTGTTTTAGAGGATGAAGTGTGTGTATTACTTTACAAATTCATGTTTCCTTGGGTTCAATGTATGTAAATTAGAAATAAATTGGACCATGAACAAAATGTGCACTCGTCCTGATTCTAATAGCCCTGCTGGTTTTAAGACTGATTAATGAAGACTTATGTATGGTTGTCATGATTCACTCATTGCTTAGGACATGTTACGTTGAGAGCAGAACAAGATTCAGTTTTTATGTTGCTGCATTCAATATCTCAATTATGCATCCAAGGAATTAATGCACAATTAGCATGGAACTCTGCTTATACAGAGAAAGATTGTTATACAAATGTTAAAACTGTGTGACATAAGAGAATACTATCTAAATCTTCTAAAAACCAAAACATGGCATCTTTAGTAGATTATTACAACTCTGTTAGGATGTGTTTACATCTGCATCAGAAGCTCTGTTTGCAGCCTCTGGCACAGATTCAGTGCAAAATGCCAGGCCAAGTAGTGTAGCATGGTGCTCGATTTTGTCCAGTAAAGTGCCAGGGGCATCTCGGAAATCTAACGGGTGCCATTTGTGCCTGTCGTGCTGGATTTGATGCTTCCATTATCTTTGTTGTTCAGCTCCAATGAGAGAGCTGAACAATGGAAGTCCAGGCACAGATGTAAATGAAGCCTTATATACATTTTCATTTGCACATTTTTAGGGATTCAATTAAAAAAACAGGGTTTATATTCATTTTATAGCCTGATTCATGTGAGGAGGGATCATCTTTTTAGTTAAAGGGGCTGGCCCACTTCTAAGACTAATAACTAGAGATGAGCGAGCACCAAAATGCTCGGGTGCTCGTTACTCGAGACGAACTTTTCGCGATGCTCGAGGGTTCGTTTCGAGTAACGAACCCCATTGAAGTCAATGGGCGACCCGAGCATTTTTGTATATCGCCGATGCTCGCTAAGGTTTTCATTTGTGAAAATCTGGGCAATTCAAGAAAGTGATGGGAACGACACAGAAACGGATAGGGCAGGCGAGGGGCTACATGTTGGGCTGCATCTCAAGTTCCCAGGTCCCACTATTAAGCCACAATAGCGGCAAGAGTGGGCCCCCCCCCCCTCCTAACAACTTTTACTTCTGAAAAGCCCTCATTAGCAATGGATACCTTAGCTAAGCACCACACTACCTCCAACAAAGCACAATCACTGCCTGCATGACACTCTGCTGCCACTTCTCCTGGGTTACATGCTGCCAATTCCCCCCCCCCACGACCCAGTGTCCACAGCGCACACTAAACTGTCCCTGCCCAGCCTTCAGCTGCCCTCATGCCACGCCACCCTCATGTCCATTTATAAGGGCGTCTGCCCCAGGAAAAGCAGGCACACACTGCAGAGGGTTGGCACGGCTAGGCAACGACCCTCTTTAAAAGGGGCGGGACGATAGCCCACAATGCTGTACAGAAGCAATGAGAAATCCAATCCTGTGCCACCTCCATCTGGAGCTGCACACGTGGGCATAGCAATGGGGAACCTATGTGCCACACACTATTCATTCTGTCAAGGTGTCTGCACGCCCCAGTCAGACCGCGGTTTTTTATAAATAGTCACAGGCAGGTACAACTCCGCAATGGGAATTCCGTGTGCACCCACAGCATGGGTGGCTCCCTGGAACCCACCGGCGGTACATAAAAATATCCCATTGCATTGCCCAACACAGCTGAGGTAGTAATGTCGTGCTTAATGCAGGTGGGCTTCGGCCCACACTGCATGCCCCAGTCAGACTGGGGTTCTTTAGAAGTGGAAACAGATGCATTTACAACTCCCTGTGGACCGACAGCATGGGTGGCTCCCTGGAACCCACCGGCGGTACATAAAAATATCCCATTGCATTGCCCAACACAGCTGAGGTAGTAATGTTGTGCTTAATGCAGGTGGGCTTCGGCCCACACTGCATGCCCCAGTCAGACTGGGGTTCTTTAGAAGTGGAAACAGATGCATTTACAACTCCCTGTGGACCCACAGCATGGGTGGGTGCCAGGAAGCCACCGGCGGTACATAAAAATATCCCATTGTAGTGCCCATCACAGCTGAGGTAATGTCATGTTTAATGCAGGTGGGCTTCGGCCCACACTGCATGCCCCAGTCAGACTGGGGTTCTTTAGAAGTGGAAACAGATGCATTTACAACTCCCTGTGGACCCACAGCATGGGTGGGTGCCAGGAAGCCACCGGCGGTACATAAAAATATCCCATTGCAGTGCCCATCACAGCTGAGGTAATGTCATGTTTAATGCAGGTGGGCTTCGGCCCACACTGCATGCCCCAGTCAGACTGGGGTTCTTTAGAAGTGGAAACAGATGCATTTACAACTCCCTGTGGACCGACAGCATGGGTGGGTGCCAGGAAGCCACCGGCGGTACATAAAAATATCCCATTGCAGTGCCCAACACAGCGGATGTAACGTCAGCTGTAATGCAGGTGGGCTAAAAATTCATTTGATTACACTGTAGGCGAGGGCCCACAAAAATTGCTGTATCAACAGTACTAATGTACATCAGAAAAATTGGCCATGGCCAACCAAGAGGGCAGGTGAAACCCATTAATCGCTTTGGTTAATGTGGCTTAATTGGTAACTAGGCCAGGAGGCAGCCCAGTTAAAATAAAAATTGTTGGAGGTGAAAGTTTCAATGCTTTAATGAGCATTGAAACGTATAAAAATTGTTTAGAAAAATTATATGACTGAGCCTTGTGGGCCTAAGGAAAATTGCCCGTTCGGCGTGATTATGTGAGGTTTCAGGAGGAGGAGCAGGAGGAGGAATATTATACACAGATTGATGAAGCAAAAAGGTCCCCGTTTTTGATGGGGATACAGAACGATGCTTCCATCCGCGGGTGCAGCCTACGTATTGCTTAGGTATCGCTGCTGTCCACTGGTGGAGAAGAGAAGTCTGGAGAAATCCAGGCTTTGTTCATCTTGATGAGTGTTAGCCTGTCGGCACTGTCGGTTGACAGGCGGGTACGCTTATCTGTGATGATTCCCCCAGCCGCACTAAACACCCTCTCTGACAAGACGCTAGCCGCAGGACAAGCAAGCACCTCCAGGGCATACAGCGCGAGTTCAGGCCACGTGTCCAGCTTCGACACCCAGTAGTTGTAGGGGGCAGAGGCGTCACGGAGGACGGTCGTGCGATCGGCTACGTACTCCCTCACCATCCTTTTACAGTGCTCCCGCCGACTCAGCCGTGACTGGGGAGCAGTGACACAGTCTTGCTGGGGAGCCATAAAGCTGTCAAGGGCCTTAAAGAGTGTTGGCCTGCCTGTGCTGTACATCCTGCCTGATCTCCGCGCCTCCCCTGCTACCTGGCCCTCGGAACTGCGCCTTCGGCCACTACCGCTGTCGTATGGGAATTTTACCATCAGTTTGTCCGCCAGGGTCCTGTGGTATAGCAACACTCTCGAACCCCTTTCCTCTTCGGGTATGAGAGTGGAAAGGTTCTCCTTATACCGTGGGTCGAGCAGTGTGTACACCCAGTAATCCGTAGTGGCCAGAATGTGTGTAACGCGAGGGTCACGAGAAAGGCATCCTAACATGAAGTCAGCCATGTGTGCCAGGGTACCTGTACGCAACACATGGCTGTCCTCACTAGGAAGATCACTTTCAGGATCCTCCTCCTCCTCCTCCTCCTCCTCCTCCTCAGGCCATACACGCTGAAAGGATGACAGGCCAGCAGCATGTCTACCCTCACCAGTGGGCCAAGCTGTGTCTTCCCCCTCCTCCTCATCTTCCTCCTCCTCCTCCTCCTCCTCACCGCGCTGAGATATAGACAGGAGGGTGCTCTGACTATCCAGCGACATACTGTCTTCCCCCGGCTCTGTTTCCGAGTGCAAAGCGTCTGCCTTTATGCTTTGCAGGGAACTTCTCAAGAGGCATAGCAGAGGAATGGTGATGCTAATGATTGCAGCATCGCCACTCACCACCTGGGTAGACTCCTCAAAGTTTCCAAGGACCTGGCAGATGTCTGCCAACCAGGCCCACTCTTCTGAAAATAATTGAGGAGGCTGACTCCCACTGCGCCGCCCATGTTGGAGTTGGTATTCCACTATAGCTCTACGCTGCTCATAGAGCCTGGCCAACATGTGGAGCGTAGAGTTCCACCGTGTGGGCACGTCGCACAGCAGTCGGTGCACTGGCAGATTAAACCGATGTTGCAGGGTGCGCAGGGTGGCAGCGTCCGTGTGGGACTTGCGGAAATGTGCGCAGAGCCGTCGCACCTTTCCGAGCAGGTCTGACAAGCGAGGGTAGCTTTTCAGAAAGCGCTGAACCACCAAATTAAAGACGTGGGCCAGGCATGGCACGTGCGTGAGGCTGCCGAGCTGCAGAGCCGCCACCAGGTTACGGCCGTTGTCACACATGACCATGCCCGGTTGGAGGCTCAGCGGCGCAAGCCAGCGGTCAGTCTGCTCTGTCAGACCCTGCAGCAGTTCGTGGGCCGTGTGCCTCTTATCTCCTAAGCTGAGTAGTTTCAGCACGGCCTGCTGACGCTTGCCCACCGCTGTGCTGCCACGCCGCGCGACACCGACTGCTGGCGACGTGCTGCTGCTGACACATCTTGATTGCGAGACAGAGGTTGCGGAGGAGGAGGAGGAGGATGGTTTAGTGGAGGAAGCATACACCGCCGCAGATACCAGCACCGAGCTGGGGCCCGCAATTCTGGGGGTGGGTAGGACGTGAGCGGTCCCAGGCTCTGACTCTGTCCCAGCCTCCACTAAATTCACCCAATGTGCCGTCAGGGAGATATAGTGGCCCTGCCCGCCTGTGCTTGTCCACGTGTCTGTTGTTATGTGGACCTTGGCAGTAACCGCGTTGGTGAGGGTGCGTACAATGTTGCGGGAGACGTGGTCGTGCAGGGCTGGGACGGCACATAGGGAAAAGTAGTGGCAACTGGGAACTGAGTAGCGCGGGGCCGCCGCCGCTATCGTACTTTTGAAGGACTCCGTTTCCACAACCCTATACGGCAGCATCTCCAGGCTGATAAATTTTGCTATGTGCACGTTTAACGCTTGAGCATGCGGGTGCGTGGCGGCGTACTTGCGCTTGCGCTCAAACACTTGCGCTAGCGACGGCTGGACGGTGCGCTGAGAGACATTGGTGGATGGGGCCGAGGACAGCGGAGGTGAGGGTGTGGGTGCAGGCCAGGAGACGGTAGTGCCTGTGTCCTCAGAGCGGGGTTGGATCTCAGTGGCAGGTTGGGGCACAGGGGGAGAGGCAGCGGTGCAAACCGGAGGCGGTGAACGGCCTTCGTTCCACCTTGTGGGGTGCTTGGCCATCATATGTCTGCGCATGCTGGTGGTGGTGAGGCTGCTGGTGGTGGCTCCCCGGCTGATCTTGGCGCGACAAAGGTTGCACACCACTATTCGTCGGTCGTCTGCACTCTCAATGAAAAACTGCCAGACCTTTGAGCACCTCGGCCTCTGCAGGGTGGCATGGCGCGAGGGGGCGCTTTGGGAAACAGTTGGTGGATTATTCGGTCTGGCCCTGCCTCTACCCCTGGCCACCGCACTGCCTCTTGCAACCTGCCCTTCTGCTGCCCTTGCCTCCCCCTCTGAAGACCTGTCCTCAGTAGGCGTAGCAAACCAGGTGGGGTCAGTCACCTCATCGTCCTGCTGCTCTTCCTCAGAATCCTCGGTGCGCTCCTCCCTCGGACTTAATGCCCTTACTACTACCTCACTGATAGACAACTGTGTCTCATCGTCATCGGCCTCCTCACCCACTGAAAGGTCTTGAGACAGTTGCCGGAAGTCCCCAGCCTCATCCCCCGCACCCCGGGAACTTTGCAATGGTTGGGCATCAGTCACGATAAACTCCTCTGGTGGGAGAGGAACCACTGCTGCCCAATCTGAGCAGGGGCCCGAGAACAGTTCCTGGGAGTCTGCCCGCTCCTCAGAATGTCTAATTTTCATGGAGTGAGGAGGCTGGGAGGAAGGAGGAGCAGCAGCCAGAGGATTCTGAGTTGCAGCAGTGGACGGCGCAGAACTCTGGGTGGACGATAGGTTGCTGGAAGCACTTTCTGTCATCCACGACAGGACCTGCTCACACTGCTCATTTTCTAATAAGGGTCTACCGCGTGGACCCATTAAATGTGCTATGAATGTGGGGACGCCAGAAACGTGCCTCTCTCCTAATCCCGCAGCAGTCGGCTGCGATACACCTGGATCAGGAGCTCGGCCTGTGCCCACACCCGGACTAGGGCCTCCGCGTCCTCGGCCGCGCCCACGTCCTCTAGGCCTACCCCTCAGCATGCTGTATTACCAGGAATGCAGAAACACAACACTGTAATTTAATGTGCCGCTTATTGGCCTGTGGTTGTAGGCTGAGTTCGCTTACGGAACGCCAGGAAATAATTTTGCGCAAGCCTGCTGTAACACTTAGCTGGCTGCGTATTTATTTGGAGAACTACAACCCGCAGCAGACACAGACCCAGAACACTGAGCAGAGTGACAGGCAGGCCAAATATTTGTTTTTCTTCAAATATTTTTTTCAAAAGGACCACTGCGTATATTCAATCTATATATGTCTTCTGGCCCTGCCTACGCAATTCTGTCCCTGATGTGTGTGTCACGGAACTGCAGTGTTGCACTGTTATTAAGTGCAACAGAGCAGTGATTTCAGAGCCAGGAAATAATTTTGCGCAAGCCTGCTGTAACACTTAGCTGGCTGCGTATTTATTTGGAGAACTACAACCCGCAGCAGACACAGACCCAGAACACTGAGCAGAGTGACAGGCAGGCCAAATATTTGTTTTTCAAAGATTTTTTTCTAAAGGACCACTGCGTATATTCAATCTATAATATATGTCTTCTGGCCCTGCCTACACAATTCTGTCCCTGTAGTATTACTGCAGGGCGCAATGCTCTGCACGGCCGATATAGCAAAAAAAAAAAAAAGTGCAACACTGCTAAAAGCAGCCTCCACACTACTGCACACGGTTAGATGTGGCCCTAAGAAGGACCGTTGGGGTTCTTGAAGCCTACACTAACTCCTAACACTCTCCCTGCCTAACCACCACTTCTGTCCCTGTAGTATTACTGTAGGGCGCAATGCTCTGCACGGCCGATATAGCAAAAAAAAAAAATGTGCAACACTGCTAAAAGCAGCCTCCACACTACTGCACACTGTTAGATGTGGCCCTAAGAAGGACCGTTGGGGTTCTTGAAGCCTACACTAACTCCTAACGCTCTCCCTACAGCAGCTCCAACACTATAGCACTGTCCCTCAGCTATCTCACAACACATCTGAGGCGAGCCGCGGGAGGGGCCGATTTTTATACTGGGGTGACACCTGATCTCCCCAGCCACTCACAGCAGGGGGGTGGTATAGGGCTTGAACGACGCAGGGGGAAGTTGTAATGCCTTCCCTGTCTTTCAATTGGCCAGAAAAGCGCGCTAACGTCTCAGAAAGGAAACTGAAAGTAACTCGAACATCGCGTGGTACTCGTTACGAGTAACGAGCATCTCGAACACGCTAATACTCGAACGAGTATCAAGCTCGGACGAGTACGTTCGCTCATCTCTACTAATAACCTATCTTTAGGTTGATTGATGCGGTCTGTCACCCGGGACCCCCATCGTTCAGCTGCTTCCCCAGGCTGAAGTTCCAGTGTATGGAGCTGTTTTATTGCCAGAAGCAGACAAATCCGTTCATTGCACTATGGCCCAGCAAGGTATCACAGGCTGAATTTCACTTCCCAACATACCATGAAACTGCTCATCAGTAAGTTGTTCAATTACCTTTGAGCCTATAATACAGCACTGCTATAGGTCTTAAGGAGGTTACCTCCTGCCATAGCCTACACTGTGTATGAATTTCTTACATGACTTCTAGACTCATGACTACTAGAAAACTAACTGTCACAGAGTTCACTACCTACGAATATGCAAACATGAACGTTGCCTAATACTCTGCACCCTGACAGTGTTGTCACAGAGCATCGAGTGATTAACATAGTCCAGTCTTTAGTCTTTCTTAGAAAGGGTACCGTCTCTTAGATTGCGCAATTTAACTGGCAACAGCAGCTATTCGGTAGTGTAATTGTAAAATTACTTCAAAGTTTTCCTCATACAGGTGTCACGGAAGGGAATGAGTAGCCATTTTGTATCAGCTTTCCATCTTGTATGCCTCTGTCATCTCATTGTCCTTTTCCTTTAACAAGATTTTAATAGATATGCAATAACTTCAAGAGGCCTTGAGGAACAGATTGTTACTAACCAATGCACAATAGTGCTAGATTACCTTACAGCTGCCCAGGAGTAGCCTATGCCAGTATGTTTTGTATTTTGTCACACTTAGATATTCTCATAGATCAAACACCTTATTACAATTTAGAACAAAAAGGGAATCCTGCCAGCTAGGTGAAACCTGTGAGAGACCTCCCACACTGCTCAGTAATAGTGACTTGACACAGATTAACTTCAACTTGCAGTACGTAGTGCAACACCATAACCTTTCTTTTAACACAGCAGGAGGCATACTCACTGACATTTAGCTTGCCTTCCAAGGGCTCCTTGAGCTTCTGCTCACCCTCTAGATACCACCAGTTCTCTTCCCGAAACTGGAACTAACAGGCCCCTTCTCAAGTCACAGGGCAGCCAATTTTCTTTATACATAATTTATTTTTTTCCTTATAGGTTTTTAGTGCTTCTTCACTGTAAGGTATAAACAGCGCACAGTAAGTATTTAAGATGTTTTTAGACATTTCCCATTTATTGTCTGCACTCTTATTTCTGAGGACATTGTCCCAGTCAATAAAGTTAAGGGCCTTCATAAAGTTTAGTATTTTCATAGCTCCCCGATAAAATTCTCTTTTGAAAGACAAGTTGAAATTTATTATATTATGGTCAGTATTTCTCAGGTGTACCCCAACCCGTACCCTTGTTATTCTGTCAGGTCTGTTGGTTAATGTTAAATCCAAAATGATGCCCGTCCCTGTGGTCAGGTCCTATGCAGGTTGGGTAAGGTAGTTATCTTTAGTTATCGACAAACACTTGTTAGCTTTATGAGATCCGAAGGTTTTGGCTACCCAGTTTATATCCGGATAGTTAAAGTCCCCCATAATAATTACCTCATTGCGTTTTTTTGCTTCATCTATTTGCTTCAGTAATAGATTTTCAGTTGGTTCTGTTATATTTAGTGGCCTATAGAAAACCCCTAAGAGTATTTTATTATTATTTTTCCCTCCATTTATTTCCACCCATAGAGACTCTACATGTTCATCTCCCTCACATATATCTTACCATAGTGTGAGCTTTAAGCAGGATTTTACATAAAGACAACCCCCTGTCCGATTTTTTATGATCTCTCCTGAACAGACTGTTATCCTGTAAGTTCACTGCCCAGTCACAGTTTTCATCCAACCAGGTCTCCGTTACTCTCGCTATGCCGTAGTTTTCCTCAGACATTATTACTTCCAGTTCATCTATTTTATTCTTCAGATTTGTAGCATTAGTCACCATACAGTTTAGAAAGTTTTGGTCATTTTTTATTTCAAGTCAATCCCTATTAACTCTGCTGCCATTTCTAACTGAATTAAACCTTCTTACCACTTCACCCCTATTTACATTACTTAGTGCCAGGTGACTGTCTACACTATCTTCTCTGCCTCCTGGTTGCCCTTACCCCCAGTCCCTAGTTTAACCACTTTATAACGCGGCCCTTTTTTCCCCATTTTCTTTTTTACCTCCCCTCTTTCAAAAGAAACCTCCTTTATTTATCCATCAATGTAGCTGTATGAGGGCTTGTTTTTTGTGGGATGAGTTGAATTTTTCAATGGTATTTAATATACCATATTATGTACTGAAAAAAAACAAACTTCCACCATCTTTTGGTGTGTCTTGTTTCTATGGTGCACAAACTGCAACAAAGATGACATGATCACTTTCTTCTATGGGTCTGGGTCAGTACGCTTACTATGATACCAAACATATAGTTTTTTTATGCTGTACTACTTTTATTTTTTGTAAAGATATTTAAATTTTTAAAATTATCTTCTGCCGACTAAGTTATGCAAGGGCTAATTTTTTGCTGGACATCCTGTACTTTACGTTGGTATCATTTTGGAATACATATGACTTTTTGATCACTTTTTATTGCACTTTTCTTGGAGACAGGGTGACCAAAAAAGAGCATTTCTGGTGTTCCTTATTTTTTTTCCAACGATGTTCATCATGCGGGGTAAATAATGCATTAGTTTGATAGTTTGGACTTTTATGGACGCAGCGATACCAAATATGTATTTTTGTTTCATTATTTAGATTTTTTTTATAAATATGGCAAAAGGTTTTTTTATTTACTTTTATTACTTTTTTTTAATTTGTAAAACTTTATTGTTCTTATTTTTACTTTTGTTTTTCGTCAACAAAACTTGTAATGCTTTGATCACTTCTACAGTATGATGTCATGCCACAGCATGACATCATACTGCGATCAGGCAGACAGTCTATCAAGCCACCCCACAGGGATGGCTTGATAGGCATTGTGCCATGACAGCCCTGGGGCCTTTCAAAAAGCCCCCAGCTGCCATGACACCCACATGGCTCCCTGCGATCTCATCGCAGGGTGGCCGTATGGGACCCCCGAACATTGTTCGGGGTATTTAAATGCTGCTGTCAGAATTAAAAGGGTTAACAACTCCAATCAGCAGAGCTGTTTCCAATGGGTGTCGGCTGTAAGGAACAGATGATGCCCGCGTTGTATAAAGAGAGATCGCCGCACGATCTGTCTTCATACAAATCCTGATGCTGCAGGATGTAAATAGTGGGAATTCCTATAGCGGGAAGGAGTTAAACACTCCTCCAAACTTCTAGCCATCTTCTCCCCAGCACAGCTACACCCTCCCAATTGAGATGCAGCCTATGACTCCATTTACCGTGTCAAATGCAGTGAAAACACAGTCATGGACTTGAGCCCTTACTCTGTGAAACTGCATGGAGAAGTAGTATTCCCAATCAAGTGTATGGGTGGCCCTATTACTTCTTCACACATTGCAATTAAGTGCATCCAGCCTTAGGCCACTCTCACACAAGCGATAGTAAAAACACTGCACTTGTAAATGCAGCGTTCTACCGTGTTTTTGATAGCATTGAAAATGCTCCCGATTGATTTCAATGGGGGGTGCATCGCGTCTAAAAATGCTTAAATGCCAAAAATAGAACAGACAGCACTTGAAAAATGCACTGTGAGAAATGCCACATTCGAATGCTACTCTGAGAAGCCCAATTGAAAGCATTTGAAACGCTGCAGTAAATGCTCTAAAAAGTGTTGTGTGTAAGAGTGGCCTTTCAGGTTTGTTATCTCCACACAGACTTACCAGACACATTTAGCTGTATTCCACACCCAACATCATTTAGGCCCCTCATGTATAAAATACATTTATTTCCTGTTTCCCCCATTGGTTTTTCTTCACTCTCCTACAAATTGAGGCCAGATGCTAAAATCCATCCGTTTCTCACCATGGACACATTAAAGGCGCTTGATGTCGCCCTCATTCACTCCCGACTTGACTTCTGCAACTCGCTATTCATTGGCCTTCCCTGCACCAGACTCGCTCCTCTCCAATCCATACTAAATGTGCTAGGTAGGCTCATTTTTCAATCTAGTCGTTTCTCCGATGCCTCTGCAGTATGCCAGTCACTGCATTGGCTGCCCATCCACTGCAGAACTAAATTTAAACTCCTCACCCACAAAGCTCTCCATGGCGCTGCACCACCATACATAACTCAATAATAATTAGTTAACATATTCAGCTCTGCTACATCTGTACAATTATCGGTAGCTGTCTATAGACTTAACAGGAAACATGCGCATTTAAAGTAACAAAAATGGCACTTATACTACGACGATAATCTATCTTGGGCAGTAAACTACAAGGCACAGCAGGTAACTGGAGTCCACAACACCCAGATTTGGAATTTGTGCTTGTTATCAGTCAAATGTTATTTGTGTGTGTTAAATAGAAATTGTGATTCTCAATAAACATTGAGGTAAGCATTTTACAAGCATCGCTCTTGTTGATTCAGTCACGTTTTATGTTTCATTTAGCATTGTAAGGATGTCTCATATTTTGGGGGTTTTCATCAGAATTAGATTGAGCAGATTTTTTTCCTACTAAAACTAATGGATTTCCAGGTTGTGTGATTAAATTCTTATACCAAGATTTCTAAGGGGAATTAAAATGCCAGGATGCTTGATATAGTAATATTCACATTGAATTCTGATTAAATATAGTCCTATCTTCCTAAAGGCACAGAGGAATTATGCAATTAGTGTATAAATATGTCACTAGAAAATAATTTAACTATATATACAGTAACATAATCTACAATTTATATGTAATTTAAAGTCCCTGTTAGTTCGATGTGTATCATAAGCTTGCATCTATTACAGAGCTGTATCTTTGTACTAGTTTTCTCGCTTTTCAACACTACGTGCCCACCTCTGCAGAAGTCAGCAGATTTGACATCCATTGTGAGGGAAACTATTCACAATGAGTATTTCAAACCTGCTGACATTGATCATAATATTCACAGCAGTGTGTAGAAATGTATTCAAAAAGCTTGTACCCACTGCACCTCCCACAAATGGGAATGTTTTGCAGTTAGATACAATGGGAACAACTTAAAAGGGGGGGTGGGGAAGGGACTTGTTATTTGTACAGCGCCAAATTATTCCCCAGAGCTTTCAGGTAATTTATTTATTACCCCCCACCAAGCTGGGTACTCATTTTACCAAACTTGGAAGGATGAGTCAACCTTGAGCCTGCTACCTGAGCCCCACAGGGGTTGAATTCACAACCTTCAGGTCGTGAGCGGGAGCTTAGGAGTGCATACTGCTGCCTTAACTGTGCGCCACACACAGCAACTTTAAAGCACTCAACCCTGTAGACTAGTTAGGTTACATAAACACAAACTGGTAAAAAGTTGCGGCCAAGTTTCTGGGTCATAACTCATGTCGAACAGCACCCCAAAGACATCCCACATAGACATGTACTGTTTTCATCCGAGAATCATACAACGATAGAACACGCTGCCATTTTTTTTACTCAGACTATTCGCATGAGTAAAAAAAGGGTATGTGAATACACCCATTGAAACAAATCAGTGTATTACTGTCCGATTTTTCGGCCCTAGAAAAAGGTCCGTGTACTCTTTACTTAAAAGCAATTCCTAAGGCCGCCTGCAGACGGCCGGGTCGGATCCGGCTGTGAGAATTATCGCAGCGGGACCCGAGCGTCTGCAGAGAGCAGCGCGGGCACTTACCTCCCCCCGCGGCCCAGGCTCTTTCATGTGCAGAGCGGGGCCGGCGGCCGGTGAGTGACGTTTCTGTGCGGGTCTCGCAGAGCCCCAGACAGAAATAGAGCATGCCGTGATTTGTTTGCCGTGCGAGATTTCGCGCAGCCAAATCGCGGCCGTCTGCATAGGATTGTAGCTGTTAATACAGTCCTATAGCAGCTTCCAGGGGCGGAATTTCCGCTCGTGTGCAGGCGCCCTAAATAGCAAGTCTGACTAGTTATTTAACAATATAAGAATGGGGATGCATCACTAATTAACTATGCAGATTCAACATTCATGACTCTAGAAAAGCTGGGTGACAGCTTCTAGTGCAGCTATAATCACACAGATTTCCCAGAAATACTTTAGGTATAGTTAAGTCTTATAAAAAAAACCTCCAAGATTAGAAATAAAATTTGTCTTTGTGACCAAAAATTAGTGCCTTGCTTATCCCAAGGCTGTATCATGTATTGCTAGTAAGCTATTTGAATGAGAATGAATTCGCAATAACAGACACAGCCCATGGATAATAATAATAATCTGTATTTGTATAGCGCAAACTTATTCCGCAGCGCTTTCAGGCATGGGATAAATGCAAAACAATACAACAATTACAATGTGAGGTAAATTCAGTTTGAAACAAATGGGGTGGTACAGGAGGTGCAAGGGGGGTAGGGAGGAGCGAAGCATGGGGAACATAGGCAGTAGGGGATTTCATGTGGAAATCAGTTATTAGAAGGCAAACAGGGTGGGGCGGTAAGGAGGTGCAGGGGTAGAGGTCGTATTCGATAGGCAGGGTGGAAGATGTGGGGAGCCATAGGGAGGGGCGGGGGACGAGCTCACGGGATTTGGTATACTTCCCTGAAGAGGTGCGTTTTTAGGGGAAACGTCTGAAATTTCGTGCATCGGGAATTGTCCGAATGCCTTGGGGTAGAACGTTCCAGAGGACGGGTGCTGCTCTGGTGAAGTCCTGTAGGCGAGCATGTGAGGTTCGTATTACAGCGGTGTTTAGTCTGAGTGTGTTAGCGGATCGGAGTTAGCGGGCTGGATGGTGTACTGACAGGAGGGAGGTGATGTATGGTGGCGCGGAGTCATGCAGAGCTTTGTGGTTGAGGTTGAGGAGTTTAAATTTAGTTCTGCAGTGGATGGGCAGCCATTGCAGCGACTGGCATAATGCAGAGGCGTCTGAATAACGACTGGATAGAAAAATGAGTCTAGCTGCTGCATTTAGTATGGATTGGAGAGGAGCGAGTCTGGTGCGGGGGAGGCTGATGAGTAGCAAGTTGCAGTAGTCAAGTCGGGAATGGATGAGGGCAACCACGAGCGTTTTTAGCATGTCCGTGATGAGGAACAGACGTATTTTAGCAATATTTCTGAGGTGTATGTGGCATGTTTGAGCCAGAGATTGGATATCAGGGGTAAAGGAGAGGTCAGAGTCCAGTGTGACCCCAAGGCAGCGGGCGTGCCATCTGGGGGTTATGATGGTGCCAGACACTGGAATGGAGATGTTGAGGGGAGGTCGGTTGGAAGGCGGAAAGACGAGGAGGTCAGTTTTAGAGAGGTTAAGTTTGAGAAAAGGGCAGGACATAGTGTTAGAGACAGCGGATAGACAGTTGGTGATATTTTGGAGGAATGGTCCAGAGATCTCACGAGAGGAGGTGTATAGTTGGGTGTCGTCAGCTAAGGGAAGTGCTAGGATAAAAAAAAGCATATTCCTTTTTAGAATCTTGGAAAAAATAGGTAAATATGATTTTTGAATTTGATAGAAAAGGAAGACTCAATGACGTACACTTACTGCTGATGTTTTAGTTCGGGGGGGATTTAAAAAACATATACGATCTTAATTTACAAATATGCATTTTCCAGCGCAAAGCACATTTGAAGCTGCAAGATGTGTTGTAAATTTGTAACTTGAATATGATATTTCTGAAAGGCTCCCCAAAACCCCACAATTCGAGTAAGACGAGTGTAAAGCAATACATTATAAGAATATCTGCAATATAGCTCTTCAGCACTATTTCTAAGTGAATGTGTCATATATGTATGCTTAACAATGACCTAAAAGGGTTGAAGTGTCGCAGTTTTGTAATGGAGGTATATAAAAAGTTAAAATTTTTGCACTTTCGGATGTTGTCATATATTTTAGATTACAAACTTTGGTCCAATGCATTCCTACATGTAAGTGACTTTGCATCAGTAATTTGACCCCAAATGGTGGAGTACTTGTGTGCTGTGTGCTTCTAAATTTCACGCTATTGCATGTAGAAAAAAAAAAGCAGGAAGATTTTAACCTTCAAATCCACAGTAAATCCGCAAATGTATTTAAATGTACTGCGGATCCTAGGATAAATGGAGCCATATCCACGCGTTATCCGCATGCTGCTATTTATTATCAGTGTGTGGCATCCGCAAATCATTTAAAATCAAATCCGCAGGGGTTAAATGAAGTGCGGATGCCTCATGCTTCTCTACGGGTGGCTTGAACTGTGGATTTTGCAAAACAAATTCACCTGTGGACATTGGGCCCGCATGGATTCTCCATGCAGAATCCCGTAGCGGATCCCTCCTGGCCCGCAGACATGAGGCCGAGAAAATAGATTATACTTACCTGTCCGGACGCTGCGGGTCTCCCTGTCCGGATCTTCTTTCTTTGGCAGTGTGCCGAGCGCATGAGCCGTGCACACCTTTCTTTTTTTGAACTCCTGCTTTCCCACGGCACAGAACAAAAACAGCTGCGGGTGTGCCGCGGGACAGCGGGTG
Source organism: Eleutherodactylus coqui (assembly GCF_035609145.1). Lineage (NCBI taxonomy): Eukaryota > Metazoa > Chordata > Amphibia > Anura > Eleutherodactylidae > Eleutherodactylus > Eleutherodactylus coqui. Next base: position 256,096,796 of record NC_089837.1, on the reverse strand, counting down.
GGGCAGCTTCCATAGGCTTCAATGGAAGCCGCTGGAGCTGTCTGTGCTGGAAAACCGCACAAAATGGGTCTTGCTGTGCGTGGTTTCCACGTGCCAAGGAAAAATGACATCCGCAGGTATATAATTACCTGCGGGTGTCCAATGATTCCCTATGGGTGCGGATCATGCCTGCGGGAGACCTGTACGGATTTACTAATTCTATTTTGCCCGTGGACATTGGGCCTTAGGGAAGAAAGCCTCCTTCTGTTCCTGCATATGCAGGCTCTAATTTACTCGGACCTGGTTCACTGCTGTCTACTGGACCTTCCAGGCCCTCTATTCTTTACTAAGCCCACTTCACTTTTTCCAGCTGGAAAGTGAGTGAACTCCATACAGCATATATCTGCTGGTGCTTGTATATTGGCCCTTCCTTCTTACAGTCATCAGAGGTAACACGCTAACCTCCTCAAATTTTCCAATGTGGCCCTTGGACTGGTGGTGCGCTAATCATGTTAGCACCTACTTCTTGCATGGGAAAAGGTTTTACCCCTTCTTCATCGGAATGGCAGAACCACACATTTCTTCAGCAGAGGCAATGTTGGCATTACAGCATCACTCATTTCTAGGTAATATATAATAATAAATATAAATAATAAATATAAAAAATAATACTGAAATAAAGACCCAAGGATCATAGAAACATGACACGCAAATTATTTAAATTACTTCAGAGTTATAGCCATTGATAGATGTGCTGCCAAAAATAAGGGATTAAAAGGAACAGAATAAGAGAAAAGTATAAAAGCATTATTAAAACATAGAATTCGATCCATTCAGCATTGTTATAACATAATGTAAATAACTCAATGACCTTCCCATAAACCATCAAGTTCCAGAGCCAGTTAGGTCAATTTTAATTATACAACATATATAAAGCTCTAAGGGAATGTGAGGAAGGGATGGTACCTCCTTTCTCAAACAACGTTTTACTTTATTTATACCTTTTCTTGCCATGGCCCTAATTTCAGGAAAGTGTGTCTGTACTTCAGCTGCCTGGACTGCTCTCATTTTGCCAGCCGGAAGTAGAAATGACTCCTGCATTCTGTCAGCCAGAACCGTAAATGATGTGTACATTCCAATGTACCCAAAAAACAAAAGTCAGTACTTCCAAGAAATAAATTAAATATAAAGGTGCATATAATCCATGGCTGCAACAACTACAGTAGCAGAAACACATGCCTCAACACTCATACACACTGTAAGAGTGATTGATCTAAATTTGTTTTAAATACATTGCTCCTTTTGAGTTATTGCAATATTGCTATAGGCCTCCTGCAGACGGCAGAATTCTCACAGCGGGATGCGAGCAGTGCACCTACAGTTACCGCCGCAGCTCATCTCCTCCCGGTGTCTTCTTTGCTCTGCTATGTGCCGGCTGCTGCCCAGCTGGCACATGTGCAGAACAGAGCCGACACATCAGCCGTGACGTATATGTGTGGGCCCCTGCGAAGCTTGCACAGAAATAGGACATGCCACGATTTGTTTACTGCATGAGTTTTCACGCGGTCAAATTTTGACTGTCTGCATAGGATTGCATTATCTAATGCAGTCCTATGGCATCAGGCACGGGTGGAAATTCTGCTGGTAATCCTGCCATGGAATTTCCGCTCATGTGCAGGAGGCCTAAGACTTGTAAAAGTAAAAAGGAGGACCAGCCGCTTAAGGCTACTCTCACACATGCATCCAGAAAATGCTGCTCGAAGTCGCTGCATTTTACGGTTATTTCGAGCGGTGTTTCTGAACACTTTGTACATTGTGCTTTTTAACACAGCAGGACTATAAGATCCCTGGGATATTCACATGTTCCACATCCAATGTTGTGTACCTGATCATGTGCAGTAAATGTCCTGTTGAGAGCCTTTATGTTGGAGAAACAGGACAAAAACTAAAAACCAGGATGAGATCTCATCGCCACACAATTAAACAGAGAAAGACAGGATTACCTGTGGCCAAGCATTTTTCTCAACCATGGACATGACATAGGAGATATGAGAGTATTGAAGGGTGGTTTCAAGTCACAAAGCCACAGAAGAATTTGTGAATATAAATTTATAACAACTTTTAACACACTGAATACTGGGTTGAATTATTCACAAGGATTTATGGGTGAATGGGAGGTATGAGACATCTATAGCACAGATAAGACTGCTGGCCTGGTGAAAACCCACACCAACAGTAATTCAGGGACCATACAACTTTCACTCCCTTATCAGTGCCTAGTCAAAAAAGTTTGTTTCTGTTGCAGTATTCCTTTTAAGTGTGAACCAATCACATCCATGTCTGTGCTTTGTCATCAGTATGTATGTTATAAGTGTGTATAAATATTCATGCCTCTTCAGATCTATTCCATTTCAGCCTGAAGAAGAACCTGAGAGGTTTGCAACATCATGTAACATCATGTATTTGTGTTAGCCATTAAAAGGTATCATATCTACAAGATTACCTCTTGCTGGGAACAATCACATTTTGCTCTACTGGCTAACACAGTACCAAACCTTTTTTTTTTATTATACTGTTACTACAATATTATACAGGCAATGATATGGTTGACTCTATTATTTATACGCTGAGAGGGTCTGTTCTATTATGACAATGTTGATATTCGCTTCATGTATGTAAACTAGAGATGAGCGAACACCAAAATGTTCGGGTGTTCGTTATTCGGAACGAACTTCCCGCGATGCTCGAGGGTTCGTTTCGAACAACGAACCCCATTGAAGTCAATGGGCGACCAGAGCATTTTTGTATTTCGCCGATGCTCGCTAAGGTTTTCATGTGTGAAAATCTGGGCAATTCAAGAAAGTGATGGGAATGACACAGAAACGGATAGGGCAGGCGAGGGGCTACATGTTGGGCTGCATCTCAAGTTCACAGGTCCCACTATTAAGCCACAATACCGGCAAGAGTGGGCCCCCCCCCCCCTCCCAACAACTTTTACTTCTGAAAAGCCCTCATTAGCATGGCATACCTTTGCTAAGCACCACACTAGCTACAACAAAGCACAATCACTGCCTGGATGACACTCCGCTGCCACTTCTCCTGGGTTACATGCTGACCAACCGCCCCCCCTCCCCCCCACAGCGCACACCAAAGTGTCCCTGCGCAGCCTTCAGCTGCCCTCATGCCACACCACCCTCATGTCTATTTAGAAGTGCGTCAGCCATGAGGAGGAACCGCAGGCACACACTGCAGAGGGTTGGCACGGCTAGGCAGCGACCCTCTTTAAAAGTGGCGGGGCGATAGCCCACAATGCTGTACAGAAGCAATGAGAAATAGAATCCTGTGCCACCGCCATCAGGAGCTGCACACGTAGGCATAGCAATGGGGAACCTATGTGCCACACACTATTCATTCTGTCAAGGTGTCTGCATGCCCCAGTTAGACCGGGCTTTTTAATTCATAGACACAGGCAGGTACAACTCCCTATTGTGAAGTCCCTGTGGACCGACAGCATGGGTGGGTGCCAGGAAGCCACCGGCGGTACATAGAAATATCCCATTGCATTGCCCAACACAGCTGAGGTAGTAATGTCGTGCGTAATACAGGTGGGCTTCGGCCCACACTGCATGCCCCAGTCAGACTGGGGTTCTTTACAAGTGTACAGATGTGTTAAAAACTCTGTGTGCACCTACAGCATGGGTGGCTCCCTGGAACCCACCGGCGGTACATAAAAATATCCCATTGCATTGCCCAACACAGCTGAGGTAGTAATGTTGTGCTTAACCCTTTCCAATCCAATTTGTATATGGTTTTCCTAGGGGGCTTACTCTTTTTCTGCCGTTATACAACGGCGCTATATGCTGGCTAAAGCCAGTACTGCATGAGCTGACACGTAGGATAGGCTCCGACAGCAGAGAGGCTGGCAATATACAGTAAGAGAACCCCGACGGACGTCTACCAACAACGGAGCTGTACAGCCTTAAACCCTAATGTCTTCACAGGTCACACAGTGGACTGGAAAGGGTTAATGCAGGTGGGTTTCGGCCCACACTGCATGCCCCAGTCAGACTGGGTTTCGTTATAAGTGGAAACAGATGCATTTATAATTCCCTGTGGACCCACAGCATGGGTGGGTGCCAGGAAGCCACCGGCGGTACATAGAAATATCCCATTGCATTGCCCAACACAGCTGAGGTAGTAATGTCGTGCGTAATACAGGTGGGCTTCGGCCCACACTGCATGCCCCAGTCAGACTGGTGTTCTTTAGAAGTGGACACATGTAGGTTAAACTCCCTGTGGACCCACTGCCTGGGTGGGTGCCAGGAAGCCACCGGCGGTACATAGAAATATCCCATTGCATTGCCCAACACAGCTGAGGTAGTAATGTCGTGCATAATGCAGGTGGGCTTCGGCCCACACTGCATGCCCCAGTCAGACTGGGGTTCTTTAGAAGTGGACAGATGTATTAAAAACTCCGTGTGCACCTACAGCATGGGTGGCTCCCTGGAACCCACCGGCGGTACATAAAAATATCCCATTGCATTGCCCAACACAGCTGAGGTAACGTCAGCTGTAATGCAGGTGGGCTAAAAATTAATTTGATTACACTGTAGGCGAGGGCCCACAAAAATTGCTGTATCAACAGTACTAATGTACATCCCAAAAATTGGCCATGGCCAGCCAAGAGGGCAGGTGAAACCCATTAATCGCTTTGGTTAATGTGGCTTAAGTGGTAACTAGGCCTGGAGGCAGCCCAGTGTAACGAAAAATTGGTTCAAGTTAAAGTTCCAACGCTTTTAAGCGCATTGAAACTTATAAAAATTGTTCAGAAAAATTATTTGAGTGAGCCTTGTGGCCCTAAGAAAAATTGCCCGTTCAGCGTGATTACGTGAGGTTTCAGGAGGAGGAGCAGGAGGAGGAGGAGGAATATTAGACACAGATTGATGAAGCAGAAATGTCCCCGTTTTGGATGGTGAGAGAGAACGTAGCTTCCATCCGCGGGTGCAGCCTACGTATTGCTTACGTATCGCTGCTGTCCGCTGGTGGAGAACAGAAGTCTGGCGAAATCCAGGCTTTGTTCATCTTGATGAGTGTTAGCCTGTCGGCACTGTCGGTTGACAAGCGGCTACGCTTATCTGTGATGATTCCCCCAGCCGCACTAAACACCCTCTCCGACAAGACGCTAGCCGCAGGACAAGCAAGCACCTCCAGGGCATACAGCGCTAGTTCAGGCCACGTGTCCAGCTTCGACACCCAGTAGTTGTAGGGGGCAGAGGCGTCACCAAGGATGGTCGTGCGATCCGCTACGTACTCCCTCACCATCCTTTTACAGTGCTCCCGCCGACTCAGCCGTGACTGGGGAGCGGTGACACAGTCTTGGTGGGGAGCCATAAAGCTGGCCAGGCCCTTAAAGACTGTTGCACTGCCTGGGATGTACATGCTGCTCGATCTACGCACATCCCCTGCTACCTTGCCCTCGGTACTGCGCCTTCTGCCACTAGCGCTGTCGGCTGGGAATTTTACCATCAGCTTGTCCGCAAGGGTCCTGTGGTATAGCAACACTCTCGAACCCCTTTCCTCTTCGGGAATCAGAGTGGGCAGGTTCTCCTTATACCGTGGATCGAGCAGTGTGTACACCCAGTAATCCGTCGTGGCCAGAATGCGTGCAACGCGAGGGTCACGAGAAAGGCATCCTAACATGAAGTCAGCCATGTGTGCCAGGGTACCTGTACGCAACACATGGCTGTCTTCACTAGGAAGATCACTTTCAGGATCCTCCTCCTCCTCCTCCTCCTCAGGCCATATACGCTGAAAGGATGACAGGCAATCAGCCGGTGTACCGTCAGCAGCGGCCCAAGCTGTCTCTTCCCCCTCCTCCTCATGCTCCTCCTCCTCCTCCTGTACGCGCTGAGAAATAGACAGGAGGGTGCCCTGACTATCCAGCGGCATACTGGCTTCCCCCGCCCCCGTTTCCGAGCGCAAAGCAGCTGCCTTTATGGTTTGCAGGGAATTTCTCAAGATGCATAGCAGAGGAATGGTGACGCTAATGATTGTAGCATCGCCGCTCACCACCTGGGTAGACTCCTCAAAATTACCAAGGACATGGCAGATGTCTGCCAACCAGGCCCACTCTTCTGAAAGGAATTGAGGAGGCTGACTCCCACTGCGCCGCCCATGTTGGAGTTGGTATTCGACTATAGCTCTACGTTGTTCATAGAGCCTGGCCAACATGTGGAGCGTAGAGTTCCACCGTGTGGGCACGTCGCACAGCAGTCGGTGCACTGGCAGCTTAAAGTGATGTTGCAGGGTGCGCAGGGTGGCAGCGTCCGTGTGGGACTTGCGAAAATGTGCGCAGAGCCGGCGCGCCTTTACGAGCAGGTCTGACAAGCGTGGGTAGCTTTTCAGAAACCGCTGAACCACCAAATTAAAGACGTGGGCCAGGCATGGCACGTGCGTGAGGCTGCCGAGCTGCAGAGCCGCCACCAGGTTACGGCCGTTGTCACACACGACCATGCCCGGTTGGAGGCTCAGCGGCGCAAGCCAGCGGTCGGTCTGCTGTGTCAGACCCTGCAGCAGTTCGTGGGCCGTGTGCCTCTTATCGCCTAAGCTGAGTAGTTTCAGCACGGCCTGCTGACGCTTGCCCACCGCTGTGCTGCCACACCGCGCGACACCGACTGCTGGCGACATGCTGCTGCTAACACATCTTGATTGCGAGACAGAGGAGGAGGAGGAGGGTGCTTTAGTGGAGGAAGCATACACCTCCGCAGATACCACCACCGAGCTGGGGCCCGCAATTCTGGGGGTGGGTAGGACATGAGCGGTCCCAGGCTCTGACTCTGTCCCAGCCTCCACTAAATTCACCCAATGTGCCGTCAGGGAGATGTAGTGGCCCTGCCCGCCTGTGCTTGTCCATGTGTCCGTAGTTAAGTGGACCGTGGCAGTAACCGCGTTGGTGAGGGCGCGTACAATGTTGCGGGAGACGTGGTCGTGCAGGGCTGGGACTGCACATCGGGAAAAGTAGTGGCGACTGGGAACTGAGTAGCGCGGGGCCGCCGCCTCCATGATACTTTTGAAGGACTCCGTTTCCACAACCCTATACGGCAGCATCTCAAGGCTGATGAATTTTGCTATGCGGACGGTTAACGTTTGAGCGTGCGGGTGCGTGGCGGCGTAGTTGCGCTTGCGCTCCAACAGTTGCGCAAGCGACGGCTGGACGGTGCGCTGAACTACACTGCTGGATGGGGCCGAGGACAGCGGAGGTGAGGGTGTGGGTGCAGGCCAGGAGACGGTAGTGCCTGTGTCCTGAGAGGGGGGTTGCATCTCAGTGGCAGGTTGGGGCACAGGGGGAGAGGCAGGGGTGCAAACCGGAGGCGCTGAACGGCCTTCGTCCCACCTTGCGGGGTGCTTGGCCATCATATGCCTGCGCATGGTGGTGGTGGTGAGGCTGTTGGTGTTGGCTCCCCGGCTGAGCTTTGCGCGACAAAGGTTGCACACCACTGTTCGTCGGTCGTCAGGCGTCTCTGTGAAAAACTGCCAGACCTTAGAGCACCTCGGCCTCTGCAGGGTGGCATGGCGCGAGGGGGCGCTTTGGGAAACACTTGGTGGATTATTCGGTCTGGCCCTGCCTCTACCCCTGGCCACCGCACTGCCTCTTGCAACCTGCCCTGCTGATGCCCTTGACTCCACCTCTGAAGACCTGTCCTCCTGAGTAAGCGTTGCACACCAGGTGGGGTCAGTCACCTCATCGTCCTGCTGCTCTTCCTCCGAATCCTCTGTGCGCTGCTCCCTCGGACTTACTGCCCTTACTACTACCTCACTGCAAGACAACTGTGTCTGATCGTCATCGTCCTCCTCACCCACAGAAAGTTGTTGAGACAGTTGGCGGAAGTCCCCAGCCTCTTCCCCCGGACCCCGGGAACTTTCGAATGGTTGGGCATCAGTGACGATAAACTCCTCTGGTGGGAGAGGAACCGCTGCTGCCCAATCTAAGCAGGGGCCCGAGAACAGTTCCTGGGAGTGTTCCCGCTCCTGAGCAGGTGTTATTGTAGTGGAGTGAGGAGGCTGGGAGGAAGGAGGAGCAGCAGACAGAGGATTCGGATTGGCAGCAGTGGACGGCGCAGAACTGCGGGTAGACGATAGGTTGCTCGAAGCACTTTCTGCCATCCAGGACAGGACCTGCTCACACTGCTCATTTTCTAATAACCGTCTCCCGCGTGGACCCATTAATTGGGCGATGAATGTGGGGACACCAGAAACGTGCCTCTCTCCTAATCGCGCAGCAGTCGGCTGCGACACACCTGGATCAGGAGCTTGGCCTGTGCCCACACCCTGACTTGGCCCTCCGCGTCCTCGGCCGCGTCCACGTCCTCTAGGCCTACCCCTACCCCTCAGCATGCTGTATTACCAGTGATTTGATTTCACAGGCAGCTAATAAATTGGCGCAAGACTGCAGGCCAAATATAATTTTTTCCCTTTTTTGAAAACGAAAGGCCCCACTGCCTCTAGTGAATGAATAATCTAAGTTTAATAACTGTGCTGTTTTCCTGCTAATGTGTCACAGAACGTGAGGGTAGCAGAGTTATTAACTGTGGCAGAGCAGGTATTTTTTTTCCCAATTAAGGAAAGCAAATGGCGAAGCCAGGAGTAAAACGTAGCTGGGTGCGTCTGATTTTTACAGGTTGCACACGCAGCCGACACGTGTCCACCGGCGTTAGTACGGACAGAGGCAGGACAAATAGAATTATTTTCCGTTTTTTTGCACCAAAAGGCAGCACTGCGTATATTCTATGAACATGAGAAGTTTAATAACTGTGCTGTTTTCCTGCTAATGTGTCACAGAACGTGAGGGTAGCAGAGTTATTAACTGTGGCAGAGCAGGTATTTTTTTTCCCAATTAAGGAAAGCAAATGGCGAAGCCAGGAGTAAAACGTAGCTGGGTGCGTATGATTTTTACAGGTTGCACACGCAGCCGACACGTGTCCACCGGCGTTAGGACGGACAGAGGCAGGACAAATAGAATTATTTTCCGTTTTTTTGCACCAAAAGGCAGCACTGCGTATATTCTATGAACATGAGAAGTTTAATAACTGTGCTGTTTTCCTGCTAATGTGTCACAGAACGTGAGGGTAGCAGAGTTATTAACTGTGGCAGAGCAGGTATTTTTTTTCCCAATTAAGGAAAGCAAATGGCGAAGCCAGGAGTAAAACGTAGCTGGGTGCGTCTGATTTTTACAGGTTGCACACGCAGCCGACACGTGTCCACCGGCGTTAGTACGGACAGAGGCAGGACAAATAGAATTATTTTCCGTTTTTTTGCACCAAAAGGCAGCACTGCGTATATTCTATGAACATGAGAAGTTTAATAACTGTGCTGTTTTCCTGCTAATGTGTCACAGAACGTGAGGGTAGCAGAGTTATTAACTGTGGCAGAGCAGGTATTTTTTTTCCCAATTAAGGAAAGCAAATGGCGAAGCCAGGAGTAAAACGTAGCTGGGTGCGTATGATTTTTACAGGTTGCACACGCAGCCGACACGTGTCCACCGGCGTTAGGACGGACAGAGGCAGGACAAATAGAATTATTTTCCGTTTTTTTGCACCAAAAGGCAGCACTGCGTATATTCTATGAACATGAGAAGTTTAATAACTGTGCTGTTTTCCTGCTAATGTGTCACAGAACGTGAGGGTAGCAGAGTTATTAACTGTGGCAGAGCAGGTATTTTTTTTCCCAATTAAGGAAAGCAAATGGCGAAGCCAGGAGTAAAACGTAGCTGGGTGCGTATGATTTTTACAGGTTGCACAGGCAGCCGACACGTGTCCACCGGCGTTAGGACGGACAGAGGCAGGACAAATAGAATTATTTTCCGTTTTTTTGCACCAAAAGGCAGCACTGCGTATATTCTATGAACATGAGAAGTTTAATAACTGTGCTGTTTTCCTGCTAATGTGTCACAGAACGTGAGGGTAGCAGAGTTATTAACTGTGGCAGAGCAGGTATTTTTTTTCCCAATTAAGGAAAGCAAATGGCGAAGCCAGGAGTAAAACGTAGCTGGGTGCGTATGATTTTTACAGGTTGCACACGCAGCCGACACGTGTCCACCGGCGTTAGGACGGACAGAGGCAGGACAAATAGAATTATTTTCACTTGTTTTACAAGCAAAAGGCAGCACTGCGTATATTCAATGAATAATAACTGTGTTGTGGCCCTGCCTATACAATTCTTTCCCTGCAGTATCAATGGAGGGTGGAATGCTCTGCAGAGGCGATTTTGAGAAGCAAAAAAAAATGCAGCACAGCTAACAGCAGCCTGGACAGTACTGCACACGGATAAATATGGCCCTAGAAAGGACCATTGAGGTTCTTGAAGGCTACACTCACTCCTAACACTCTCCCTGCCTATGCAGCACTTCTGTCCCTAATGCCGGGTGCAACGCTCTGCAGAGCCGATTTTGAGAAGAAAAAAAATGGCACTGCTAACAGCAGCCAACACACAGCTATCAGTGGCCCTAATAAGGACCTTTGGGGGGTCTTGAAGCCTACACTAACTACCAATTCTTTCCCTACAGCAGCTCCGGTACAAACAGCACTGTCCCTCACTAACTCACACGGCATCTGAGCCGAACCGCGGGAGGGGCCGACTTTTATGTTCGGGTGACACCTGATCTTCCCAGCCACTCACAGCAGGGGGGTGGTATAGGGCTTGAACGTCACAGGGGGAAGTTGTAATGCCTTCCCTGTCTTTCAATTGGCCAAAAAAAGCGCGCTAACGTCTCAGGGAAGGAAGTGAAAGTAACCAGAACACCGCATGGTGTTCGTTACGAATAACGAACATCCCGAACACCCTAATATTCGCACGAATATCAAGCTCGGAAGAACACGTTCGCTCATCTCTAATGTAAACACATTAATTTGTCTGGTACAGTTTAATGGAAATGTTTGGCTGTAATATTTGTGAACCGATATGTGCTTAGCACTTTTTACACTTATACCGTAAGAGCAGTTACTTTGCGGTAGTCAAAGATATGTAATCAGAATTGTAGTATGGTCAATATTATGCAGCTAACATTTTCTTATAAGGATGGAACAATTTTAGGGGCAGTAGCGTGTAGTAGCTACCAGTATTAGTTTGTGGACGTTTCTGCTCTGTTAGCACTATTATTTGACCTGCATTGTTGCCAGAACACTGGGAACACTTAACAAAATCTCTCCTCAAGAGTCGTAGGTAGCAGACACCATTGTTAAGACCAAATATAACTATTTTGAGCATCTCTTTCAGATTTATTTCAGAATGCTGGAGGTGACCTCTGCATTCTGACAAATAAGATGTAGAGTAACGTCATTGGTGACTTAACACGACTGCTTGGGAACGTTGCTGAAGTAAATATCAGATTGCAAATAAAAAGAAGGTAATTATTTTCTTTTATACTGGTAAAGAGTAGTTTCATACAATTTTTTTTAAGAGACAGTTTTTTTGGCAGTTTTTGATATCATTTTTAGAACCAAAGCCAGAAGTGGATCCAGTAGACAGAGAAAGTATAACACCTTCCTTTAGATTTCCCATTCTTTTTGACTGGACTACTAGTTTTGGCTCAAAGACTGCCACAAAATCTTCAGCTTTAAAAAAAACTGTGAACCCACCCACAGTCGAAATTTTCATTCAGTTTATCAAATTTGCCCTTAAGAGTGAACAGTTCCTTAAAGGGATTCTGTCATTAAAAAAGAAAAATTCTATGCTTACCTTTTTCTCCCCAGTCTACTTACCAGATCTTCTCCCCGCTGATCTTCTCCTGTCTCCTGCAGTCCCACCGGATCACCTCACCTCCAGCTGGCTGATTCTTCTGCTACCTGTGACATTGTGTACATTCACAGTCAGTCTCCTTCCTGTTGTACGCTACGTCACTAGCTCACAGCCTAGCACGGAGTGCCGAGCTATTGCAGAGACTGTGCATGCCCTCTGTCTTTGTAATAGATCAGTCAGTGAACGTTATATCACAGGGATGTAACCTTCACTGACCTGCAGGAGTAAGAATGCGAGGAATACATGCTTCATAACAAGCCGGCTGAGCTAAATCAGGGGACTGGACAAGATCAGAAAGGAGAAGATGCCTTAAGGAGTTTGCCTGGGGAAGAATAGGTGAGTATAATTAGTTTTTTTTATGACAAAACCCCTTTAAGGCCTTAGTCAGACGGGCGTTTTTTCGCGCGATTTGCGCATGCGCATGCGTCCGGCGATTTTTTAAAACCATTGCTTTGCAATGGTATCGGACACATGAGTGCTTTTTATGCGCTCGTCCGATAAATTATAGAACAGAAATCGCAGATCGCACCTATCTGCGATCTGCGATTCCTGTTCTCTTCTCTATATGTGCTCAATGGGGCCGGCGGCAGCAGCGTCGACCCCATTGAGAACATATAGAAGACAAATCATTCTTCTCTGCCACAGCTGTAACAGCTGTGGCAGAGAAGAACGATGTTTGCCCATTGAATTCAATGGAGCTGGCAATACAGTCGGCTCCATTGAAAGCAATGGGCTGCCGGCGTGCGCTGGATGAATTGTCGGGAAGGGTTTAAATATATAAGCCCTTCCCTGCAATTCATCCAGAAAAGTGTTAAAATAAAAAATATATATATACTCACCTGCTCCCGGCAGCCGATCAGGGGGCAGGTCTGACTCACACCCCCTTCACACCCACTGCTGGCCGGCCGCGCGGAACTCCGGCTGCCGGGAGCAGGTAAGTATATATATATTTTATTTTAACACTTTTCTGGATGAATTGCAGGGAAGGGCTTATAGCCCTTCCCGACAATTCATCCCACACTCGCCCGCAGCGCATTGCTTTCAATGGAGCCAGCTGTATTGCCGGCTCCATTGAATGCAATGCGCTGGACAGCTCCGGCCCGTTTCTAATGAAACGCGGCTAGGAGCAGATTTTCGGGCGATTTTCGGGCACCGGTCACGCGATTTGCGGATGCGCATCCGTCATGCGATCCACAAATCGCGCGAAAAAACGCCCGTCTAAGGCCTAAGGCCCTTTTACATTAAATGATTATTGTTTAAAAAAATCATTCAAATGAGCGAAATTAAATGATAATCTGTCAGTGTAAATGCAGCCAACAATCGAACGATGAACTATAAATAATTCGCATTTTGTTCAGTTTATGCAGGCATACAAATCATTGTTGGCTTGTCAACTAATCCTTTTCATTTACTATACAGTGCAGGTGAACGATTGAACTATTTCTTGTTTGAACTCTGACATCGTTCGCTCGTTCAAACGACAAGTCAACAGGTGTAAATGGACCCTCGGGCTTGTTTTTCACACAGATTTGTGGTTTTTTAAATAATACCATGAATTCCACTCAATTTTTTTAGCATTTTTGGTTGCCTTTTTTTAAAATTCTTATATGCATTTTTCCATAGGCTTTGCCGATCCTGTACCTAAGTCTATGAGAAAAAGGTATGAAAATACACAGCACTGGCCAAAAAATACATGAAAATTATGCACCTAAAAAACACACTGCTTGTAATGTGTTTTCTATTTCAATATTAGCTTCAAAATACCATCTGGCCTCAGACGTTTTTAAAGGGAAAAACACTCCAAAAACAGTTTCTCAAAAAAAGTTATGCTTGAACCTATTCTTAAATAATAGAACTTTGGAAATATTACGTTTTGGCATGTTACAGATTTTGCCTCTACGGTATTTTTTATTGATAATGTTGACAACCAGTTTTAAGTGATCTTAATTGCTTTTGCCTGCTTATTGTTTTAGCTGTTTTAATAGTGTAATATCAGGACCTATATTGAACAAAGATGGTGTAATTGTCTTTGACGCTTCATTATTGCCATCTAATAAAGAGTTAAGGGTTTTTTTTTAATAAATACAGTGTATTTGATATGGAAAACACCAGTGTTTGATATGTCAAGTAAAACATTTGTCAATCAAAAGTCTTTAAGCATAGCTCTATGTGACATTTACACTTTTACAAACCAATATAGTCCCCAGCGGCATGCCTTTTTTCTTCTCATTTAAATAGTGGTAGAAGAACAAATCGTACTGTAGGGCAAGTTGATAACTGCCAGTCACGATTCTTCCCTTGTTTACTATAATGAGGAGGGTAATAAATGCATCTGACCATTTCGGCTGGCATTTGCATAGATGAATGATTTGTCCAGTCGGTCTCTCTCCAGTGATTTGGACCCTTTTGTGAGCACAAAGAGCATTCAGCCTCACAGGAATTTTCAGCAGCCAAGCGCTCATTAGCAAACATCCTTTAGTATGAATGATGCAAATAACTGCCACTGAAATAATAAACTGGTACACAAAATATTCTATTTGATGGCTCTGAACATCAAATTGCCTGAATTGTTGACATTCAAATAAGCCAGAGAGCTTTATTGTTTTGGAACAATGAACCCTTGTAAAAAGGGTGGACATTGTTTTACCTCCAGTGGACCTTGGCCGCTTATCAAATGTGTCTCTCAAACTGGCATCTAGCATTTTAAACAGTCATTGAGTCAGTACCAGATGGAGATGTGGCAATGCCTTATCAGCCCAGTGTCTAAAGTCTTTTCTGTTTTTAATTGAAATTTAATTTCGTTGAAACGTTGTAAACGCATTGATCCAAACCAATTAGCTACAACTTTTATCACGTTCCACAAAATAATATTATAGCAAATGCCAATTTTACACTGTGCTATGTAGCAGAGAACTGTGTTGCTAATACAATTTTAGCCTTCAGTTATTTAGTAAGTCAGTTAGTAATGGTTTTTAAGTTAGGAAAAAACAATGGCACTAACCTTATTTTCTGAAGTCCAAAGTGTAACTGCAACTAATTACTCCATCTATAGCATTTGTGAAGGTATCATTTTGTTTCATAAATTTAGGATAAGCAAATCATTTTGATTTGTCGCACTGAGTTCTGAAAAGAATATCTTTGCTAAATGTATGAAGTGACAAAATGCTTGTTTATAATAGACTTTGGCTATACCGTTATGTATGTGAATGCCTAATACAGATTCAACTTTATAATGCATGCAAAAAATTGAAAGGGAATTTTAGATCTGGTAAGTTGGTTGCCTCTTGATCCAGATTAATCAGAAAGTTTAAAGATACTAATATTTTAGGCCACCACTTTGCCTTAGTTAAAATTAGTCTGAAGGAAATTTTTGACTTAAATGTGATGTCCAAGATTAGAAAAAGTGCCACTTCAGTCTGTAGACTGTGTCTGATGTTGCACCTCAGAATCAAGTAAATAAGGCTGAGCTGCAATACCCAACACAGTCCTTTCAAGACCCTTTAATATAAAACAACTTTTTAAATCATTGTTAAACAAGTACTGGTTTAACCCCTTAGTGACCAAGCCTGTTTGTGCCTTAATGACCAAGCCAAATTTTGGAAATCTGACATCTGTCATTTTAAAGCCTGGTTTAGACACAACGATTATTGCTCAAAAGAAGTGTTTTGAGCGACTTGTGAGCAATAATCGTTGTGTGTATTTACAGTGCAAGGTGATCGCTCAAACATTGAGCGATCACCTTGTGCTCCGAGCGGTGTATGCAGTGGATAAGTGGGGCCACTTGTCTTCTGCATCCAGCTGTTCTCTGCTCAGAGCACTCAGCTGGTATACAGCTGTGCACTCTGTCCGGAGCATGCAGAACACGGCTGGACCACTGTGTTCTTCATACCCTGGCTGTGTTCATGTAGCAGGATACAGCTAAAACAATAGTATCAGCTGTATCCTGCTGTGATCTCCCGATGAGGCTGATTGTTCTCTTTTAGCATGCTGAAGGAGAACAATCAGCGACTGGTTAAGGAAAACTACACAATGTCAGTGCAGCTAGACACAATGATTCTCGCTCAAAAGATGGTTTTGAGCAATTTTTAAGCGGGAATTGTTCTGTCTAAATCAGCCTTAACATAGAAGAACTTGTATAGGTTTTTCATATCCAAGTGATTCTGACATTGTTTTTCCGCTGCCTATTGTACTTCATTTAGGTGGTAAAAATAGACCGATAGAATTTGTGTATATTTCTTAAAAGCACCAAAATCGGGAAACTTTTGAATAAATTATAATTTTTTCACATTTTCAATTGCAATATTTCAAATATGTGCAAAAATGCTGTACAAATTTTTGATAAGATATATTTCCATCTGTTTACTTTATTCTGAAAGCACATTTGCAAAACTTCAGTTGTTGTTTTTAGGAGACGTACAAATTTAACATTCATTATTAAAATTTTGAAGAACTTTTTGTGTTCCTACACCAAGCCAAGATTGCAAAGGCTCATAGGTGTCTGAATGACCCCATTTAAAAAATACACCCCCTAATGTATTCACTGAGGGGTGTCATGAGTATTTTGATCCTACTGTTTTCTTTCCGAGAGCTAATGTAATTTAGAGTAGAAAAAATAAAATTTCATATTTTTACAAATTCGTCATTTTAAAGGCAGTTTCTGTTTCTCCAGTGCACATGAAAATGAGGATTTATACCACCAGATGGATACCCCTCTTTGTCCCGTGTTCAGAAAAATACCCATTGTGGCCCAATCTTATGTCTGTATGTACAATGGGATCCAAAATGAAAGGAGCAGCCGGTGGCTTTCAGAACAGAAAGTTTGCTTGAAGGCATTTTAGGCTCCATACCACACTTGTAGAATTCTAGAGCTGCCAAAGCAATGGAAAACCCCCACAAATGACCTCATTTTGAAAACTAGACCCCGTAATGAATTCATCTACGGGTGTACTGCGTATTTTAACCCCACAGCTTTTGAATGAATTTAAGCAAATCTGAAGGTAAAAAGTACTATTTTCATTTTTTTGGCAATTGTGTCATTTTAAAATCAGTTATTTTTGTGCAGCATACATAGGAATGAAGACTTTCACCCTAAATGGATCCCCCTGTTTGTCCTGTGTTCATAAACATACCCATTGTAGCCCTAATCTTATGTCTGTATGCACAACGAGGCCCAAACCGAAAGGAGCAACTAGTGGCTTTCAGGACAGACATTTTGCTTGAAGGTGATTTAGGTCCCATTGCACACTTGTAGAGCCCTTGAGCGGACAAAACTACAGAGAACCCCCACAAATGACTCCATTTGAAAACTAGACCACTTAACGAATTTATCTAGGGGGGTACTGCGTATATTCAACCCTCCATTTGTGAATAAATCTAAGCAAAGCAGAAGGAAAAAAATTATGATTTTCATTTTTTTGGCAATCTTGTCATTTCAAAAGGTTTTTTTTTGTAGAGCACATATATGAATGAAGACTTGACCCTAAAATGAATTCCCCTGTTTGTTCTGTGTTTAGAAACATACCCATTGTGGCCCAATCTACTTATAGGACACATGGCCAGGCCTATAATGCAGGGAACACCCATGGATTTCAGGGCACAACTGAATAAATTCCTGGCCCCATTGCTCACTTTTGCAGAAAAAAAATTGAGTCTCTAAAAATAACCCCCCCCCCCCTCCTTTTTGGCGTTCCCTAAATCTTTAATAGAAGTAATAATGTAAACTGTGTGGTATGTCTAAAAACAGTGGTAATTACAGAGGCCCAGTTGGGAAGGGCAGATGGAGCAATAAAATCGGGTATCCCTCCTCCACTCATGCTTTTTTGGGGGGTATTTCTTGACCTTAGTGGCATTGATGGGGGTAAAAGTGATGCTCTGTGAGACTTTGTAAGCTTGCTGAGGTGCGGCGGTCCCACACAGAAGGCGCTCAACAAGCTGCTCCTGGAACTGCAGGAAGGCAAGCGTTCCTGGGGACTTCTTGTAAATTATGTAATTCAGGTAGCAATTTAAATTACACTGGGCTCCCACACCCATATGTGTCATCCGCTTGCAGAGGCCTGCAGCGGATCCCAGCTGTGAGCCCTGCAGTGGTGCTGCATATACAACCGTGTAATGTACTATGCATAACTGCATACTCACACAGATAGTCATGCACAGTAAACCTTATTTTTTTGTTTGTATTTCTCATGCCATTGCTCAGTGGTGACGCGGGTACCGGCACCCCGTACATGATGTAGTTATGTATGAGCTGTGGGTATATCCGCGACCATAGAATACAATAGGCTCTATGATGTGGACATTTGCGGTAAAATAGAACATGATGCGTTCTGTTTTCTGCAAGTGGATTACGTAATTCAAACCCGCTAATGTGAGCGGAATTGTGTAATGTAATGCATCTGATTGAACTGCCGATTACTGCGGATCAAATGCTTGCAGTTCCCATTCAGTCTTGTGAGACCGGCCTAATGGTAGATTGCTACCTTTTTATCACGTGACCGGGGGCTGCTCAATGAGGCCACCGGTCACTCCTGTAGGCTCCCAGTGACTTTTGGAAGCCGGGAGTAAGGAGATTTAAAATTTCCTGGACCCGCCCTGGCTTCTGCGCATGTGTCTAGCATTTTGCTGGCAGGCGTATGCACAGAAGCAAAGGAAGGTCCACGAAGGAGGATCACATTGGAGTTTAAATGCGGAGGCCTCTGGCAAGAGGTTTCATCTTCTTTCACCTATCGCATCGGTGAGGGGAGATGAAACTTCAGCTTTTTTTAACTTGTACATAATCTTCATTATCCATAGGATAAGGGTGATCACGTGACCAGGGACCGCTCACCGTGGCCTCCCGTGAAATCTTGCTCTCGGCTACCTTTGGTAGCCAGAAGCAGGGAGATTTAAAATTTCCTGGGCAATCCTCAACTTTTGCGCATGCGTCTACCATTTTGCTGATGGGCGCATGTGCAGAAGCCAGGTGTCATGTCCACCGGGCGCGCCTTGCCACAGCATGGATGCAGGGTGACGTTCACACAGAACACAAAAAAGAATACACCAAGACTATGCTGGACAGTGAACACCACTACAGGAATAATAAAATGGAAACAACTGTCCCTTAGCTTACATGGAAGTGAGGAGCCCCTGCCTACAAGTAGAGTAATTGTCCTGTTAAGGACGGTGCCGCTGTCTTCTACTGGGCCCTGACTATCCCTTGCAGGAACCCCTGGAAAGGTGCACTGACACATTAAAAACGAAACAATAAAGATAACCAAAAAACAACTGAATTTGGAAGTATTTCACCCAACATAGAGGCATCAACCTACTCCAATCACTCCAAAGGTCTAATATTAAGTTTCTGACGTTTGACCACCTCATCATGAATTAAGTTGACTCCGGCTCCACAATCCAAAAAAATCATCACCAGACAACTACACCCAGTAAAAAGAATCTCCGCGGGAAGGACCAACCTGGAGAATGATATCCAGGCGATTTGGGGGGCTCAAAGAGAACTTCCCTTAACCTCCAGGCTAGCTAGATTTCCCAACTAAGACTCCCGAAAAGCACACACTTGTATGAAGTATCCTGTATGGCTGCAGAAAAAACAGCAACCTGTGCCCCCGTTTCTTCTTTCTCACAGCTTCACCAGATAAGGAGCCCAATTACATGGGTTCATCAGGAACCGCAGGTTCTACAGATGTTGGAAATGATAACTCACTTGACCGTTCTCTAACCTGCCGTCCAATCCGTATGGCTAGATACATGGCCTCATCAAGAGTTCTAGGTGTGGGATGTGAAACCATAAGATCTTCAATTTTGTCATCTAGCGCAAAGCAAAATTGACTCCGCAATATAGGGTTATTCCATTGTAGTTCTTTTGCCCAACGGTGAAACTCTGCGCAAAAGTCTTCAATGGGTGATCTTCCCTGCTGAAAGCCTCTAATCTTACCTTCCACCAGAGATATTCTATCAGGGCCATCATAGATCAGACCCAAAGCCAAACAAAATTATCCACTGGTAATAAAGCCTCAGAAGTGGATGGTAATGAAAAAGCCCAAGCCTGAGGGTCTCCCTGCAACCTGGAAATCACCATCTCTACCGAGACTCATCACCTGAAGATAAAGGGCGCAGTTTAAAGTATAGTTTGCAGGATTTTTTAAATGCAGAGAATTCCTGCCTTTTACCAGAAAAATGATCTGACAGGTCCAGCTTAGGTTCCTTTACCAAACCTATCCCACCTAAGCGTTGTTGCTTAACCTCAGCAACCTCAGTAGCCAGAGACCTAAGCTAGCTGGACAAGGCCTCATTTGGATCCATGAATATGCAAGGCAACAAACAAAAACCCGCTGAGGAAATGAACGGCTGTTGATTATGTCACGTCCACCTAGCGCAACTCACCACAGCATGAACGCAGGGTGATGTTCACACAGAAAACAAAAAGAATACACCAAAGCTATGCTGGACAGTGAACACCACAACAGGAACAATAAGATGGAAAAACCTGTCCCTTACCTAACATGGAAGTTAGGAGCCCCTGCCTACAAGCAAAGTAATTGTCCTGATAAGGACAGCCCCACTGTCTTCTCCTGGGCCCTGACTATCCCTTGCAGGCACTCCTGGAGGGGTGCACTGACACAGCAAAAATGACACAATGAAGGTAACCAAAAAACAACAGAAATGATCACCAATACTTATCGGAATTTGGAAGTATAGACACCAACCTACTTCAATCACTCCTCTAAAGAACTGAAATCAACAGCAAGAAGAAGAGGGCATGTTAGGAATATAAAGCTCTACACACCTGCTGATAGATAGAGCGGCTAGAGAACTACACACCAAACCCTCTCTCAGCTATGACTAATAACATACAAATATGCAGTAAACTGAGAGATAGCAGCCATCAATCTCAGCAAAACATGCATTAACCCTTGTCCTGCATAGTAACAAGGTAAGCGGTCAGACCCTGTGTCATGGTCACCATGCCATGACGTTGTCGCGACTGATAAGCCGCGACACCAGAGTAAGGTCCATGCATACAGATCCCATTATGGGACAAAAATCCAGGGACCTTAGGTATGTAATTTCATCTCCCGTAACGGATACGATCTGTAAAGGGAGATAAAACTTTTAACTTTTTAAACTTTTTATTTAAACTTTTTTTTAACTTTATATGATTGCTGTTATCCAATGAATAACAGTGATCATGTGACCGGGAACCACATACTGCGGTCACCGGTCACTTCTCCCTACACT
Organism: Eleutherodactylus coqui; assembly: GCF_035609145.1. Lineage (NCBI taxonomy): Eukaryota > Metazoa > Chordata > Amphibia > Anura > Eleutherodactylidae > Eleutherodactylus > Eleutherodactylus coqui. The sequence continues at coordinate 256,075,793 of NC_089837.1, read as the reverse complement.
CGGCTATCTTTGACAGTCAGGTGCAGGGAGATTTTAAATTTGCTGGGGTCTCTGGCCTTCTGCACATGCGTGCCACATCGGCGCATGTGCAGAAGCCCGTGGCAGGTCCAGATCGCCGGACATCACGAAGCATGGTAGTGAGCATTTTAAGCTGCCCTCATGGATCCGATCTATGAGGGGAGCTGAAACGTTACCTTTTTAAACTTTTTTTTACTTTTCCATGATTGCCATTATCCATTGGATAATGATGATTACCTTCAGTAGCTTGAAGGCAGGAGATTTTGCAATTTCCCGAGCCTCCGGGCCTTCTACGTATGTGCGTGGCTTCATACATCTGGCATGTATGTGCAGAAGGCGGTATCAGGACCTTTCTGGACTAGATTGACATGGAACATCGCACAGGATGGGGGTGAGTATGCTCACCTACCCTCATAGATCTAAAAGCTTTAACTTTTTTAAACTTTTTATTTTCATTCATATGATCTTCATTATCCATTGAATAGCGCCAATTGCATTACCAGGGGGGGAAGGGCTTCCCGCGGCCCCCCATGACAGCTCCAGGTTGCCGGCTACCTCTGGGAACCGACAGCATGGAGCTGTCATGTCCAGAGCCTGCAGGGCTTTAATCCCCAGAGGAAGCATGTTTTCACTTCCCTGGGGATTAAAGCCCAGCAAAGCAGGATGTAAAAAGGCAATAAGGTGGTCACTAAGAGGTTAAGAAATCATTCCCAAAGACCTGATAGATATTTCCATCAGGACGATCCTCACAGCTTTTGGGGTGAAAACTTCTGTTTTTATTCCCTAGCGAGAGCTGTGCTCTAGACTGCAATACCTTCTAAGGGCTCAGTCACACAGACACTGATGCGCCCGTGTTCCTGCACGATGAGACGGCAGCACTGCAGGTGTGGACGACTCTCCGCACCGCCGGAAGAAAGAACACATGACCGGCTCCATTGCAGTGCAACCGTCTTCTTATTGCAGTAACACGGGCGCATCAGCGCCCGTGTGACTGAGCCCTAATAGCTTAAATGTCACTATGAGCAGCATTTACATTTAACAGTTGTGCAAGCAATAACACACATGTAGGTGTAGGAGAGATTTCCCTGAGAATTCTTAAACTAATTTTGCTGCATTATGCATTTTATTTCTCTGGACTGTGTTATACATATGTAATATATATTATATATAAATCTTAATAAATAAATATAAATAATGTAAAAAAAAGATAATTAAGCACCTAGAAGGAGTTGTCATTTTGCTGCAAAACTCAGTATTCAGTTACATCTCAGGCAGATATGCAAATGATTAGAGTTGTGGTGTGATTAGGTGAACGGTCTTTCCATCTGAGAGCCTAAAAGTGGCTCCTTCCCTGGTCTGTGCAAAAGCTCTCAGAGGCTACTTGTGTGTAGCGGACCTCTTTTTCTGTTTGTGTAGAGTTTGTTCACCACTAGACATGTTTCTACAATGCAATGAAACAGATTTCGCCAATAAACAAAGTTTGAGAGGGGGCACATTATTGGAATGCAAGAAGCTGGGTCATCCTGACCAGACTTTTAGGAGGTGTTGGGACAAGGGGATGCATGAGGGCACAAACACAACACAAGCGGGCTCAAGACCCCCTCAATAGACCAACAGTAGAGAGGATCGTCTGACAAGCATGAGTAGCTTCAATTGTTTCATTGTTCGCCATCCAGAGACAGGTGCCACCATCTTTACAGGCCCCTGTGTCTGTTTGAACCATTTTCAGGCGCTTCGCTAAAAGACATTTGGTCTCACAGTACCCATGACCTGTACTACCTTTGACACCCACCCACTGTTGCCTCTGTTTGCATTGGTGTCAAAAACAATGAAACTGGACTTCTATGGAATGGAACCAGGTTGTCTTCAGTGACGCAACCTGCTTTCGTTTGGGCACCGATGATGGGTCTTTTTGTGTTTGGAAATCTACGGTGAATGATCCTGCCTTTGCTGTAGAGTGGAACAATGCAAGCAATGCTAGCGTAATGGTCTGGGGCCATTGCATACGGCAGTTGGTCACCCATAGTAGTGGTATGAGAAACAATAACAGTTCAGTGATATGTTCAGGACATCCTGCAGCCACATGTGTTGCCTCTCATAAAAGGGCTTCCAAGAGGTATTTTCCAGCAGGGTAATGCTCAGCTTCACACAGCAAGGATGTCACAGCAATGCCTTCACAACATTACCACACTTCTGTGGCCTGCCTGGTTGCCAGATATAACATAGTAACATAGTATGTTAGGCTGAAGGGAGACAATCACCATCTTGTTCAGCCTGTATCCACCCCCTATGTTGATCCAGAGGAAGGCAAAAAAAAACAATGAGGCAGAAGCCAATTTTAGCCAAATGGGGGGAAAAAAATTCCTTCCTGACTCCATAATGGTAGTCAGAATAATCCCTGGATCAGTCAGTCCTACTGGACGCTAAGACCTGAATCAACAACCCCACCTTTAATGTCTATGTCCTGTAATATCATAGCGCTCTAGAAAGGCATATAGTTTCCTCTTAAACTCCTCAATTTTGCCATCACTATGTCCTCAGACAAAGAGTTCCACAGTCTCACTGCTCTTACAGTAAAGAACCCTCTTCTATGTTGGTGATGAAACCTACATTCCTCTAGACATAGAGGATGCCTTCTTGTTGCTGTCGCAGTACTGGGTATAAACAGATAATGGGAGAGATTCTTATATTGTCCCCTAATGTATTTATACATAGTAATTTGGTTGCCTCTTAATCATCTTTTTTGCAAGGTGAATAATCCCAATTTTGATAGCGTCTCTGGGTATTCCCGTCCTCCCATTCCGTTGCACTGCAACATCTTTCCTGAGTACTGGTGTCCAGAACTGTACACAGTATTCCATGTGAGGCCTGACAAGTGCCTTATATAGTGATAGAATAATGTTCTCATCTCTCGCTCCTATACCTCTTTTAATGCCTAATACTGAACCCTGTGGCATCCCACTAGCAACAGTGGCCCAATCAGAGGACGAACCATTTATTACCACCCTCTGCTTTCTATCTCTGAGCCACTTCTTTACCCAGATACACACGTTTTCGCACAGACCGAGCTGTCTCATTTTTGTATATCAACCTATTATGAGACATTGTGTCAAATGCTTTACAAAACATCCAGATGTTTGAGATCAATAGACTCTCCCAGATCTAGCCTAGGACTAACCTCATTGTTGAAGTTGATCAAAATGGTCTGACATGATCGACCCTTCATGAACTCATGCTGATGAGGAGTTATACCGTTGTTTTCCTTGAGGTATTCCAGGATCGCATTTCTCGGAAACCCCTAGAATATTTTTCCAATTATAGAAGTGAGATTACCCACCTGTACTTACCAGGCTCCATTCTTAACCCCTTTTTGTATATTGGAACCACATTGGCAATATGCTAATCCAGTGGTATAACCCCGGTCTCAATAGCGTCCATAAATGTCTATCACATCACTTAGCTCCCTTAGAACCCTTCGGTATATTCCATCTGGTCCCAGCGATTTGTCGATTTTAACCTTTTTTTTAACGATCTCTGCACTTCCTCTTGAGTTAGGCTGCCTGTCCATAGCCGTGACTGGATGAGGGCGGAGCACTGACAGGTCTCCGCGATGAGCCTGTCTAGATAGGCTCACCATGGATAATTGCGGCAAATTGCAGCATGCCGCAATTTCAATCCTGCTAGCGGAGAATTGCTATGATTCTCTGCTCATGGACGTCAGGCTGTGCTTTCCATAGTTAGTCTAGTCAGTGTCATGCGAGGTCCATGAGTGATTTATCGCCACGGATCTCGCAATGACAAATCCCCCTTGGACAGCCAGCCTTAGGCAGGTAATATTTTGTGGGGGGTTCGTTTTATCCCTCTGCATCTCATGTGACATTTCTTTTTCCTTCGTGAATACACTTCAGAAAAAATTATTTAATAGATTTGCCTAATCATCTTCTATGATTTCTCCTGCATTATGTGTTAAAGGGCCAGTGCTCTCAGTGCAAATCCCTTTACCATTTTTACCATAATTAAAAATAGTTTAGGGTTATTTTTGCTCTCTTTGGCAATCAGTCTCTCTGCCTCCTCCTTTGCAGTTTTGATATTTTCCTACATTATTTGTTTTTCCCTGTATATTTTTAGTGCTTTTTCACTGCCTTCTTGTTTTAATAGTTCAAACACTTTCTCTTTTTCACTTATAGCCCCCCTTGCAGTCTTCTCGAGCCACATTGGTTTTCTTCCACTTGTAGCTCTTTTATTTTTAAAGGGCATGGACTGTTCACTTGAAGTAATTAGAATGTTTTTAAACATCTCCCATTTGTCGCCTGTACTATTTATTTTTTTTGAGGACACTGTTGCCGATAGTAGTTCTGAGCTGGCCAAATTTTGCTTTACTAAAGTTTAGTGTTTTTGTCGCTCCCTGATAAGGCTTTCTATTGAATGACAGCTGGAAATTAATTATATTGTGGTCACTGTTTCCCAAGTGTCTCTCAACCTGCACCCCCTTGATTTTTTCCGTTTGTTAGTTAATAATAAGTCCAGAGTGGCCCTCCCTCTAGTTGGCTCCCATACAAGTTGGATAAGGTAATTGTCTTTAATTGTTCTCAAGAACATATCACCCTTGTGAGATTCGCAGGTTTCGTCTTCCAATATATCCAGATAAAGTCTCCCATAATAATTCATTGATTGCGGTTTGACACTTCTTTTATTTGTTTTATTAATAAGTTTTCAGTTTTTTTTTATTTTGGTGGCCTATAGAAAACCCCTCAGGATTTTGTTATTTTTCCCTCCCTGTATTTCTACCCACAGAGATTCCACGTGTTCATCTCCTACTCCTATATCTTCTCATAGCTTTGGCATTAAGTAGGATTTAACATACACATACACCCCTCCCCCTTTCTGATTCCCATTCTGTCTTCTGAAGAGATTGCAACCCTATAACTTTATGGCAAATTCAGAGGTTAGATGCAGGTACCACCTCTGGAATCTGCACTTATCCCGAGATGTGAGTCCAACTCCCAGACTACCTGTATAAGGAGGTAGGTAGTTAAAGAAACAGCTGATTGAGCTATCTTACACTGTTTCCATAACACCCATAGAAATGAATGAAAGTTACTGAAATAGTGTAACATAGTAAGATGCAATAATAAGGGACTATTTACCCAAGTCCATATAGCAGCCTTGGTGAGAATGCATATATGTTATATGAATGTGTGAAATACACCCAACCCCTGAATTTCTACAGACCCATTAACCATTGCAAAAGTATCCATACACTGATATTTTAATACTGATTTTCCTTTGGCTTCTATTAAAAATACTACTGTGCAAACCATATAAGAATTACAAGTTTTGAACAAAATAAACATGTCAGGAAAGCTGAAAGGACCTCTTTAAACTCCACGGGATACCTGGCCCTCATGTGATTTGCTAGCACAGGAATCCAGAAGTAAATTGTCTCTTATTCATCTTACTTGTCCAGGTCATCAGCTTATAATGCAAATGTTTGTTAAAACATGCAAAGCACACATGTACATATGTACTGAAATGTACAGATTTGAATCTCAGGGGTCAAAGGTGAATGTTTAATTCACAGTATGTGGTACAAAACTAAGATAAAAAAATCTGATAAATCAATGTAAATAAAGTTGAGATTGGAAAATAGGTTGCATCTTGTGGACTTCACTTTGTGGCAAAGAAAAGTGGCTTAGCAGCCAGCTTCATTGAAGACCAAGGAATGAAAAGACTAAGGTCAGTGACAGGTAAATTTAGTGCCAGGTTTCAGGGTTCACGTCACAACTTGATTACCCAGTCTTGTGGAATAATAATATCATGATCCCGAAGATGATTCCAACAAGAATTGGCAGACATAAGCTTCGCAGAATGTATCCCTCCTAAATAAGGCTTCGTGACTGATGCAGCTCTTCCAAGAGCATCAGCAAAGATTTATATAATAGGATATAGTCTGACAACACATTCCCTTTAAGCTATCAATTTTACACAGATAAGTTATTAGTTAGTGTAGTTTGCTGTGTTTTACTAGACACATGTAAGCAATACATTGTACATATTTGGTCAGCAATATCTGCTGGTGATTGACAGACACACTATAACAGCAAAAAGCTGAGAAACCAATTACAAACACAAAGGGAAACAGAACATTGAAAATATCAGAAGAGTACAGCCTGGAGGCACGTGCTTTGATGGTCTGCCCTGGGCAGAAAATATCACCGGGGTCTCTCATTCATAAGAAGGCACGGTACAAGAGCATTTACACCACACAAGTTCTGCTGTTTGGGAAGCAGGCAAGTAGCCAATTCTCATATATTACATTGTTTTCAACTGTTTCTTCAGCCAAGGCATATGTTTTTCTGCGTGAGCTCATAATGAGTAATTTGTTTATTCTAAATGATTACATTTGAGGTGTTTACTGTTGTGGATCTATGGATTCTAATTTATAAACCATAAAACTAAATTTTATACATGTTGTATACAATATTTTAATAATAATGTGCTCTGAATGAGTAGCACTGCAGTTAAAGCAGGACATGCTGTCTTAGGTAACAGAGTGATAAAAGAATACAGAGAACATAAAAGCGGCAATCCCCTCATAAATGTAGTGGACTCATTACTTTATGTTTTACTTTAATTCATATCCTTTTATATTAATTTATCGATAATTGTTTCCCATTACCTGTTGACATTGATTTTTTATTGAATTACTGCTATTTATTGAATTACTACTTTTATGTAGTGGGTGGCTCTTTATATTACCGTATTTTTCTGTGCATAAGACGCACCCCTGTATAAGACCACCCCTAGTTTTCCCTCCCAAAACTCAGAAAAAAAGGTTAAACATAGAAGAGTACACATGTTTATGTAGTGCTGTTCTATGTATAAACATCACTAAAAGTCCCTGTAAGGCCTAATTCCCACGGGCGGATTTCCACCGCGTATCACACTGCGGGAATCCGCAGCGTTGCCCCGCAGCTATTAGGTTCTATTGAACCTAATAACGCAATGCTCACGGTGCAGAATTCCGGCAACCGCCGGGTCCCATACAAAAATTGGGGCTTCTACTGCTGACATTGAAGTCAATGGGGTTCCTTACTTGAATAAAGCTCTCAAATTTTACGAAAAGCTCGAGTCGAATAACGAGGATCCGAGCATTGGGGTACTTGCTCATCTCTAATCATGTCCACATTTAAAATGGGGGAAAAGAGGGGTAATACTTATTGTAAGGAGAGGATTTTTATGCTTCGCTTGTCTTAAGGCCTCAACAATTTTCCATTGTCGAAGAAACAGAGAATTCTAAACTGCGTTAAAATTTATTGTGGCATTTTGTATGCTGTTGATATTTGCTTTCCACCAATGAAAGAAAACAAATGTTAAACAGCTGTCTGAAAGCTGAATACTACGGTAGTAACCTTCCTTAAATCCAAAATGCAGTGGTCCAGATTTCCTGCTAATTCATCAAATATGAATGTGTCAACCTGGTTAGGAATCCATTTGCCATCATATGACAGAAGTCCACCATCAGGGCATCTGGGACCTTATTTCTGCTATCATTTATTTATTTTTTTCATTTTGTTTAAACTTTTGTATGGGATAGCCTCTTATACTTGTGACTACGAAAAACCTATGTTAGGGATAGTGAGCCTTCTATTGTTGGCCGGTAGTTTAGCTAGTGAAGTATAGGTAACAGACCTCATTTGCTCTATGCTCAATAGCTGGCCTATTATGGCTCTCTATCTCTATCAGAGAGTTACAGATTAGTTCCTTTCTTTTAAGAGTGAGTTATAGTGGAAATATACTATGAGAGATTCATCCATTAGAGAGCTTTTTGTGAGTTCTGTCTTATTAGAGAGATCTATACTTCTACTAGAGAAATTTATATGGGTTGCTGATGAACTGTGACCTCCAGGGAACGCATAGAACCTCCTAAACCTTAACTAATCTAGAAACATATTGAATGAACCTCCAGAACCTTACCTAAAGTAGAAACGTATTGAATCTACTGAACCTTACCTAATCTAGAAACGTATCTCAGTTTATTATACTCTTATACAAGAATTGAACCTATTGAACCTTACTTAATCTAGAACATAACTTAGTTTACTACACTCTCATACCAGAACTGAACTGAATTGTATCTACTGCGTCTAAAGCTATTTAACACGTGTCTTAGCTTTTCTCATTCTAGAATAGAATTCTGGATATTTAATTGGATATAGAAACTAGTGTGCTCATATACCACATTACTACACCAGTGGTTATCTCATACCTCTATGTCTATATAAGAATCCTTTTGAGTTGGAGCCATCATTTAGGATATAAGACTGATGTAGGGTGGGTTACACTATTTAGACTCTATCTTCTGGCTCCCTTTCCCCCATGGGTTTGAATATTAGGACCCTTTGGGATGGAAGGGCTGTTGTATGATATTTAACTATAGGACTACTGGGGGAGTGAGGATTGATTGATCTATCTATCCTCCTCCTATCCTAGTAAAGTGTCTGGGATGCATCTCCTCACTCAGTATAGTCCTGTTCGCAGTGGGTGGATCTAACCAAAAATATTTAGATGTTTGTCTGTTTATACATGATATCCCCATAGATTACTACATTTGTGCATTTAACTTATCATAGAGGGATCATCGTGTTATTTTGTTAGTCTGTCTAGAAGCCAGTGTTTTACCCATTATTATAAAATGAAGTTTTTGAATTGGTCTATTCTGTGAATGGTTAGGAATCCCATATTATAATGTATGGTAGTCAACCCTGTAAGACACAATAGAATGTGTTCAGGTTCTGAAGAAGTGCCACTGATCAAATGTGTTGACCTACGTGTCTGAGTAATTATGTAGTTTAATTATAGCAGAAGAAAACTAATAAGAGGGTAGAAATTCTATTTTGGTTTACTAAAACCAAGTTTTGTTAATCCATTTTAGAAATCCAGGCCTAGAATGTCAACAAATATTAAAAATACCGACAATATATTGATCATTTGCTATTAAATGGTATAGCATTACAACATTTGGAGCCTATTTTAGCCTGGCAGTTACACATACTCTGCCAATGTAAACACAATATTTGCATATGTACTGTGAACTTTATGACTTGGAAATATTGCATCAAGCAGAAAATACATTTAGTCTCATTAGGACGTAACCCTCTAAGGAGAGATGATCAGTAAGCAAACTAACTGCTGACATTAACGATGGCGATATTTATAGGGAAGCTAATTAGCTAAATAATAGCTACTATTATTTAATTACAATTTAAATGGTTACACTAGTATCTTGTAACTTTCCATTGACTAATTTGAATTTAAACCCCAGTGACATTTAGTCCAGCACTACATTAGCAAACTCATGGTAAAGATGGAAAGCAAGTTGTGACCTTTTTATTAGAAATGAATAGCTTAATTATTTTATTTTAGAGCCAAGTATTTTATTCTGTAAAATCTTAACATGAAAAAGATTTTTTTTATTCTCTAAATAAATTGTAGAAAGCTGTGAAGGTAATGCAAAGAAACAAATTCGACAGCATATAGTGACAGTACCTTATTATGATGTAATACAAGCCTTGATACTTACTATACATAACCATTATATGGTTTAACAAGACATACAGTCTGAGGGCTTATTTACACGAGTGTATATTGGCTGGCGTTTTCACGGCCGGACGATATACGCTTCCATCTAAGCAGTTCCCTCCCCCTCATCGGCTCTCTGCCTCTCTCCTCCACTCCGGTGGTTGCAATGGGAGGGGGCAGGACAGGTGTGGAGCTAAGCTTCGCTCTGTCCCGCCCACTCCCATTGCTGGCTATAGACAAGGTGCGGGGAGGGGGTGGGAACTTACCTCCACCCCCGTCCTGCTCACTCCCAATGCAAACTGCTCGTAGGTGAGAAGAGAAGCAGAGAGCCGGTGAGTAGGAGGGAAGAGGGGGATTGATCAGATGGAAACATATATCGTCTGACCGTGAAAACGCCGGCCGTTATATGCTCGTGTAAATAAGCCCTGAAGTTGGAAACCGTGTGCCATAAACTATATACATGCATTAATTGTTGAATGCAATATTTTTCATCGTCCATTTACAACAATTCTTCTATTATCACATATACATTCAGTATTATTCTTAGGTATGTCTCACATGGCACTAATGACTTTAGTGGTGATGTCAGCGCTCGTGCAGTCATTTAAACAACTGTCGGCCCATGTAAAAGGGCCATTCTACTGATGTGTTAGGCTAGCAGAGGAGATAAGTAAAATAAATTTTGTGGTAGCTCCTTCAATTTTTTTCACAGGGAATATTTAAACCAAGATAACTGTATTTATAGCAGACAAAAAGTAGAGAATAGAGTGGAGAATAGTGAAAGAATAAGGTCTAGGGGTCTTGTAAATTCTGTCTACATGCAGTAGAAGGTCAGAGGATGTTCAAGAAGTATACTTTAAAGATTTCAGGGAGATTATCTTGCTCCTGTATTTACATATGCGATACATGTGTTTGTATCGGCAGCAGTTTAGCTGTAGGAGTTAACATTTGCACCTTGGTCCATCGAACACAAAAGACACCAATATAATAAATGGAAAATGTTTGGTGGAGGCCATGTTACAGTATATACTAACCAAGGGTACATATTGACTGGCTACTTAAAAGCCATGCAATTGTTATTTTCGTTCTAGCAGATATATTATCTTTAGGTTAGGCTCTTGTTTTTTGTGGGATGAGTTGTATTTTTTAGATTTACAATGTCTTTGTTCTGTAGCTTATAACTCAAAGGTTCAAAATATTTGTGTTTGGAGAATATTGTAAATTCTGCTATCCATAACCTTAAAAAAGGTGAACAAATGTAGCACTTATATGCCAGCTTCACATGAGCCATTTTTTTCCTGATGTGGGGAAACAAATTGCCACATGTCCTATTTTTATGCTTGCTCTCGCATCGCATCTCCCATTGATTTCAGTGGGGCCGGCAGCAGCATCGTACCATGTGCTAGGTACACACACTGCGAGGTCTCCCATTGAAACCAGCATGTACTTGATGAAGGCCATAATATTGTAAGGCCGAAACGCTTCTACTGCTAAAATAAATATTTGGAACTACGTTTGCTGCAGCCAACGGTAATCTGTTACGCCTACTGGGATCGGGGGCGTCTATATCAAGGACGCCTCCGTGAAGTAAGTTCACTCTACTTTATTCTTATCTCCACCATTTCATTTGCCATACTGTATCCATACACTTGAGCGCTGAGGACTTTTCTTCTTTTTCTTTTGTTTATATTTACTCCACCATATCTATGATTGGAGCCTCCTCTAGCTGCTCTACAATGCACTAAGTGCCTGTATCAATTTGGATACAACTCTTATCAACTTGAACAAGGGGTCCACATCTTCCTCTTCATTGTCAAATCCGAATGACGTCCTGGGATATCTGAATAAGTGAGCCGCCGCCTACTCAACTCTCTGATTGAAACCAATGGGAGAAACCCCACAATCATGACTTCACTGAAGTGATGTAAGGCAGTTTTGAAAACACCTAGCATCCGCAGGGAAAATGCATGTTGGCGAGTGATTCACAGCACGATATTTCGGTCGACCGTGGCAAGTTAGCTATTTGGAAGAAATTGTTGCTTAATTCCAATCAGCAAGCAAATCGCTCCTACATCTGAGGTTATTAATGAGGAACATAGAGCAAATACAGTTGCAATATTGTAACATGTAAAATCTTGTCACTAGTTATGTGCCCTTAATAAATGTTTATCTATGGCTATGCCACTGAGACAGTTATGAAATACTGCATCACCATTCAACAATGTTTTTTATTTAAAAATAAATACTATGATGTGAAAGAAATACTTTTACGTTGCTAGCAGGAATTTTTGCCATTGTTAGGCCTCCTGCACACAGGCGGGTCGGATTCCCACAGCGGAGTTTGACCCGGTGCCCAGCCGGTGACCCCAGCTTATCTGTCTGACGGCTTCTGTACACGCTCCAGGCAGCACTGGGGGATTAACCCTTTCCAATCCAATTTGTATTCTGGTTTTCCTAGGGGGCTTATTTTTTTCTGCTGTTATACAACGGCCTATCTCCTGTCTAAAGCCAGTACTGCATGAGGTGACACATTGGATAGGCTCCGACAGCAGAGAGGCTGGCAATATACAGTAAGAGAACCACGACGGACGTCTTTCAACATCAGAGCTGTACAGCCTTAAATCATGTCTGTAGACGTCAGACAGTGGATTGGAGAGGGTTAACGCGTATCCCGCTTCTACTGACTTCAATGGTAGCTGGCAGTGTGTAACCTGCACAAAATTGCAGCATGCTGCAATTTATTCTTCCCGAGCAGAAAATCGCAATCGATTTCTGCTCGTGGAGATCAAATGGCGTTGTACCATTGAACACTATGGGCTGTATTTGCTGTGGAGTCCAGTGGGGCAATGCAAATACACCCATGTGCAGGAGTCCTAAGAGACCTACAGTAAATTAAATGTTAATATGGTAATGGTAAAGCAAATTTCCAAGAAATACCCTACCATAGGCATCATGAACCTGGGACAGGGAAGCCTGTTGCCCCTATAGGTGTATTATTCTGAAATACTACCAGTCTTGCCTGGTGTTTCTTTATAAGCAACAAATAGTGGATTATCATCCCTCAATGGTTGTGGCTTACCTATTATGTATAAATTCACAATTAGACTTTTGTTTAAGGGTGTATTCAGACAAGAGTGTTTATGTGCGTTCATACGTGCGCAGCACATAACCACGTGTCTATTAGAACCATTGGTTCCCTATGGTGTGTTCACATGTCCGTGTTTTACAGGTGTGCAAACGCGTGCTACTGTAAAAGATAGGACATACACCGAATAGGTTCACGGTGCCTGTTAATATTCCCTGCGGGGAGTCCCCTCATCACTGAACACTGTGACAGCACTGTCACAGTGTTCAGTGACAAGGGGTCTCCCCGTGGGGAGTAAAGAATCCCCTGCCACAGCTGTCACAGCTGTGGCAGAGGATGGCAAAGCTCTCTGATTGATTTCAATGGGGTCGCAATATGTCAAATATATGCAAACATACTGTACAAATTTTTGATGAGATATATATTTCCATCTGCACCACTTTATTCTGGAAGCACATTGGAAAAACCTCATTTTTTAAAAACCATTTAGGAGACGTACAAATTCAACATTACGTATTACATTTTAAAGAACATTTTGTTTTCCTCCACCAAGCAAAGATTACAAGGCTCACAGGTGTCAGAATGATAGATACTCCCAAAAATGACCCCATTTTAAAACAAGCACCCCTAATATATTCACTGAGGGGGTCAGGAGTATTTTGACCCCACAGTTTTTTTAAGGAGTTTAGAGAAGAAAAAATAAAATTTCATATTTTTGCAAATATGTTATTTTTTTCTGTAGTGCACATGAATATGAGGCTTTGCACCCCTATTTTTCCTGTGTTCAAAAAACATACTCATTTTGGCCCAATCTTATGTCTGTATGCAAAACAGGGTGCAAACCAAAAGGAGCAGCCAGTGGTTTTCAGAACAGACATTTTGCTTGAAGGTGATTTAGGCCCCATTGCCCACTTGTAGAGTCCTTGAGCGGCCAAAACAATGGAGCACCCCCCACAAATGACCCCATTTTAAAAAATAGACCCCATAATGAATTTATCTAGGAATGTACTGAATATTTTAAACCCACAGTTTGGGATAAAATCTAAGCAAAGCTGAAGGAAAAAATTATGATTTTCATTTTACCGGCAATTGTGTCATTTTGAAAACAGTTTTTTTTTTGTACTGCACACATAGGAATGAAGACTTTTACCCCAAAATGGATGCCCCTGTTTGTCTCATGTTGAGTGAGATACCCATTGTGGCCCTTATCTTATAACTGTATGCAGAATGGGGCTCTAACGGAAAGAAGCATTAAACTTCAACAGTTTTTTTTAACTTTTACTGCTCACCACAGCCCTTGGTCACTGTTCTGGGCTCTTGGCAACCTTTAGGAGCAAGGAGATTTTAAATTTCTTGGGTCCTACCCAGCTTGTGCACTTGCGTCTGCCATTTTGGTGATGGGCGCATGCGCTGAAGCTGCGGAAAGGCCTGGGATAAAGATATCATCAGGGATATTGCCGTCCCAAGATTGGAGGTGAAACTTTAACTTTTTAAAAAACTTTTATGTGATCGTGGTTATCCATTGGATAACGGTGATTACATGACCAAGGATCGTGTACCGCAAGCCCCGTGAAATCTCCAGACTCTCGGCTACATTTGGTAGCCAGGGGGAAGGGAGATTTTAAATTACCATGGCAATCCGCAGCTTCAGTGCATGCATCCACCATTTTGGGAGGGTAGGGTCTGCGAATACATCTGGAGGCCTTAGTTACGTAATTTCATCTACCCTCATGGATATGATCCATGAGGAGAGCTGAAACTTAAGCTCTTTTTTTTTTTTACACTTTTTTAAACTTTTTTTTTACTTTACATGATTGCTGTTATACATTGGATAACAGAGATCATGTGACCAGGAACTGCATACAGCAGTGCCCAGTGACATCCCTCTTCTCTTAGCTACATATACTAGCTGGGAGCAGGGTGACTTAAAAATTTTCCGGGCCTGCCAGTCTTCTGCGCGTGCGCAAGACGTAATGACATCTGCCGCGCAGATGCCGTCGTCAGGTCCTAGAAGACCAGAATGCCGCAGGACATTGCGGATGACGGGAGTGAGTACTTTAATTTTTTTTTACTTTAATGCGATCACTGGCGATTTCCTGGCCCCCTATGACAGCTCTAGGTTGCCAGCTACCTCTGTCACATCCACAGCCTTTAAGGATTTTATCCTCAGAGCGAGCATGTTTTTATCGCCCTGAGGATTAAAGCCTAGCCAGCCAGGATGTAAAAAGGCAATGGGGCCGTCAGTAAGGGGTTAATCTGGCTATGCATGCAAGTATGCTTGGTTCATGTTTTGAGTGTTTGCTAGCCATGCTGTTATGTCTGTCCTTGAGCTCAGTTACCCGCGTGCAGTTCTGCAGTTCACATAAGAAAGGAGACGTGACAGATTAAATAGCTGGCCACCTGCACAGATACTGAACATGACACTGCTCACACCTATAAATACATAACACGCATATATAAGCACATCAAATCACAGGTGATACACTGACCCTGTGTGTTATCCTTACAGCTTCTCCTAAGACATCATATTTTAAACATTATACAAGCCATTCAAGGATGTACATACCTCAAAGACCACTCACGTAGCATGTCCACGAATAGAGGGGGCTCAGCCTTGGTTCATCTCATCCCTATTGGGTGCAAGAGCCTAATGAGGACTCCCTTTTTCAAAGAAGTTGCATTACTTGTAAATGGGTGGGGGAAATTGACTCAAGAGCCATAGAATTGGCTTGATGGGAGCAACAAGCAACAGACCCTTTTGTGTTGGGCTGCAAAATCTGACCTCATTAAACTTTTGCTATAAGACCCCTTCCCTTCTAGTGTGCATCACTGAAAAGAGTCATACTTGCTAAACTGTAAATCCTTCCCAGTCTCTTGCACTGTTTAAGAAACACGACTAACACTTGGGTCTCTTCTGTTCTAGAAATGACATTGTTCCACTCTATAAAAGCTTATTAATGAATTTTACAATTGCTATTAGCATAAGCAGTTCTTAAATCAGCACTACAGTAAATGACTATAGCTCCAATCTGCGCAAATTATATTCAAGCCTACAGCTTTCCCTGAATATATAATCCGTAGGACTTTACGTAGTATACATAAACACATGTACAGTACCCATCTGTATTGTGAATGTGCCAGATTTTCACAGTGCAAGAGTATAACAATCTGGTAACTCATTGTCTCTGCTTTTAGTAGTAATTTCTCCAGTATTTAATTATTGTTTGGAACCTCTGATAATACTTTTCTAATTTTTGCATGACTACCGAGCAACCACAATTCACAAGAACAAACTAATTAATGGATTCCAGTTCTGACAGCTACAAGAAGATAGATGAGAAAGCAACATGCTTCTGGCAGCGTGTTATCAATTGGAAAGCAACAGCGCATCCCCTCTGTGTGGTACAGTGAGCTGGAACAGACAATGACAGATGACACAGCCCGAGACAGTGATGCCTGTACAGTCTGACAGCTCCACTTGCAGTCAGTCTAGACCACAGTTTGAAGTGGAACTTAACCAACTTGATTTGCAGAATATGCTTCCTTTTGTCAGCCTCAAGGATGTAGGTGAAATGAATAAAACTGTCATGTCATTTACACTATCTGTGAACCTCATGATCCATTATAGTGCAAGAAGAAAGGCAATAAAAGCATCCGTCATTGAGGAAAGAAGAGGAACAATGTCCTAAATAATGGAGATTGGCAACAGATTGTAATTTAAAAATAAGATGGCGAAAACATTGTGATGTAGCCAAGCCTGGGCCTTATCATATGATGTCATTGTTTCTTACTGTTTGCTTGACTGAGAGAAATGAAACATTAGAAAAAGCTGTAATTATATGTAGGTAAAGCTAAAGTCCCCTGGTGCAAGCACCGAGTCATGATTGTCTCCTAGGATGACGTCACATTGTGACGTTTTCTTGGCAGACTGTTTTGCAAGGTGGTTTGCCATTGCCTTCCCCAGTCATCTTTTACCCCCCAGCAAGCTTGGTACTCATTTTACTGGCCTTAGAAGGAGGGAAGGCAGAGTCAACCTTGAGCCGGCTACTTGAACCAAGAGGAGATTGAATCCCACAACCTGCAGGTTGTGAGTGAGAGCTTAGGACTGCATTTCTGCTGCTTTAAAACTCTGTGCCACAGGGGACTCTTTTTCACTATTTTCACTATGTAATTCCTCATTGAAATGTAGTTTATTGTGGAAAAATGTGCATGAGACAATACATATCTGTGTGTCATCATGTATCAGGACTTGTATACATAAAGAACCTCATTTATCAAAAGTATCCAAAAAAAAAGATCTTTGTTGCTCATAGCAGCCAATCACACTCCAACTTTCATTTTTCCAGAGCCATGGGAAGATTGAAACCTGTGCTCTGATTGGTCGATATGAGCAATAAAGTCGGTTCTCTTTGCGTTTTGATAAATGAGCCTCTAAGACCTCATGTCCACTGGGAAAATCAGGCCATGGAGAATCCGTAGCGGGTCCCTCCTTCCCCATGGACATGAGCACTGAAAATAAGAATAAACTTACCCGTAGCGGACCGTGCAGATCTTCTTTTCTTCGCGGCTGGATCTTCTTTCTTCGGTCGGCGGATGTGCTCGGCACGCCGGCGCCGGGCACATCCGCCGAGCCGAAGAAAGAAGATCCGGCCGCGAAGAAGAGAAGATCTGCACGGTCCGCTGCAGGTAAGTTTATTCTTATTTTAGGTCTCCCGCGGATCCGGATGGCTTCCATAGGCTTCAATAGAAGCCTGTGGGAGCCATCCCCGCGGGAGACCCGCACCTAAATGGAGCATGTCCATTTTTTTTCATGCTCCATATTTTTTTAAATTCACTTTTATTGACCATCCGCGGGTATTTATCTACCCGCGGGTGGTCAATGCATCCCTATGGGGTGCGGATCCGCGTGCGGGTAAAGGGTTAAAATCCGCTGTGGATTTTAATTCTTCTTTTCCCCGTGGACATGAGGCCTAAGATACTGGATTTGAAAGTAATTTAAAAGTGTATGGTATACACTAGTATGCTCCATATCACTAAATAGAGGGAGATGTATATACATCTCTGTGTATAGTGATATCAACAATGCTGGTATATCTGGGTATCTTCTGCATATAATTATATATGTACAGCTGGTATAAGTTATAAATCTCCTGTATATAGTGGTATAGAGCATGCCGGTATAACCTGGGTATCTTCTGTATATATGTACAGCTGGTATAAGTTATGCATCCTGTATATAGTGGTATAGAGCATGCTGATATAACCTGGGTATCTTCTGTATACATTTATATATGTACAGCTGGCATAAGTTATACATCTTCTGTATATAGTGATATGGAGCATGGTTGTATAACCTGGGTATCTCCTGTATATAATTATATATGTACAACTGATATAAGTTCTACATCCTGTGTATAGTGATATAGAGCATGCTGGTATAGCCTGGGTATCTTCCGTATATAATTATATAGGTACAGCTCGTATAAGTTATACATCTCCTGTATATAGTGATATGTAGCATGCTGGTATAACCTTGGTATCTTCTGTATATAAATATGTGTGTGTAGCTAGTATAAGTTATACACCTCCTGTATTTAGTGATATGGATTATGCTGCTATAACCTGTGGATCTTCTGTATATAATTATACTAGCTTACCCGTCGTGCGTTGCTGCGAAGACAGACATACATACATACATTCGTTTTTATATATCTAGATAACAACCAATCGCAGCGCAGCTTACATGTTACCTCAGCTTTATAATATAACAGCCAATCACAGCGCAGCTTTCATGTTACCTCAGCAGTATAATATATAACACCCAATCACAGCGCAGCTTTCATGTTACCTCAGCAGAAAGAAAAATAACAACCAATCACAGCGCAACTTCTATTCTGCCTCAGCAATATAAAAAATAGCAACCAATCACAGCGCAGCATTCATTTTACCTCAGCGGTATGATATATAGCAACCAATCACAGCACAGCTTTCATGTAACCTCAGTAGTATAAGAAGTAGCTACCAATCACCGCACAGCTTTCATGTAACCTGAATAGTATAAGAAGTATCAACCAATCACAGCACAGCTTTCATGTTGCCTCAGAAGTATAATATATAGCATCCAATCACAGCACAGCTTTCATTTTACCTCAGCATTCTCAATATTCAGCAATTGTCTTGCGAAACGTTCGGCGGATGCATCATTTTGTAGTTGAACACGCATCCCGTTGCTCGTAATGCCTTTTGCTTTCGTGCTTGAAATGGAAATCAAACGATCTTTTTCTGGGGGGCATAACTGTCAACGATGCTCGCACGAGCGCCACCTATCGTAGGATAGTTGTACTATGCCAGTAATCTTCCCAGGAGTGTACTCAACAACTTCCCAAAGTTTCATGGTGATTGGATGAATGGTGTAGTAATGCATAAAGGACAGACAGACATACATAAATTTTTTTATATGTAGATGACATCAGGAAGTGAGAGAATTAGATTTCGTACATAAAATTTGGATGCTAATTCTTTTGCGCTTAGAACTGAATAATCGAATTGGGACCCATTAGCTTTTCCTATTTATGACATAATCAATGCTCGTGCCAAATTTCAAGTTTCTATGACATTGGAAAGTGAGAGAATTAGATTCCGTACATAAAATCTGGATGCTAATTCTTTGCGCTTAGAATTTAATAATCGAGTTGGGACCCATTAGCTTTTCCTATTTATGACATAATCAGTGCTTGTGCCAAATTTCACGTTTTAATGACATTGGGAAGTGAGAGAATTAGATTCCGTACATAAAATTTGGATGCTAATTCTTTTGCGCTTAGAATTGAATAATCGAGTTGGGACCCATTAGATTTTCCTATTTATGACATAATCAATGCTCGTGCCAAATTTCAAGTTTCTATGACATTGGGAAGTGAGAAAATTAGATTCCGTATGTAAAATTTGGACGCTAATTCTTTGACGCTTAGAATTAAATAATCAAGTTGGAACCCATTAGCTTTTTCTATTTGTGACATAATCAATGCTCGTGCCAAATTTCAAGTTTCTATGACATTGGAAAGTAAGAGAATTAGATTCCGTACGTAAAATTTAGACGTTAATTCTTTTGCGCTTAGAATTGAATAATCGAGTTGGGACCCATTAGCTTTTCCTATTTATGACATCAATCCTCATGCCAAATTTCATGCTTCTACGACATCGGGAAGTGAGAGAATTAGTGGCAATGATGGAAATCGAACGATCTATGTGGGGGGGGGTAACTGTCAACGACGCTCACACGCGCACCATTTATCATAGGATAGATGTACTATGCCAGTAATCTTCCCAGGAGTGTACTCAACCACTTCCCAAAGATTCATGGCGATCGGATGAATGGTGTAGTAGCGCATAAAGGACAAATAGACACACACAGATATTCAATTTTATATATATAGATATGTACAGCTGGCATAAGTTATACTTCTTCTGTATATAGTGACATAAGTGATATGGACCATGCTTCCATACCTTGAATAAGGGGCGGGGTTACAATTGTGACCCCTGCTATCACTAGTGGCACGCTAGTGGATTAAACTGTGAATTTGACCAAATTACACCATAATCAGTATTAACAGGCACACTGGGGGAAATTTACTCTAAGATCTGCATTTCCAATGCAAGTCTCAATATAATTTCAACTGGCACATGGTGTGATTAATATACGAAGAATGAAAAAAGGTTTGGTATAGAGATGAGGGAGCATGCCCGTCCGAGCTTGATGCTCGTTCAAGCATTAGCATACTCGAAAGTACTTGTTACTCGAGCGAGCACCACATGGTGCTCAAGAAAATTTCACCCTCTCCTCCCCACATGTTTAGTAGCTTTTTTAAGCTAATAAACATGCAGGGAAGTCTTTGGCACCTCCTGCTATGACGTGCCAACCCTGTGCACGTCTATAGCAATAACTGGCTGGCTGGATCAGGTGACCTACGAGCATAAAAACTCAGGTCACCTGATGCTCGCCTCACACGCAGGCTGGATTAGCTGAGGGACAGAGCTGCTGTCAATCAGGGAGAGTGGCAGTGTATTTTAGAAGGAGCGTGTAGGCAGGGATCCAATTTTGCAAGAACCCAACAGTTCTTTTGGGGACTACAACTGTACTTTTGTGCATCAGCAGTTTGGCTGGCTTGGAGCAGTAGTGCGCACCAACCATTGACAAGCATACCCGGCTGTATACTGCATACTGTTACCGGTTTTATGCAGTATACTGCTAGTGGTGTACACAGAGTAGATATTTGTATTTTTGGGGGGGCTTAAAGCGTACGCCAAATCCCCCTGGGTGTGTCCTGTCGATGCACACTATCTAACAAGACTGTACGCAGTTTACAATGTGTATTTTGGGCTTAAACAGTACGCCAAATCCCCCTGTGTGCGTCCTGTCGATGCACACTATCTAACTAGACTGTACGCAGTTTAAATTTTTTGGGGGGCTTAAAGCGTACACAATATACACCTACGTGCGTCCTGTCGATGCATACTATCTAATTTGACTTTACAGGTTTTTTGGGGGCTTAAAGCGTCCGCAATATACCCCTGTGTGCGTACTGTCGATGCATACTATCTAACTTGACTGCATGCAGTTTACAGTTTTTTTTGGGAGGGAGGGCTTAAAGCGTACGCAATATACCCCTGTGTGTGTCCTGTTGATGCACACTTTGTAACAAGACTGAACGCAGTTTACAGTGTCTATTTTGGGCTTAAAGCGTACGCTATATACCACTGAGTGCGTCCTGTTGATGCATACTATCTAACTTGACTGTACGCGGTTTACAGTTTTTTGGGGGGGCTTAAGGCGTACGCAATATACCCCTCTGTGCGTCTGTCAATGCATACTATCTAACAAGACTGTGCGCAGTTTCCAGTGTCTAATTTGGGTTTAAACCATACGCCAAATCCCCTTGTGTGTTTCCTGTCAATGCACACACCATCTAACATGACTATACGCAGTTTACAGTGTCTATTTTGGGCTTAAAGCGTGCACAATATACCCCTGTTCATCCTGTCAATCCACACTATCTAAGAAGACTATGCACAGTTTACAGAGTATATTTTGGGCTTAAAGCGTTCGCTATATACCCTTGTATGCGTCCTGTCAATCCACACTATCTAACAAGACTATACGCAGTTTACAGTGTATATTTTGGGATTAAAGCTTACGCTATATACCACTGAGTGTGTCCTGTTAATGCACACTATCTAACTTGACTGTACGCAGTTTACAGTTTTTTTTGGGGGGGGGGGCTTAAGGCGTACGCAATATACCCTCTGTGCGTCCTGTCAATGCATACTATCTAACAAGACAGTACGCAGTTTTCAGTGTCTAATTTGGGTTTAAACCATATGCCAAATCCCCTCGTTTGTGTCGTGTCGATGCAGACACTATCTAACAAGAATATATGCAGTTTACAGTGTCTATTTTGGGCTTAACGCGTATGCGATATATCCCTGTGTGCATCCTGTCAATCCACACTATCTAACAAGACTATGCACAGTTTACAGTGTATATTTTGGGCTTAAAGCGTACGCTATATACCCTTGTGTGCGTACTGTCAACCCACACTATCTAACAAGACTATGCACCGTTTACAGTGTATATTTTGGGCTTAAAGCGTACGCTATATACCCTTGTGTGCGTCCTGTCAATCCACACTATCTAACAAGACTATACGCAGTTTACAGTGTATATTTTGGGCTTAAAACATACGCTATATACCACTAAGTGCGTCCTGTTGATGCATACTATCTAACTTGACTGTACGCAGTTTACAGTTTTCTGGGGGGGCATAAGGCGTACGCAATATACCCCTCTGTGCGTCCTGTCAATGCATACTATCTAACACAACTATACGCAGTTTACAGTGTCTATTTTGGCTTAAAGTGTATGCAAAATACCTCGCTTTTTGCGTAGCATTTTGACCAAGTGCCTTATACAACATGATGAAGACTAGGGGTAAGGGTCGAGGTCGAGGACATGGACGTGGACATGGGTGTCGGAATAAGGGTGTGGGCAGAGGCCGAGGTCCTGGGTGGGCTGAAACAGTGCCCGCTGCTGAGGGAGAAGTAGAGCGCCACGTATCTACGCTCCCTAGCTTCATCTCACATTTTGCAGGTCCGCGTGGTAGACCATTATTAAAAGCACAACAGTGCGATCAAGTGATGACATGGATAGCAGGTAACGCGTCCAGTAATTTATCCAACACCCAGTCTTCCATGCAGTCCACTCACGCTAGCCAAGGGACTGGACCTGTGAATCCTCACACTGCTCCTCCTTTCTCCCAGTCTGGTCACTCCAGGAAAAGGAGAGATTCAGAACAGGCATACTCACAGGAACTGTTCTCGGGTCCCTTCCCTGAGTCGGAAAAAACAGTTCATCAGCCACCTGAGGAGTTTGTTGTGACCGATGCCCAAGGAGGTGACTGACCCGACCTGGGTTGGTAAGCCTACTGAAGACAGCGCTTCAGAGCGGGAGGCAAGTGCAGCATCAAAACAGGTTGGAAGAGGCAGTGAGGTAGCCAGAGGGAGAAGCAGGGCCAGAGCAAGTAATCCCCCAACTGTTCCCCACAGCACCCCCTCACGGCAAGCTCCCGTGCAGAGGGCTAGGTGTTCGAAGGTCTGGAGGTTTTTTAATGAGAGCGCTGACGACCGACGAACAGTGGTGTGCAACCTGTGCTGCACAAAGATCAGCCAAGGAGCCACCACTACCAGCCTGACCACCACCAGCATGCGCAGGCATATGATAGCTAAGCACCCGACGAGGTGGAGCGAAGGCCATTCACCACCTGCGGGTCACCCCACTGCCTCTTCCCCTGTGTCACATGCTGGCACTGAGATGCAATTCCCCTCCCAGGATGCAGGCACGAGCATCTCCCGGCCTGCACACACCCCTTCACCTCCACAGTCCTCCACTGCCTCCACCAATGTGTCCCAGTGCAGCGTTCAGCTGTCCATAACACAAACATTACAGTGCAAGTGCAATTATGCAGCCACCCACATGCACAATCGCTAAACGTGCATATGTCCAAACTGCTGTGCCTGGAGATGCTGCCACATAGGCTGGTAGAAACTGAGGCTTTCCGCAAGCTCATGGTGGTGGCCGTCCCACGGTACTCGGTCCCCAGTCGCCACTATTTTTCACGCTGCGCCGTCCCCGCCCTACACCAGCACGTGTCATGGAATATCAAGCATGCCTTCACTAATGCGGTTACTTAACCACTGACACATGGACAAGTGCTGTCAGGCAGGGACACTACATCTCCCTGACAGCACATTGGGTTAACCTGGTGGAGGCTGGGACTGAGTCTGACCCTGGGTCCGCTCACGTGCTACCCACACTGATGATTGCGGGTCCTACCTCGGTCATGGTTTCTCCAGCTTATTAAGCCACCTCCTCCTCCTCCACCTCTCTATTACCATCTGTGAGCACGTTGCCTTCAGTCGGTAGCTCAAGGCGCTGCAGCACTGCCGTGGGGAAGCGTTAACAGGCCGTGTTGAAACTCCTGAGCTTAAATGACAAGAGGCACACCACCTAAGAGCTGTTACAGGGTTTAACTGAGCAGACAGATCTGTGGCTTTCGCCGCTGAACCTCCAACCAGGCACGGTCGTGTGTGACAATGGGCGTAACCTGGTGGCAGACTAGCACATGTGCCATGCCTGGCCCATCTGTTCAATCTGGTGGTTCAGTGCTTTCCTCAAAACTACCCCAATTTGTCTGAGCTGCACAGCAAGTTGTGTTGCGTGTGCGCACATTTCAGAAAGTACAGCACAGATGCTGCCACCCTCAGGACACTGCAACATCACTTCCAGCTGCCAGTGCACTGACTTTTGTGCAACGTGCCCACATGCTGGAATTCAACTTTGCACATATTGAACAGGGTTTACGAGCAGCGTAGAACCATTGTTGAATACCAGCTGCAACATGGCCGTCGGAGTGGTAGTCAGCTTCCGCAGTTCTTCACAGAGGAGTGGGCATGGATGTCTGATATCTGTCAGGTGTTAAGAAAGTCAACACAAATGGTGAGCGGCGATGCGGCCATTATCAGCATAACCATCCCGCTGCTTTGCCTACTGAGAAGGTCGCTGCTAAGCATTAAGGCTTTGTGGATAGAACAGAATATGGAGGATAGCAATATGTCACTTGATAGCCAGACCCCCTTCACGTCTGTTTCTCAGCACGTATTGGAGGAGGGGGAAGAGACTGCTGCCCACACTGCAGAGGGTACCCATGCTACTTCCTTCACATCTGTTCAGTGTGTGTGGGCTGAAGAGGAGACTGAGAGTCATCCTCCTAGTGAGGACAGTGATGTGTTGCATTCTGGGACTCTGGCACACATGGCTGACTTCATGTTAAGCTGCCTTTCCTGTGACCCTCACGTTAGACACATTCTGACCAACACGGATTACTGGGTGTTCACCCTTCTCAACCCACGGTATAAGGATAACCTTTCCACTCTCATTCCTGAAGAGGAAAGGAGTATGAGAGTGATGCAATAGAACAAGGCCCTGGTGGAAAATTTGATACTAAAGTTCCCATCTGACCACACTAGCGGTAGAGGACGTAGTTCAGTGGGCCAACTAGCAGGGGAGACACAGGGAACAGGCAGCATGTCCAGTGCATGCAGGGGAACACTCTCCAAGGCCTTTGCCAGTTTTACGGGACCCCAGCCAGACTGTGTCATCACTCCCCAGTCTAAGATAAGTAGGAGGGAACAGTGTAAAAAGATGGTGTGGGCATACATAGCCAACCATACCAACATCCTCCATGATCCCTCTGCTTCATACAACTATTGGGTGTCAAAGCTGGACACGTGGCACGAACTTGCGCTGTACGCCTTGGAGGTGCTGCCCTGCCGCTAGCGTGTTATCAGAGAGGGTGTTTAGTGCTGCTGGGGGGGATTATCATGGATAAGCGTACCTGCCTGTCAACTGACAGCGCAGAGAGGCTTACATCTATTAAGATGAGCAAAGCCTGGATTTCCCCAGACTTCTCTTCCCCATCTGTGGAAAGCAGCTTAACATAAAGTATCTTTAAGCTTGAACTAGAGAACCATGCACCCTCTATCACCCCAAAATTATTTCAGGGGTTCACCTGCACGCTTGGTAAACAAATGTTTCAGGGCTTCGCCTATACTCTTGGTAAACAAATTTTTCAGGGCTTCGCCTATACTCTTGGTAAACAAATGTTTCAGGGCTTCGCCTATACTCTTGGTACACAAATGTTTCAGGGCTTCGCCTATACTCTTGGTAAAACAAATGTTTCAGGGCTTCGCCTATACTCTCGGTACACAAATGTTTCAGGGCTTCGCCTATACTCTTGGTAAACAAATGTTTCAGGGGTTTGCCTAAACTCTTGGTAAATAAATGTTTCAGGGGTTCGCTTATACTCTTGGTAGACAAATTTTTCAGGGGTTCGCCTATACTCTTGGTAAACAAATGTTTCAGGGGTTCGCCTTTACTCTGGGTAAACAAATTTTTCAGGGGTTCGCCTATACTCTTGGTAAACAAATGTTTCAGGGGTTCGCCTATACTCTTGGTAAACAAATGTTTCAGGGGTTCGCCTTTACTCTTGGTAAACAAATGTTTCAGGGGTTCGCCTATACTCTTGATAAACAAATCTTTTTAGGGGGTTCACCTATACTCTTGGTAAACAAATACCCTGCACTCTCGCTCAAAAAATCTTTCAGGTTCTCACCTGCAATCTCGGTAAAACAAATATCTTCTTTTTAAAATGGGTTGTTTTCTTCATTAAAATGTAGAAGTACTAGCCTCTGAGTCCCCCCTATGCTGGCATTTGTGGCTAATGAAATGCTGCGATGGAGGTGGCATGGGATGGCACTTACAATCATACATTAATTTATCTGCGATTTGTCAGCTATGAAGCACAATTTTAAAAGGGTCACACAGTGCACGGAAACATATCCCAGTGCGGTGTACATCTTTGGCCACTAATTTCTTTACAGTTCATGCTGTCTTTCCCTGGGGCACTGGTTAACAAGCCCCTCGAGGAGAGGCAGGGGCTGGGACAGGCGGTAGCTTGCCTGTTGGTGGACCACCACCTGAATCCCATTAAGCAATTACGAGCTGTTGCTCAAAAAATCTTTCAGGTTTTTACCTGCACTCTTGGTAAACAAATCTTTCAAGGGTGCACCTATACTCTTGGTAAACAAATTCTTTTGGGGGTTCACCTATACTCTTGGTAAACAAATCTTTCAGGGGTTCACCTGCACTCTGGGTAAAAAAATCTTTTGTTTTAGAATGAGTTGTTGAATTCTGGAGATGTGTAGAAGTACTGGCATCTGAGTCCCCTTTATACCCACATTTGTGGCTCATGAAGTTTTGTGATGGAGGTGGCATGGGATTGGAATTATTGGAACCCAACAGTCCTTTTTAGAACTACAACTCCACTTTTGTGCATCATCAGTTTGACTGCCTGGGACCAGTAGTGCACACAAAGCATTCACAAGCATCCAGGCTATATACTGCATACTGTTACCGGTTCTATACAGTATACTGCTACTGATATACACAGACTATATTTGCATAATAGGCCCAAGTGTGTGTCCTGTTGATCCGCACTATATAACAAGACTGTACGCATTTTACACTGTCTATTTTTGGCTTAAAGCATAGGTATAATACCCTTAGTGGGTGTCCTCTCGATCCGCACTATATAACAAGACTGTATGCATTTTACACTGTCTATTTTTGACTTAAAGCATACGTAAAATACCCTTAGTGTGTGTCCTCTCGATCAGCACTATATAACAAGACTGTACACATTTTACACTGTCTATTTTTGGCTTAAAGCATACGCAAAATGCCTCGCAGTTTGCATAGAATTTTGACGCAGTGCATTATACAATATGATCAACACTAGGGGTGAAGGGTCGAGGACGAGTATGTGGATGTGGGCGTCAGAATGAGGGTGTGGGCAGAGGCCAAGGTCCTGGGCGAGGTGAAACAGTCCCTGGTTTGGCCACTCTAATTTCTTCATAGTACATGCTGTCTTTCCCTGGGGCACTGGTTAAAAAGCCCCTTGGGGAGACGCAGGGGCTGGGACAGGTGGTAGCTTGCCTGTCAGTGGACCACCACCTGGATCCCGTTAAGGACGTACGAGCTCTATGTAAAAAAAAGTTTTTCAGGGGTTTACCTGCACTCTGGGTAAACAAATGTTTTAGGGCTTCGCCTATACTCTTGATAAACAAATCTTTCAGGGGTTCACCTATACTCTTGATTAACAAATACCCTGCACTCTCGCTCAAAACATCTTTCAGGTTCTCATCTGCAATCTTGGTAAAACAAATTTCTTCTTTTTAAAATAGGTTGTTTTCTTCATTAAAAATGTAGAAGTACTAGCCTCTGAGTCCCCCCTATGCTGGCGTTTGTGGCTAATGAAATACTGCAACGGAAGTGGTATGGGATGGCACTTGCAATCATACATTAATTTGTCTGCGATTTGTCAGCTATGAAGCACAATTTTAAAGGGTCACACGGCATACAGAAACATATCCCAACGTGGTGTCCATCTTTGGCCACAAATTTCTTTACAGTTCATGCTGTCTTTCCCTGGGGCACTGGTTAACAAGCGGCTCGGGGAGAGGCATGGGCTGGGACAGGCGGTGGCTTGCCTGTCAGTGGACTGCCTGCTGAATCCCATTAAGCAAGTATGAGCTGTCGCTCAAAAAATCTTTAAATACTTACTGTGAATTATTCATACCCTGCAGGAATAAAAGGTTTAGGAATAGAAAAAACAAGTTGGCTTAATAAAGATGTAAAGGGGGCAATAAACAGCAAAAGAAAGTGTTTAAACTACTAAAACAAGAAGGCAGCGAAGAAGCACCAACAACCTATAAGTAAAAAAATAAATTATGTAAAAATCAAATAAAAGCAGCAAAGATGGAAACAGAGAAACATATTGCCAAAGAGAGTAAAACTAACCCTAAACTATTCTTCAATGATATTGTTATGGCTAATGAGTGTGGACCCAATGGACCAAACAACTGGTTTGCCTTTGGGCTACTCCTGGTGTGGCTGGTAGCTGAGCCCTGGTGGCCAGATGGGAAATGTAGCCCTTTGCTAGTAAGGGAGATGGGGGTACCCCTGCCTATAAGCGGTATAGGCGTCCTGATAAGAACGGCCCTACTGTCTTCCTCTTGCGAAACGGAAAAAGCAGGGTCAAAATATGCAGAAGTATAGGAACAAGCAGAATGAAGTCAAAGACAGGTGACCTAGGAATGCTGAGTGTCAGGAACAAACACACAATAATACTTAGGCAAAGAGAAAGTGCATCAGCTCAGCTTAAATAGGAGAGAAATGCCTATTAACCCTGCAGCTGGGCTAAGAGCCAGAGAACTGGTTAATTCTTTCAGTGCTGATAGAAAACAGACACGTAGAGTCAATACTCACAGGAGGAGAGGAGCGATGCTTGCGTCTGCCCGAAACCGCAAGAGGGCAGCAGACATGGATAGTAGACCTAACAGATATAAATAGTAAAAAGATTAATACTAAAAGTTTGGCCCTTTAATAAATAATGTAGGAGAAATTGTAGAGGGTGATGAGGGGAAAATAACAATATTAAATAGTTTTTCTTCAGTGCATTCAGAGAGGAAAATGAAATGTCAGATGAGATGCAGAGTGATAATGTAAATGCTCCACTAAATGTCACTAATCTAACCCAGGAAGAAGTGCAGACCCATGTTAAAAAGATTTAAAAAAAGACAAATCATTGGGTCCTGATGGCATACACCCCCAGGTTCTAAGGGAATTTAGTAATGTGATAGACAGACCTTTGTTTCTTCATATTTAAGGACTCTATAGGGACAGGATGTTTTTGACTGGATTAGCACATCGCCAATATGATGCCAGTATTCAAACAGGGGTCAAAATTGAACCTGGAAACTAGAGGCCGATAAATCTTACTTCTATTGTGGGTAAAATGTTTCTAAGGGTTTCTAAGAGATGTTATCCTGGAGCACCTCAAGTAAAATTGCTGCCTAACTCCACTTAAAAGGTTGGCATATAAAATGAGAATGCTTGGTCTGGGCAAGAATGTGTGTAAGTGGGTAAGTAACTGGCTCAATGATAGAAAGCAGAGTGTGGTTATTAATGGGGTATCACAGGGGTCAGTTTTGGGCCCTATGCTTTTTAAAATATTTGTTAATGACCTGGTAGAAGAATTACACATAAAAATATCAATATTTGCAGATGATACAAAACTATGTAAAGTAATTCACACAAGAGAGGACAGAATGCAGTTGCAAATGGATTTGGATAAGTTGGGAGCTCTGGCATAAAAGTCACAAATGAGGTTTAACACTAAATACACACTAAACGTGAAACCACTATATAAAACTGACACAGAAACTGACTTGGGGATTTTAGTTAATTGTAAATCTTAACTGGAGCAACCTGTGTCAGGCAGCTGCTGCTAAGGCAAATAGGATCATGAGGTGCATCAAAAGAGGTATAGAGGCACATGATAAGAACATGTTTCTTTCTCTTTACAAGTCACTGGTCAGACTACACATAGATTATTGTGTACAGTTTTGGGCACTGGTACTCAAGAAGGACACATCAGAGCCTGAGTGGGTTTAAAAGCGGGGGACTAAAGTAATAAACGGAATGGACGAAGTACAATATCCAGAGAGGTTATAAAAATTGTACCTCTTGCATTGCTTCTTCAAATGATGAGGGAAACTAACGTGATATCAGACAGAGCAGCAACTTCAGATGCAGCAGTCAAGTGTTGGGCCGACCTCCAAACCGAGATGGGGTGCACTGTGCATAGAAGAATAAAGATCACTGTTACAGTAAAGAACATCTGACAGATTTGTAACTTCTCATGTTCTGAACTCTTGGTGCTGAAGGTGGCCATGACAAAATTGAACCCCATTCCAAGTTTAATTATGGGGACCTGTGATTACATGTTACACCCCTTCTTCAAATGTATTATGCTTTGACTTTAAAAAGTTGGATAACGCATAATAAATTTAAAAAAATAAGTAAATAAAAAAAGTAATAAATATAGTTTACACTGTTTGCACAAATGACAAACATGTTGCTTTGAAAATGAAATAAAAGGGGATATAACAGTGAAATTGAATTAGAAATAGTAGTTGTTGTAATGCAAAAGTGAGTTCATATGAAAATTTGGACATTATTTGAGAAGTTTTGCTTCTGAAAGCATAGAAATGAAGGATTGATCTGTTATTTTTCTGTTTACTGCACCATGCTTTATTTTCATCCCAAGGTTAGAGCATTCATTCTCTGCATACTTAAAAAAAGGCCACCCCAGGATTTGAGGCTCCAGTCAGAGACAGAAAATCAAAATCACAGCATGGGACAAATGTATGAAAAAGAACACAAGCAATAATAATAACAAAAATATATTGCACTACTTTGAGAAAGCTACTTAAAAGGCATTAAGAAAAAAGGAGCATGGAGAAGTTGACAGTGATTTTACTCCAAGTATTTTTGGAATCTGGGAACTTGGGAGAAATTCTCTCTTTGTCTTTACTTACAAAGGAGATTTACAGAACTGTGGTATGTATAATGAATTTAGCACACTTATGCATAAATGACTCTTTCAAAAGACAATGAATCTTGATGAGACATCAGTGAACACAGAATACATATCAGTTACGGACATTGTAGGGTAGAATGTATAATTTACCACAATGAAGTCCCAGGATGTGCATGTGAGCACATATAGTAAGTTTGAGAACCTGTACTCACACAATTTTAGCATATTACCCCCAACTTTCCATGCCGGTAAAAAAGAGAAATACAGTATATGCAGTGTGTATACAATATAGTGTGCCGCTCTTAGAACTATTGGGGCATGGGTGGCATGGATATGAATATATGTACTGCTCTGTCCATCACACGACTATGTGAGGTATAGGAAGAGCTAAGCTAGATGTAGAAAGTAGAACATTAGTTATATTTTAATATAGTAACTAGAGATGAGCGAGCACCAAAATGCTCGGGTGCTCGTTACTCGGGACGAATTTATCGCGATGCTCGAGTGTTCGTTTCGAGTAACGAACCCCATTGAAGTCAATGGGCGACCCGAGCATTTTTGTATTTCGCCGATGCTCGCTAAGGTTTTCATGTGTGAAAATCTGGGCAATTCAAGAAAGTGATGGGAACGACACAGCAACGGATAGGGCAGGCGAGGGGCTACATGTTGGGCTGCATCTCAAATTCCCAGGTCCCACTATTAAGCCACAATAGCGGCAAGAGTGCCCCCCCCCTCCCAACAATTTTTACTTCTGAAAAGCCCTCATTAGCAATGCATACCTTAGCTAAGCACCACACTACCTCCAACAAAGCACAATAACTGCCTGCGTGACACTCCGCTGCCACTTCTCCTGGGTTTCATGCTGCCCAACCCCCCCCCCACGACCCAGTGTCCACAGCGCACACTAAACTGTCCCTGCCCAGCCTTCAGCTGCCCTCATGCCACGCCACCCTCATGTCTATTTATAAGTGCATCTGCCAGAGGCAAAGCAGGCACACACTGCAGAGGGTTGGCATGGCTAGGCAGCGACCCCCCCATAAAAGGGGCGGGCCGATAGTCCACAATGCTGTACAGAAGCAATGAGAAATCCAATCCTGTGCCACCTCCATCTGGAGCTGCACACGTGGGCATAGCAATGGGGAACCTATGTGCCACACACTATTCATTCTGTCAAGGTGTCTGCACGCCCCAGTCAGACCACGGTTTTTTATAAATAGTCACAGGCAGGTACAACTCCGCAATGGGAATTCCGTGTGCACCCACAGCATGGGTGGCTCCCTGGAACCCACCCGCTGTACATAAATGTATCCCATTGCATTGCCCATCACAGCTGAGGTAATGTCGTGGTTAATGCAGGTGGGCTTTGGCCCACACTGCATGCCCCAGTCTGACTGGGGTTCTTTAGAAGTGGACAGATGTAGGTTAAACTCCGTGTGCACCTACAGCATGGGTGGCTCCCTGAAACCCACCGGTGGTACATAAATATATCCCATTGCAGTGCCCTACTCAGCAGAGCTAACGTCAGATACAATACAGGTGGGCTTCGGCCCACACTGCATGCCCCAGTCAGACTGGGGTTCTTTAGAAGTGGACAGATGTAGGTTAAACTCCGTGTGCACCTACAGCATGGGTGGGTGCCAGGAAGCCACCGGCTGTACATAAATATATCCCATTGCATTGCCCAACACAGCTGAGGTAATGTCGTGCTTAATACAGGTGGGCTTCGGCCCACACTGCATGCCCCAGTCAGACTGGGGTTCTTTAGAAGTGGACAGATGTAGGTTAAACTCCGTGTGCACCTACAGCATGGGTGGATCCCTGTAACCCACCGGTGGTACATAAATATATCCCATTGCATTGCCCAACACAGCTGAGGTAATGTCGTGCTTAATGCAGGTGGGCTTCGGCCCACACTGCATGCCCCAGTCTGACTGGGGTTCTTTAGAAGTGGACAGATGTAGGTTAAACTCCGTGTGCACCTACAGCATGGGTGGCTCCCTGGAACCCACCGGTGGTACATAAATATATCCCATTGCAGTGCCCTACTCAGCAGAGCTAACGTCAGATACAATACAGGTGGGCTTTGGCCCACACTGCATGCCCCAGTCAGACTGGTAATATGTACCTTAACAGTAACCTCGCTGGTGGTAATGTGGTGGTGACTGCGGACCTAGTAGCGTGGTTTTATGTAGTTGGTTTTCGGAATGTGGCCATGATTAAGTGGTCCGTGGCGGGGGGATGGTGGTGGTGCTCTCTTGTTGTGTCGTTAAAGGTGAAATTCTTGGACTGCCACCAGACGGACCAATGCAAAGGTATTTGCCAAGAATGTTTTCATTGTTGGAGAAGGAGGGGGATGTTTTGGAGGCACTATGTGTCCTCTCCACGTGTCCGTGGTTATATGCACCTTAACAGTAACAGCGTTGGTGGGAAATGGCCTCGCCGCCATCATGTCTTTGTGAAGCCTCTGTTTCCACACCCCAGTGACATACCATTAGCTGCGGTATAGGCAGAGCCCAGAATTATTAACATTTCAGCGGTAGTATTAGGGACAGGCCCGACTAACATATCACTAGCAGCAGTATAGGGGGAGCGCAGTCTTAGTTCCATTTCAGTAATAGTAGCACTCAAGACAGGCCCCACTAACAATTCTGTAACAGCAGCAGTATAGGAGGAGCGCAGTCTTAGTTCCATTTCAGTAATAGTAGCACTCAAGACAAGCCCCAGTAACAATTCCCATTGCAGCAGTTTAGGGAGATAACAGTCTCTTTCACATTTCAGTAGCTGCAGTATAGACAAGGCCCCAGTTACATTTATGTAGCAAAAGTGTAGGCCAACCCCACACACCTTTCTGTACCATGAGTGCAGGTGAAGAACATAGAAATTACAATGATTACACTGTAGGTAAGGGCCCAAAAAAATTGGTGTAGCAACAGTACTAATGTACCTCAGAAAAAATTGGCCATGCCCAACCAAGATGGCAGGTGAAACCCATTAATCGCTTTGGTTAATGTGGCTTAAGTGGTAACTAGGCCTGGAGGCAGCCCAGTTTAACGAAAAATTGGTTCAAGTTAAAGTTTCATCGCTTGTAAGAGCATTGAAACGTATAAAAATTGTTTGGAAAAATTATATGACTGAGCCTTGTGGCCCAAAGAAAAATTGCCCGTTCGGCGTGATTACGTGAGGTTTCAGGAGGAGGAGCAGGAGGAGGAGGAGGAATATTATACACTGATTGATGAAGCAGAAATGTCACCGTTTTGGATGGTGATACAGAACGATGCTTCCATCCGCGGGTGCAGCCTACGTATTGCTTAGGTATCGCTGCTGTCCGCTTGTGGAGAAGAGAAGTCTGGGGAAATCCAGGCTTTGTTCATCTTGATGAGTGTAAGCCTGTCGGCACTGTCGGTTGACAGGCGTGTACGCTTATCTGTGATGATTCCCCCAGCCGCACTAAACACCCTCTCTGACAAGACGCTAGCCGCAGGACAAGCAAGCACCTCCAGGGCATACAGCGCGAGTTCAGGCCACGTGTCCAGCTTCGACACCCAGTAGTTGTAGGGGGCAGAGGCGTCACGGAGGACGGTCGTGCGATCGGCTACGTACTCCCTCACCATCCTTTTACAGTGCTCCCGCCGACTCAGCCTTGACTGGGGAGCGGTGACACAGTCTTGGTGGGGAGCCATAAAGCTGTCCAGGGCCTTAAAGAGTGTTGCACTGCCTGTGCTGAACATGCTGCTCGATCTCCGCACCTCCCCTGCTACCTGGCCCTCGGAACTGCGCCTTCTGCCACTAGCGCTGTTGGATGGGAATTTTACCATCAGCTTGTCCGCCAGGGTCCTGTGGTATAGCAACACTCTCGAACCCCTTTCCTCTTCGGGAATGAGAGTGGAAAGGTTCTCCTTATACTGTGGGTCGAGCAGTGTGTACACCCAGTAATCCGTAGTGGCCAGAATGCGTGCAACACGAGGGTCACGAGAAAGGCATCCTAACATGAAGTCAGCCATG
The DNA here is from genome assembly GCF_035609145.1 of Eleutherodactylus coqui. Taxonomy (NCBI): domain Eukaryota; kingdom Metazoa; phylum Chordata; class Amphibia; order Anura; family Eleutherodactylidae; genus Eleutherodactylus; species Eleutherodactylus coqui. The sequence goes on along the minus strand of NC_089837.1, from coordinate 256,040,546 downwards.
TGTGCCAGGGTACCTGTACGCAACACATGGCTGTCTTCACTAGGAAGATCACTTTCAGGATCCTCCTCCTCCTCCTCCTCCTCCTCCTCCTCCGCCTCCTCCTCCTCAGGCCATACACGCTGAAAGGATGACAGGCAAGCAGCATGGGTACCGTCAGCAGTGGGCCAAGCTGTCTCTTCCCCCTCCTCCTCATCCTCCTCATGCTCCTCCTCCTCCTCCTCAACGCGCTGAGATATAGACAGGAGGGTGCTCTGACTATCCAGCAACATACTGTCTTCCCCCGCCTCCGTTTCCGAGCGCAAAGCATTTGCCTTTATGCTTTGCAGGGAACTTCTCAAGAGGCATAGCAGAGGAATGGTGACGCTAATGATTGCAGCATCGCCGCTCACCACCTGGGTAGACTCCTCAAACTTTCCAAGAACCTGGCAGATGTCTGCCAACCAGGCCCACTCTTCTGAAAATAATTGAGGAGGCTGACTCCCACTGCGCCGCCCATGTTGGAGTTGGTATTCCACTATAGCTCTACGCTGCTCATAGAGCCTGGCCAACATGTGGAGCGTAGAGTTCCACTGTGTGGGCACGTCGCACAGCAGTCGGTGCACTGGCAGATTAAACCGATGTTGCAGTGTCCGCAGGGTGGCAGCGTCCGTGTGGGACTTGCGGAAATGTGCGCAGAGCCGGCGCACCTTTCCGAGCAGGTCTGACAAGCGTGGGTAGCTTTTCAGAAAGCGCTGAACCACCAAATTAAAGACGTGGGCCAGGCATGGCACGTGCGTGAGGCTGCCGAGCTGCAGAGCCGCCACCAGGTTACGGCCGTTGTCACACACGACCATGCCCGGTTGGAGGCTCAGCGGCGCAAGCCAACGGTCGGTATGCTCTGTTAGACCCCGCAGCAGTTCGTGGGCCGTGTGCCTCTTCTCTCCTAAGCTGAGTAGTTTCAGCACGGCCTGCTGACGCTTGCCCACCGCTGTGCTACCACGCCGCGCGACACCGACTGCTGGTGACGTCCTGCTGCTGCTGACACATCTAGATTGCGAGACAGAGGTTGAGGAGGAGGAGGGTGCTTTAGTGGAGGAAGCATACACCGCCGAACATACCACCACCGAGCTGGGGCCCGCAATTCTGGGGGTGGGTAGGACGTGAGCGGTCCCAGGCTCTGACTCTGTCCCAGCCTCCACTAAATTCACCCAATGTGCCGTCAGGGAGATGTAGTGGCCCTGCCCGCCTGTGCTTGTCCACGTGTCCGTTGTTAAGTGGACCTTGCCACTAACCGCATTGGTGAGGGCGCGTACAATGTTGCGGGAGACGTGGTCGTGCAGGGCTGGGATGGCACATCGGGAAAAGTAGTGGCGACTGGGAACTGAGTAGCGCGGGGCCGCCGCCGCCATCATACTTTTCAAGGACTCCGTTTCCACAACCCTATACGGCAGCATCTCAAGGCTGATAAATTTGGCTATGTGGACGGTTAACGCTTGAGTGTGCGGGTGCGTGGCGGCGTACTTGCGCTTGCGCTCAAACACTTGCGCTAGCGACGGCTGGACGGTGCGGTGCGAGACATTGGTGGATGGGGCCGAGGACAGCGGAGGTGAGGGTGTGGGTGCAGGCCAGGAGACAGTAGTGCCAGTGTCCTGAGAGGGGGGTTGGATCTCAGTGGCAGGTTGGGGCACAGGGGGAGAGGCAGCGGTGCAAACCGGAGGCGGCGAACGGCCTTCGTCCCTCCTTGTGGGGTGCTTGGCCATCATATGTCTGCGCATGCTGGTGGTGGTGAGGCTGTTGGTGGTGGCTCCCCGGCTGATCTTGGCGCGACAAAGGTTGCACACCACTGTTCGTCGGTCGTCAGGCATCTCTGTGAAAAACTGCCAGACCTTAGAGCACCTCGGCCTCTGCAGGGTGGCATGGCGCGAGGGTGCGCTTTGGGAAACAGTTGGTGGATTATTCGGTCTGGCCCTGCCTCTACCCCTGGACACCGCACTGCCTCTTGCAACCTGCCCTGCTGCTGCCCTTGCCTCCCCCTCTGAAGACCTGTCCTGAGTAGGCATTGCACACCAGGTGGGGTCAGTCACCTCATCGTCCTGCTGCTCTTCCTCCGAATCCTCTGTGCGCTCCTCCCTCGGACTTACTGCCCTTACTACTACCTCACTGCAAGACAACTGTGTCTCATCGTCATCGTCCTCCTCACCCACTGAAAGGTCTTGAGACAGTTGTCGGAAGTCCCCAGCCTCATCCCCCGGACCCCGGGAACTTTCCAATGGTTGGGCATCAGTGACGATAAACTCCTCTGGTGGGAGAGGAACCACTACTGCCCAATCTGAGCAGGGGCCCGAGAACAGTTCCTGGGAGTCTTCCCACTCCTGAGCATGTGTCATTGTAGTGGAGTGAGGAGGCTGGGAGGAAGGAGGAGCAGCAGCCAGAGGATTCGGATTTGCAGCACTGGACGGCGCCAAACTGTGGGTGGATGATAGCTTGCTCGAAGCACTTTCTGCCATCCATGACAGGACCTGCTCACACTGCTCATTTTCTAATAAAGGTCTCCCGCGTGGACCCATTAATCGTGCGATGAATGTGGGGACACCAGAAACGTGCCTCTCTCCTAATCGCGCAGCAGTCGGCTGCGATACACCTGGATCAGGAGCTCGCCCTGTGCCCACACCCTCACTTGGGCCTGCGCGTCCTCGGCCGCGTCCACGTCCTCTAGGCCTACCCCTACCCCTCAGCATGCTGTATTACCAGTGATTTCCCAGCCAGGAAATAAATTGGCGCAAGCCTGCAGGCCAAATAGAATTTTTCCCTTTTTTTTAAAAGGAAAGGCCCACTGACTATATTCAATCAATAACAAATGTGTTCTGTGGCCCTGCTGTGTGTCACAGAACTGCAGTGTTATATTAACTGCAGCAGAGCGGTGATTTCCCAGGCAGGAAATAAATTGGCGCAAGCCTGCTGTTAAACTTAGCTGGCTGCGTATGATTTTTTTACGTTCTCCACCCACCACACACGTACCCAGAACGCTGAGGACTGTCAGAGGCAGGCCAAATAGAATTTTTCCCTTTTTTTTTTAAAGGGAAGGCCCACTGACTATATTCAATCAATAACAAATGTGTTCTGTGGCCCTGCTGTGTGTCACAGAACTGCAGTGTTATATTAACTGCAGCAGAGCGGTGATTTCCCAGGCAGGAAATAAATTGGCGCAAGCCTGCTGTTAAACTTAGCTGGCTGCGTATGATTTTTTTACGTTCTCCACCCACCACACACGTACCCAGAACGCTGAGGACTGTCAGAGGCAGGCCAAATAGAATTTTTCCCTTTTTTTTTTTAAAGGGAAGGCCCACTGACTATATTCAATCAATAACAAATGTGTTCTGTGGCCCTGCTGTGTGTCACAGAACTGCAGTGTTATATTAACTGCAGCAGAGCGGTGATTTCCCAGGCAGGAAATAAATTGGCGCAAGCCTGCTGTTAAACTTAGCTGGCTGCGTATGATTTTTTTACGTTCTCCACCCACCACACACGTACCCAGAACGCTGAGGACTGTCAGAGGCAGGCCAAATAGAATTTTTCCCTTTTTTTTTTAAAGGGAAGGCCCACTGACTATATTCAATCAATAATATATGTCTTCTGGCGCTGCCTACACAATTCTGTCCCTGTAGTATTACTGCAGGGCGCAATGCTCTGCACAGCCGATTTTGAAAAAAAAAAAAATGTGCAACACTGCTAACAGCAGCCTGCACAGTACTGCACACGGTTAAATGTGGCCCTAAGAAGGACCGTTGGGGTTCTTGAAGCCTACACTCACTCCTAACACTCTCCCTGCCTAACCACCACTTCTGTCCCTGTAGTATTACTGCAGGGTGCAATGCTCTGCACGGCCGATTTTGAAAAAAAAAAAAAATGTGCAACACTGCTAACAGCAGCCTCCACACTACTGCACATGGATAGATGTGGCCCTAAGAAGGACCGTTGGGGTTCTTGAAGCCTACACTCACTCCTAACACTCTCCCTACAGCAGCTCCAACACAATAGCACTTTCCCTCAGCTAACTCACAACGCATCTGAGGCGAGCCGCGGGAGGGGCCGATTTTTATACTCGGGTGACATCTGATCTCCCCAGCCACTCACAGCAGGGGGGTGGTATAGGGCTGGAACGTCACAGGGGGAAGTTGTAATGCCTTCCCTGTCTTTCAATTGGCCAGAAAAGCTCGCTAACGTCTCAGAGATGAAAGTGAAAGTAACCCGAACATCGCGTGGTGCTCGTTAAGAGTAACGAGCATCCCGAACACCCTAATATTCGCCCGAGCATCAAGCTCGGACGAGTACGTTCGCTCATCTCTAATAGTAACATAATATGTAATGCTGAAAAAAAGACAAATGTCCATCTAGTTCAGCCTTTTACCCCTCAATGTTGATCCAGAGGAAAGCAAAAAAGCCCATGGGGTAGAAGCCAATTTTAGGGGAAAAAAATACTTTTCTCACTCCAATCTGGCAATCAGAATAATCCCTGATCAATCATCCTTCTGAAGTAATCAGTGACTATAACATGTATTATTATTATACTCTAGAAAGGCATCCAGGCCCCTTTTGTACTCTTTAAGTGAGTTTGCCATCACTGCTTCCTCAGGCAGATAGTTCCATAGTCTCGCTGCTCTTACAGTAAAGAATTTCTTTCTGTGTCAGTGTAGAAACCTTCTTTCCTCCAGACGTAGAGGATGCCCTACAGTCCTTGGTATAAATACACGATGGGAGAGATTTCTGTATTATCCTTTGATATATTTTCTGAACTAGATAACCCAAATTCTCTCTGTGCATTGTAGTCCACCCATTCCATTAACTAACTTAGTTGTCCATTTTTGAACCTGCTCAAGCTCTCATATGTCCTTCTTGTGTACTAGTTCCCAAAACAATACACAATATTCCATGTGTGGTCTGGCCAGTGACTTGTAAGGAGGAAGAATATGTTCTCATCATGTACCCCTTTATCTTTTTTGATGCACCCATGTTCCTATTTGCCTTGGCAGCAGCTGTCTGACACTGGTTGCTCCAGTTGAGTTTTACAGTTAACTAAAATCCCCAAGTCCTTTTCATATCAGTTTTGCGTACGTGGTTTCCCATTTAGGGCTCGGTCAGACGAGTGTGTTTTACATGCTGCTACAGCAGTGTGTAAAATCACGCTTCTATAGCAACCAATAGGTTTCTATCGAAGTGCTCACATGGACTCTTTTTGGATGTGCAGAATCTGCGCTTCTAAAAAAAAAAGAACGAACAGCGAGTGCTGACCTGCCTGCCAGCTCCGTGGTGCGCGCTGTCCATGGTGCTTACCATAGGCTTCTATGGGAGCTGTGGAAGCAGGCTGCCTGCACCATGGATGTGTGACCGGGATGCTCCATGGAGCTATCTTTTTCGGCATGTCAGGTCCAGGTTTTACACGTTGCTTAGCAGCGTGTAAAACCATGCTCGTCTCACCATGACCTTAGTATGTAATGGTCATCATGTGTTTCCCCTACTCATGTGTTAAACCCCATTTGCCATGTAAATAATAAATTGAATAACAATAATTTGCACCAATACTTTCCTAATCCACCACTTCAGGCCCAATTAGAAATAATATTATAGTCTCAGAAGCGTACTCTCTACCTAGCCAATAAGTAGTAATATGTATAATACACTTAATGCACTGTAGTTATGAATATGCTTTAAAATTGCACTGGCAATGTTTAAATATTTCAATTGTTCTCTCAGAAAATATGTGTGAAGGTGTCAATACTTATTTAGATAACATTGTTTTACAAAAAGCATTCTCACTTCTATAAAGAACTTTATTTGTGTTAATTAGTTCAGTAAACACCATTACAATCTGTGAAAGCACACTTCACACTGAGCTGGCTTCTGCGTGCCCTAGATACCCATCTACAAAGTTTTCATGCACTGTAATGCTGATTCGTCAGAACAAATCTATATAGAAAAATATTACTTTTCTAAACATACCCTTTAGCACTGCTAGTACTAGCAAGGTATTCATCTTAAGGGCTCGGTCAGACGAACGTGTTTTAGGTCCATGTAGAATGAACACTTCAAAAAGAACCAATGGGTTCTTATAAAAGCGTTTATATGCGCAGAATTTGCTGTTTAAAATAGCACGCACCTAAAAAAGCTAGGAAATTCAATGAATGGCTGAGCGCTGCCTCTGATTGGTCACAGTGTCAGCCAATCAGAGGCAGCTGAAGAAAATGCTTTCGAACAGTACAGGGGAGTCGGGGAGAAGATGCGCTAGACCCCCGACTGTGGCGGAGAGGTGATGTCTTATTATTATTATTTTTTTCAAGCAGCGAGGGGCTTATTTTCAGGGAAAGGCTTATATTATCCCATTGCTTTCAATGGTGCAGCAGTTTCCATAGACTCCTAACAAGGAAGGGGAGAGAGATTAGCTAAACATTCAGATTGTTTAGTTTAAATGACAAAACAATGGGAGATAACGGGAGAGTGCTGTCATACTGCTAAACCCAGAAGCACATTTTAAATGCCCCTCTGTAAGCTCCTGTTAGTCCCTCTGGGGATGAGGAGACTGCCCGGGGGTTCCTTTCAATGCCTCGGGGCTTCCCCTCTTCTCAGTGGGGATTAACAGGAATTTACTACGGGACATTGTAAACTTGATATTCAGCTGTCACATTCTTACGCCACTTATCAGTAGAACGAGTAATTCCCCATAGTGAGGAGAGAGTGAGGACAGGGCTTTAGGGAATACCCTGAGAGATTCCCCGAGAGTGGAGAGAGGGGGAGAATAGAGGGGGAGAAAGGGTGGGCTAGAGGGAACACCCCTAGGGATTCCCCCATAGCAGGATGAGAGAGGTTCCCCAGTAGGGGAGAATAAAGAAGTCCCCAGCAGCGAAATGCTGGGGTTCCCCTGCAGGGGAGAATAAGGAAATTCCCACCAGTGGGGGAATCCCTTATTTTCCCCTGTAGGGGAACCCCAGCCTTGCTGTTGCTGGGGAATTCCTCCGTCTCCCCTGCTGGGGAACCTCTCTTTTCTCACAGAAGGGATGTCCCTCCAGCCGCGCTGAGATAAAGTGAAGCCCTGCAGAAAAGGGGGTGCCCCGAGGCTTTTCTTCATCGCTCTCTTCCTGGAACAGCTGCGCTTTTGTTAAGCAACACGCTGCTCCCAATTGTGTGAATGCACAATTTTCATGCTAATTAAGCTCGGGATTTTAGAGCGGAAAAATCACCTGTTCGCGTTATTTTTAGTGCAGTAAGCTGCATTTTTTTTGCGTGGCTAACTTCTGCACGATTTGCACACCTGTGTGAATGAGCCTTTATGCTTTAAGATGAAAAAGAACCTGAAACAATACAGAGGATTATCAGATGTCCTGATAATCAATAAGCAATGGGCTGCCGGCGATCGCGGGATGAATTGTCGGGAAGGGCTTAAATATATAAACCCTTCCCTGCAATTCATCCAAAAATGTGTAAAAAAACAAAAATATATATATACTCACCTTGTCCCGGCAGACGGAGTTCAGCGTGGCCGGCCTGCAGTGGGTGTGAAGGGGGTGTGAGTCAGACCTACCCCTGATTGGCTCAGCGCTGAGCCAATCAGAGGCAGGTCTCACTCACACCCATTCATGAAAAAAAAATTAAATATTAAAAAAAAATAATAAAAGTAGTACAGCAAAAAAACTGTAAGTTTGGTATCATAGCAATTGTACTGAATAGAATAAAGTTATCAAGTCATTTTTGTTGCAGTTTGTGTGCCGTAGAATCAAGATGCACCGAAAGATGGCGGAATTTATTTTTATTTTTTTCATTTTACTCCACTTAGAATTTTTATAAAAGTTTTTTAGTACAGTACATGGTACATTAAATAGCACCGTTGAAAAACTTATCCCACAAAATACAAGCCCTCATACAGCGACGTTGATGGATATATAAAGGAGTTACTATTTTTTTAAAGGAGGGAGGAAACAACGAAAAAAAGTTTGGTCACTAAGGGGTTAAATAATAGCGTATTTAAAAATAATAATAATAAGCAATCATGGGCTGCCAGGAAGGAGCTCCGTGCTAGGCTTACAATCTTTGAGGAAATAAGGGTGACACACGCATAAGGCCTCATGTCCACGGGCAAAAGAAGAATTAAAATCCGCAGCGGATTTTAACTCTTCTCCCGCACGCGGATCCGCATCCCATAGGGATGCATTGACCACCCGCGGGTAGATAAATAACCGCGGATGGTCAATAAAAGGGATTTTTTTAAAAATGGAGCATGAAAAAATCTGGACCATGCTCCATTTTCGTGCGGGTCTCCCGCGGGGACGGCTCCCGCAGACTTCTATTGAAGCCTATGGAAGCTGTCCAGATCCGCGGGAGACCTAAAATAGGAATTTAAAAGAATTAACTCACCCGCAGCGGACCAGGAAGGTCTTCTCTTCCTCACGGCCGGATCTTTCTTGCTTCGGCTCGGCGGATGTGCCCGGCGCATGCGCGCGGCACGCCGGCGACGTGCCGCCGGCGTGACCAGTTCATCCGCCGGCCGAAAAAGAAGATCCGGCCGTGAAGAAGAGAAGACCTTCCCGGCCTGCTGCGGGTGAGTTAATTCTTTTAAATTCCTATTTTAAGCACTCATGTCCGCGGGGCAGGAGGAACCCGCTGCAGATTCTACATGTAGAATCCGTAGCGGGCCTGATTTTCCCCGTGGACATGAGGCCTAAGAGTTAAAATTTCTTGTTCTGTGATCCAGTCAATCTTCTCTAAATAGGCTACTACACATAAAGTTGCATGAATCAGTCACCAGCTGATATATGTATATATACAAATATGACGAGCATTAGGATATATGAAGTGTGGGATACTAGTTGATAAAAGGATGAGGCTCTAAGAAAGAATGTAGAAGAGGAGTAAGCAGAGAAGAGTTAGATGAAACATTTAGCACATAACAATAATAAAATCTTCAGGGCGTCTGGATGTTTGTTTCACTGTTTGCTACAACTCAAGGTGACCATAACAGTGTACATAATTTTAATGATTTAGCTGAGAGAGATACATTTTTATAGGTTTATTAGGCCTCTTACATACAGTCACATTTTATGTAAAACTGTTCCAGAAGAGGACCAGAGATGCATATGCCATTACTGAACCTCTTCATACCTCACATTTCATCTATACAAAATTACTTTTTTTTTTAGCACAACTTAAGTTGTATGCCAAACTCTGTATATAGTAAAGTTATTGATATTCAATTCAGTGTCCACTTGTACTTTTAAAAACTCAACCATTTTCCATTTTTACCAGTTTATTATGCTCCATGGATAGTGATGATATTTCTGGGTTGGTGGGCAGACTTCCAACATACCCCCATATGATCTGATGTCTCTATTGCAGTAGTACAAAAAAGAGGTAGCACTACTCCAGATAAAGTGTGTTAATTAGAGATGAGCGAGCATACTCGTCCGAGCTTGATGCTCGTTCGAGTATTAGGGTGCTCGAGATGCTCGTTACTCGAGACGAGCACCACGCGGTACTCGTCTCGATTAAACAAGCACTGCTCATTGAATTCAATGGAGCCGGCAATACAGCCGGCTCCATTGAAAGCAATGCGCTGCGGGCGAACGCGGGATGAATTGTCGGGAAGGGGTTAAATATATAAGCCCTTCCCTGCAATTCATCCTGAAATGTGCAAAAAAAAAAAATATATATATACTCACCTTTCCGCTGCAGCCGGAGTCCAGCTGCGGCCGCCGGCAGTTCTTCTGAACTGCCTCTCTATACTATTCAGCATCCGGGGCTTTAAAATCCCCGCCTGCTGAATGAGCTGCCTCTAATTGGTCACAGCCTGACCAATCAGAGGCAGGTCTCACTCACACACCCATTCATGAATTCATGAATGGGTGAGTGACTGCTGCCTCTCATTGGCTCAGCGCAGGGACCAATCAGATTGGTCCCGCTGCACATCTTAAGAACCAAAACTACATAGGAAGAATGTTTATTCACGTAACCCTGCCCATGAGTTATATTTTTCTTTCTCTTGAAAATGCCTTCCACAATAAGCATGTATTATGCCATTTAACCCTGTTTTTCCCCATGAACCCATACATTTAATAGATACATGTATTTCAGGCTAGGAAAAATGTTATTTTAGTGATCGCAGAAATATTCCTTTAATGTCTTAAGCACTGAGCCCTGTAAATGCTATTAAAAATGTGCAAAGGTTGCATAATTTCATTTGGGAGAACAAAGAACTATTCTGTTAATTAATGTGCTTACTTAGTCACACATTTAGTAGTGTATGCAAAAGACAAAAGTTGTCATTTCCTTCACCGGTAATTATGTCAGTTTATTGCTGCGGACCTCCAACATGCTAACAAGCTAGGCCGCTGTTTTATTAGAATTCACTCTGCTCTGCCGTCCTATGCATATTTATTATGTGAGAGAATGGAATTCTCGGCTTCTATCCTTCACTAATTTAAAAGAAGATATCCTCGATGAAATGTATTCAAATATTTTGACATTTTGCTTCACCTCACTTACAGAGCAGAAATTGTTTCTGACAGTTATTATACAGTATGGAATCCTGCTGCTTCCTTCTGCTGTAGCACAGGTTCAAAAGACATAGAAATTGCGTTTTGTTCAAAGAGAGAATATCTTGGCCCAGAAATAAGAACAGTGTCAGCTGTGATTCACAGAAAGTTTAGATATGATCAGCTTTCAAACTTAACACGTATTTGGTCCTTCAAGCTGAGAAAGAAGCTGAGTGTTGGAAGGTTTGTCATTCTCTTGCTTTTTTCTTGTAAAACGAAGCTAAGCACAAAAGCTTTATTGGGAGAAAGAGGCACTCAATCATTGCATTTATTATTGCAGTATTATTGCAGGCAGGTAGTTAAAGGGTTAATCTCAGACTTTCTTCCCACTGCAAAACTGGACTTCTGTTTGTCTGATGCTAAAGATCTGAAGACAATTTGTTATAAACTATGCCATTCATATGGTCTTTTACCCAGGCAGCTGTGTTTTATCCAGCCAAGTAACAGTTATTCTTTTTGCTTATACACCCTGCTTTTTCCTGCACCCTTGCTTGATGGCCTGTGTTCCCTAGTAGTCTCCATGATATTTGTCCAGTATATGTTTTGCCCTATGTGGATTTTTAGACTCCAGCCACCCTGTTTTACTTGTTTTGTTTCTGTGAGTGTCATTCCTTGTTTTATTCCCATGTGTAACTGTGGTTATTAAAGTCATCATCCTTAAGACAACTGCTGTTTCCTACCTGTTATCTTTGCTGCTGTTACCAAAAGAGAACCACAACCTTGCCTTGAGGGACCCCAGTTCTCTGACACAATTACTTTTAAAGCTGCTTTAAAGGAGATTTTTAGCACCAAGTATTTTTTTTTTGAGATGTCTAAATTACTCCACACAAGAGTCATAGTTCTGCCCAAGGGCTTGACACATAACATGGGACTTATAACCAAGTAAAACATTACTGGCAAGGGATAAAAAAATCAAACATCCTTTTCATCTTATTGTAGCTTCAATTGTTTGCACTGGATTGATTCATCACAGCTCATTTTTATTCTCTTTCGAGTGGAAAGCTGTAGATCTAAGTTTTAGCGGGACGTGTATACTTACATTTGTGCAGCCCTTCACAGAATAGACCTAAATATAAAAACTATGTTTTATTTCAATAAATGCTAAAAAAAACACACACATACAGGGCACAAATGACGCATGAGAGGCGCACTGTCAGGATTAGTGACTGGGTATGCTGAAGACGGGACATCAACGGACACTACAAACACTCAGACGGACTAACATAGAAAGCAAATTACTCCTTTAGGGCGCCCACCCACTGGCATTTTTTTTTCCCTGCGAAATTTGCAGCATTTTTTTTCTCCTGGGGTCTATGGGAGTTGTAATGTTAAAATCGCGATCGCGCAAAAGTCCCATAGACCCCTGCAGAAAAAAAATGCTGCGAATTTCGCAGGGAAAAAAAAACGCCACTGGCGATTTTTTTTTCTTTGCGTTTTGCGTTTTTCCTGCAGAGCCATTAGAATTGAATGTACTCCTGTCCACTGGCGTTTTGCGTTGCGTTGCGTTTTTTAACATAGGAACTGTCAGTTGCATATGTGTCCTTATTTTTCTCCTAATGCACCCATGAAAGTCAATGGAAATTAATGGAAAAGCCGCGAAAACGCGGCAAAAAACGCCGCGAAAAACGCAAACGCCAGTGGGTGGGCGCCCTTATCGTAGATCTTAGGCGATTGGTAACCATCCAGACCTTACTGGATAGTAGGTTAAATAAAATGCTGAATGCCTGTAGTGCTCATGTTCTGAAAGCGTTCAATAGCCGGTATAGGGCTTAAGTAGAATGTCGTTGGCCATGCCACGGCTAAAATAGATAATTTAAAGCCTCAAGTAAGATGGTTCAAAACTAGAGATGAGCGAGCACCAAAATGCTCGGGTGCTCATTGCTCGAGTCAAACTTTCCGCGATGCTCGAGAGTTCGTTTCGAGTAACGAACCCCATTGAAGTCAATGGGCGACTCAAGCATTTTTGTATATCACCCATGCTCCGCTAAGGTTTTCATTGGTGAAAATCTGGAAAACCTACGAAAGTGATGGAAAGGACACAGAAACGGATAGGGCAGACGAGGGGCAACATGCAGGGCTGCATCTCAGGTTCCCAGGTCTCACTATTAAGCCACAATAGCGGCAAGAGTGGCTTGCCCCACCCCTTCCCCCAACAATTTTTACTTCAAACAAACCCTCATTAGCAAGGCACACCTTAGCTAAGCACCACACTACCTCCAACCAAGCACAATCACTGCCTGCGGGGCACACCACTGCCTCTTCTCCTGGGTTACATGCTGCCCCCCCCCCCCCCCGCATGACCCTGACACAAAAGTGTCCCTGCGCAGCCTTCAGCTGCCCTCATGCCACACGCTAGCTTCATAGCCACACCACCCTCATGTCTATTTATAAGTGCATCTGACATGAGGAGGAACCGGAGGCACACACTGCAGAGGGCTGGCAGGGCTAGGCAGCGACCCTCTTTGAAAGTGTGGGAGATAGCCCACAATGCTGTTGAGAATTGATAATACATTGACGTTCGATCTTCATTCCAATCCTGTGCCACCTCCGTCAGTAGCTGTAAACGTGGGCATAAAGGGGACTCAGATGCCACCCCAGCATTTCTACACATCTCCACAATGCAGCAAAACTCGGTGTGGGAAGTATGTGAGCGGGCCCTGGGTCAGCCTCTGTCCCAGCAAACACTCTGTGTGGCCCAAGGTGCTGCGAGTGACATAGCAATGGGGAATCCATGTGTCCACACACTACTCATTCTGTTTGGGTGTCGGATACCTCATCGACAACGCAAGGGGTAAACCATCTGCACTCTGCACCCTACCCAAGTCTGTCAGTGTTTTGGGGACAGACAGGTAAAACACCTCTATGGGAAGTCTGTGTGCACCCACAGCATGGGTGGCTCCCAGGAACCCACAGACGGTACATAAAGAAATCCCATTGAGGTGCCCCGGATAGCTGTGGTAACGTGAGAGAAAATACATGTTGGCCTCGGCCCACAATCCATTCCCTAGTCAGTCTGGGTTTTTGGGGGGCCAGATAGGTAGAACACCGCGATAGGAAGACTTAGTGCACCCATTGTATACACAGACCCCTGTAATATTCCTGTAGCAAACGTATAAGCTGACCCCAGTAACAATTATGTTGCAAAAGTCTAGGGAGACCCCAGTAACATTTCTGTAGTAACAGTATAGACAGACCCCAGTAACATTTCAGTAGTAACAGTATAGACAGACCCCAGCAACATTTATGTAGTAACAGTATAGACAGAGCCGAGTAACATTTCTGTATTAACAGTATAGGCAGACCCCAGTAACATTTATGTAGCAGCAGTATAGACAGACCCCTGGAACATTTCTGTAGCAACAGTATAGGCAGACCCCAGTAACATTTATGTAGCAGCAGTATAGGCAGACCCCTGTAACATTTCAGTAGCAGGAGTATAGGCAGAGCCCAGTATTAGTAACATTTCAGTAGTAACAGTATAGACAGACCCCAGTAACATTTCTGTAGTAATAGTATAGACAAAGCCGAGTAACATTTCTGTAGTAACAGTATAGGCAGACCCCCTGTAACATTTATGTAGCAGCAGTATAGGCAGACCCCTGTAACATTTCTGTAGCAACAGTATAAACAGACCCCTGTAACATTTATGTAGCAGAAGCATAGGCAGACCCCTGTAACATGTCTGTAGTAGAGGTATAGGCAGACCCCAGTAACATTTCTGTCACCGCAGTATAAGCAGACCCCAGTAACATTTCTGTAGCAGAAGTATATGCAGACCCCTGTAACATTTAAGTGGCAACAGTATAGGCAGACCACAGTAACATCCTTGTGGCAGCAGTATAGGCAAACCCCTGTAAAATTTAGGTGGCAGCAGTATAGGCAGACCCCAGTAACATTTTTGTAGCAGAGGTATACACAGACCCCTGTAACATTTCTGTAGTAACAGTATAGACAGATTCCTGTAACATTTCTGTAGCAGAAGTATAGGCAAACCCCTGTAACATTTACGTGGCAGCAGTATAGGCAGACCCCAGTAACATCCTTGTGGCAGCAGTATAGGCAAACCCCTGTAAAATTTACGTGGCAGCAGTATAGGAAGATCCCTGTAACATTTACGTGGCAGAAGTATAGGCAGACCCCTCTAGCATTTAAGTGGCAGCAGTATAGGCAGACCCCTCTAGCATTTAAGTGGCAGCAGTATAGGCAGACCCCTGTAACATTTAAGTGGCAGCAGTATAGGCAGACCCCTGTAACTTTCTTGTAGCAGAAGTATAGGCAGGCAGATCCTAGTAAAATTTCTGTAGTAATAGTATAGGCCAACCTCTGAAACATTGGGGTACCATGAGCGTAGGCGAAGGCCGGAAAAATTAGTTGGATAAGAGTGTAGGCGTGGGCCCGAAAAATAAGTGTACTAAGAGTACAAGTGTACCTCTGAAAAATGTATCAACCAAGAGGGCAGGTGAAACCCATAAATATTTTTTGAAAGATACAGCTCACTATTGCTTAATTTGTAACAGAGCCTGGAGGCAGCCCTGTTGAAAAAATTGGTTCATGTTAAAGTATCAATACTTTTGAAACTTTGAAAAATTGTAAAAACATTGGTAGATGTAGATGAGCTTTTTGAGCCGCAGAAAAATTGGCCATTCAGTGCGATGACATGTTGTTTCTGGAGGAGGAGTAGCAGGAGGAGGACTAATGTCAGAGACAGATTGACAAAGAGTAATGCCCCGGTTTCCCAGTGATAGAGAGGAGTGCTTTTATCTGCGGTTGCAGCGAAAAGAATCTTTAGGTTCCGCTGCTCTCCGCCAGTGGAGAAGAGAAGTCTGGGGAAATCCAGGCTTTGTTCATCTTTATGAGTGTAAGCATGTCGGCACTGGCAGTTGACAGGCGGGTACGCTTGTCCGTGATAATTCCCCCAGCTGCACTAAACACCCTCTCTGACAAGACGCTAGCGGCAGGGCAAGCCAGCACCTCCAGGGCATACAGCGCAAGTTCGTGCCACGTGTCCAGCTTTGACAACCAATAGTTGTATGGAGCTGAGGCATCACGGAGGATGGTGGTACAATCGGCTACGTACTCCCTCACCATCTTTTTACAGTGCTCCCTCTGACTCAGCCTTGACTAGGGAGTTGTGACGCAGTCTTGCTGGGGAGCCATAAAGCTGGCAAAGGCCTTGGAGAGTGTTCCCCTGCCTGCGCTAAACATGCTGCCTGATCTCGGCGCCTCCCCTGCTACTTGTCCCTTGGAACTGCGCCTTCGGCCACTAGCGCTGTCAGATGGGAAGTTTACCATCAGTTTGTCCCCCAGGGCCCTGTGGTATTGCATCACTTTCAAACCCCTTTCCTCTTCTTGGTAACTCCTGGGAAGCATCTCGCTAATCTTGAGGGAGTATAATACCATCTGGTTAGGACCTTGCAGTGTGTCTTTATTAGGTTGGCGGAAAGCATAGATTTGTTGGCCCACTCAAATTAGATTAGCCATTGTGTCGTAGATAATACTACCCTTAGGTCTCTTTCCCGGTTTACCAAATAGATCTTTTATGTCTCCCCCATATCACCTGTAAGAATATTAAAATATTTTCTAGTCCAGGAGTATCGTCCAGTCACACTCTAAGAGGAGTGATACCAATAAGTTTGGGCAGGTGAATTTTTCCAGATGGGAGTTATGAAGGAAAGAGCACATCTACATATGCAACATATCTTTACTAGTTAGGATGTTTCTTTCTTTGAGTTTGTGAAATGGCATTATACCTTGGTTGTCTGTTAAGTCAGATATGAGGTCGCTACTAGAGATGAGCGAACGTGCATGTTTAGGACAATTACTTGATCGAGCATCGCTTTTTTCCAGTAACTGCCTACTTGGGTGAAAAGATTCGGGGGGCGCCAGGGGGCGGGGGTTGTGGGGAGGAGCGGGTGTAGCAAGGGGGAGCTCTCTCTCTCTTTTACCCCCACTCACCACTGCAACCCCCTGCTCACCCCCAGCGCCCCCGAATCTTTTCGCCCGATTAGGCAGTTACTCAAAAAAAGCGATGGTCGATCGAGTAATTGCTCTAAACGAGCACGTTCACTCATCTCTAGTCGATACCCCTCTCCCTCCATTTTTTAATGTTTATGTTAGGGATGAATTAATCTAGGGTTTCTAGAAGTAGTTTGAGGTATTTCCTATCAGAGAGCGACGCAAACCTACATGTGAAAACATTCCAAGCTTGAAGAGTAGCCAACATAGGGGGGGGGGGGGGGTTGGGCGGTAGGTTTTGGACATCTAGGGCAGGAGATAAAGTTGGATCTAGAATACCAAGCATATAGGCTTTAGTATGGGCACCCAGAGGCCTATTTTTGTTAAGTTGTTTTTCCATGGCACCCCAAGTGGTGGTCTGGGACTCATCCAACCAGGTTGAACCTTGATTTAGAATTATCGCTTGATAGTACGATCCTTGGTTGGGAACCCCCAGACCTCCCTGTTTCCTATGCAAATACAGAATTGAGGCCGCTACTCGAGGTCTCTTCACTCTACATATAAATTTCATTAGTTGCTTCTGGAAATCTGCTATGACACTTTGAGGGATTGGGACACATACCGTATGAAACAAATACAATAATTTTGGTAGTGTCATCATTTTGTATAACATTATTCTCTTACACCAAGAAGGTTCTATCTTCTCCATCGCTTATAGTTCCTTATGTAATGTACAGAGTAGTAGATTGAAATTTATAGGAATAATATTGGATAATGGATGTCAGAGTTTTATGCCTAGATATGGTGTCTCAGTGCTCCACGCAAACGAAAATTTCCCTTGGATGTCTTTTTTTAATTCTGCGTCTACATTTATACCCCAAATTTGAGAGTTACGTGTATTAAGATTGTAGTAGGAGACTTTGCCAAAAAGGGAAATTATACCTTCTATCGGTCTGAGGTAACCCATGGGATCAGAAAGAGAAAGAGCACATCGTTGGCAAAAAGACCAATTTTGTGTTGTCTATGCCCCATAGGAATCCTCATACCCTCTGCGGTTATTCTAATTAATTTTGCCATGGGTTCCATGATCATTATAAACAACAATAGGGAGAGGGGACACCCTCGACAAGTTCCATTTGTTATCTGAAAAGGCGAGGAAAGGACTCCATCTGTCAGAACCCTAGCTAAGGGATTGGAATAAAGGGCTTGGATTGCATGTAAGAAGTTTCCCTTAATACCGAATTTTTGGAGGGTTGCGTCTATCAAACGCCTTCTCTGCATCCAGGGCAAGGAGGAGAGAAGGCGCCCGACTCGAGCCCAGGCAGCTAATAAATTAATAGTTCTTCTTGTGCCATCTTAGGCCTATCTACCTTTTGTGAATCTCACATGGTCTTTGTGAATTATTTCAGAAAGAATTTCTAGGAGTCTAGTAGCCAGAATTTTGGAATAAAGTTTGGTTTCTGAATTAAAGGGGTTGTCCCGCGCCGAAACGGGTTTTTTTTTTTTTCAACCCCCCCCCCCGGTCGGCGCGAGACAACCCCGATGCAGGGAGGTAAAGAAAGCTTACCGGAGCGCTTACCTTAATCCCCGCGCTCCGGTGACTTCAATACTTACCGCTGAAGATGGCCGCCGGGATCCTCTGTCTTCGTGGACCGCAGCTCTTCTGTGCGGTCCATTGCCGATTCCAGCCTCCTGATTGGCTGGAATCGGCACGTGACGGGGCGGAGCTACACGGAGCCGGCATCCTGCACGAAAGGCTCCATAGAAGACTGCAGAAGACCCGGACTGCGCAAGCGCGGCTAATTTGGCCATCGGAGGGCGAAAATTAGTCGGCACCATGGAGACGAGGACGCCAGCAACGGAGCAGGTAAGTATAAAACTTTTTATAACTTCTGTATGGCTCATAATTAATGCACAATGTATATTACAAAGTGCATTATTATGGCCATACAGAAGTGTATAGACCCACTTGCTGCCGCCGGACAACCCCTTTAAGGAGGGAAATTGGTCTATAGCTGGCTACCAACTATGAAGGTTTACCTCGTTTGGGAATGGTGACTATTATTGCTTGTAACATTTCTGCTAGGAGAGTCCCCTTAATTATTGCTTCATTGCAGATTTTGGTGAGAAGAGAGATATGCAAAAATATTTTTTGTAGTATTTGTTAGAGAAGCCATCAGGCCCTGGTGATTTGTTATTTTTGAAGATATCAATGGATTTAATTAATTCTTCCACTGATATCAGATTGTCCAGAATTTGTTTTGGATCTTCTATGGTAGATAGGGACATTTTGTTGAGGAATTCATTTATATCATCTGAATTGGGTTGGGGTGTCAAGGGGTCATCTTTTAAATTATATAATTTTACATAGAAGTTTTTAAATTCTTCAGCTATGGTTGTTAGGTTTTGTAAGGTATGGGATTTTGGCCTTCACATGTCTTTTTTTAAATTAGATTTCCCATTAATTTTGTGGGCTTGTCCTGCAATGCGTAGTAGTTTGCTTGCATGAGTGCCATTAATTCCGTTGGATTGTCTGGTTGATGGGAATTTTTCAAGGATTGATTCCTGCAGTTAAATTTTGTCAAGCAGATCATTTATTTGAGTATTTTTATTCTTCTTTTGTTGGGCATTTAATGTTATCAGTAGAGATGAGCGAGCACCAAAATGCTCGGGTGCTCGTTACTCGAGTCGAACTTTCAGTGATGCTCGAGAGTTTGTTTCGAGTAACGAACCCCATTGAAGTCAATGGGCGACTCAAGCATTTTTGTATATGACTGGTGCTCCGCTAAGGTTTTCATTTGTGAAAATCTTAGCAAAGCACCAAAGTCATGTAAAAAACACAGAAATGGATAGGGCAGGCGAGGAGCAACATGCAGGGCTGCATTTTGGGCTCCGAGGTCTCACTATTAAGCCACAATAGTGGCAAGAGTGAGACCCCCCCCGCACTGTCAGCATAATGATCGTTCTTCTCTGCCACAACTGTAACAGCTGTGGCAGAGAAGAACGATGTTAGCCCATTGAATTCAATGGAGCCGGCAATACAGCCGGCTCCATTGAAAGCAATGGGCTGCCGGCGAGCACGGGATGAATTTTCGGGAAGGGCTTAAAAATATAAGCCCTTACCTGAAAAGGAATGATTTTAGTGTAAAAAAGAATAAAAATGCAGGCATTCTTTTCAATGGAGCCGCTGCTGCTGCCGGCGACTCCATTGAAGACAATGGTCCGCTGGCACACCTGAATTCTTTTTCAGGGAAGGACTTTACATATAAGCCATTCCCTGGAAATGAATTAAAAGTGATTTAAAAAACAAAAAAAATAGATACTCACCTCCCTTCAGCTTCCGGGGCACAGCCGCGTGTTCTCCTGCTCTCCCCTGCACTGTGGTGCTGAACTGCTGTCATTCAGCTCAGAGCTGCGCTGAGCCAATCAGAGGCAACACTCACTCACCCATTCATGAATTCATGAATGGGTGTGAGTGAGATCTGCCTCTGATTGGCTCAGCGCTGAGCCAATCAGGGGCATGTCTGACTCACACCCCCTTCACACCCACTGCAGGCCAGCCGCGCTGAACTCTGTCTGCCGGGACAAGGTGAGTATATATATATTTTTTTATTTTTACACATTTCTGGATGAATTGCAGGGAAGGGCTTATATATTTAAGCCCTTCTCGACAATTCATCCCGCGATCCCCGGCAGCCCATTGCTTTCAATGGAGCCGGCTGTATTGCCGGTTCCATTGAATTCAACGGTCAGTGCTCATTTAATCAAGACGAGTACCGCGTGGTGCTCGTCTCGAGTAACGAGCATCTCGAGCACCCTAATACTCGAACGAGCATCAAGCTCGGACGAGTATGCTCGCTCATCTCTAGTTATCAGTATTCCTCTAATGACTGCCTTACGGGCATTCCACAAAGAGAATTTACTTATCTCTGGATTATCATTTAGTTCAAAATACTCTTTCAGGGCTTCACCTATCACGATTTTATACTTTGGGGATTTGAGTAGATTTACATTATTTCACCATATTCTTGTGTGGTTCTGAGGAGGTCCCAATATACTTTTCAGATACATGGGGAAATGGTCAGACCATGTGGTCGTGCCTATTTTTGATGAAAGAATTATGGGTAGCATACATTCATCTACCAAAAACAGATCTATGCATAAGAAAGTTTAATGGCATGGATAATTATAAGTGTACTCTCTTGATGAGGAATTGAGACATGTGTAGCTGTCATATAAGGCAACATTATGTAACTAGAGGCATAGGGTAGGGGATGTGCTGTTGCTAGCTGTGGAGTCTGTGGATTTATCAGGAATAAAGTTAAAATCTCCACAGATAATTAGATATGCCTTTTTGATTTTCCTGATAACTTTGTTTAAGAAAGACATTTGGGCGGTGTTTGGGGCACACATATTTGCCAAAGTAACAGTTTTTTCATTTATGGATCCCATAAGGATTAGGTATCTTCTCTTTTGGTCTATCACCTGTTCACACAGAGTTAATTGTAAATTGTCTCTATGAGGACCCCTGCACACTTTTTTTGGGCGCAAGACATAAAAATCTTAGGGAACTTTTTGTTAGAGAATTTAGGACAATCCTTTACCAAAAAATGTGTCTCCTACAGACACACTATATCTGCTTTAGACCTTTCTGCGTCTCTTCAGACCTGGGCCCTTTTGAAAGCAGAGTTTAACACTTTGGTGTTCTGTGACCATAAAACCGACATATTAAACAAATTTATAGATGGATTTTCTTAGAAATCTGGCATTTGATTACAGCAAAAAACATTAAAAAACCTTTATAAACATGATAGAGAACTTAAAAAGAAAGATATACTTAGAACGGAAAGTGTGCCTCCCATCTGTAGAATCCGACATCACTCCTATGGTCAGACTGATTGGGAGAACCTGAAAGGTAAGCAAATTAAACCATATACATAGATAAACAGGTTTAAATATTCGCATAGATTGTTAGAGGGCAACAAAAGTTTGCCTAGCAGTAATCGGCCTTTCCCAGAGTTGCTGTGAAATTTCACAAACCAGCTGTTGGTGTGGAGCAGTATCTTATTTTAATTGAAGAGTAGGCCATGCTGTTTATGAGGAAACTGTAAGAGACCAGTCCTTGGTAACCTTCTTGGATCTAGTCGTGAAATTACTCTTTTGGCTTTCTGGATAAATCTTCCATGATTTTAGGAGCTTTTCTCCTTCTTTTAATGATGTGATGATGTGTAGGGCTCTGTCTTTGTGTTTAGTAATTTCATTGGGAAACCCCATATATAGTATTTCGGCGAAGCGCGGGGCCAGGGTAATGGGCGCAGCAACTTTCCTTGCTTGAATTGTGGTAGAAGATAGGTTTGCGAAAAGTTGAATTTTGGAGAAGGGGCTAGGTAGAGAGGGAAGCTTCTGAGCTGTGAACATTAATGCTACCTTTATGTGAAAAAATGGATCCTTGCGATTACGTTGCGAGGCTTGTTTTCTGGGAGCGATCTTGCTTTAGGCTATCTGTGTGCTCTATCGCTTATGCAATCTTGTTTAGAGCTATTTGGGAGTGGAGCAGACATTAATTTTATTAGAAAGTCATTCAATCCAGCTTTGGGAATATTTTCAGGGATACCCCTGAATTCAACGTTGTTCCTCCTGCTCCTATCCTCAAGATCATCCAAATTGCTTTACATGGAGGTGATCTGTTCCAATAAGGCATAATGTGCATCTATTAAGTTGTTGTTAGAGGTTATAAGCTCCTCTATTTTGTTTTGTGCATGGTCTGTGCGGGACCCCAGCTTTTGCAGGGATGCATTAAATACTGATGATATGTGATTTATGTAATTTAGTATAGATCCTCTCAAAGCAAGAACCATATGTTTAATAAAATCTTCTGTTGCCAGCTGGCCAGAAGAAGGGACACAAGCTAAAGAGTCCTCTTCACGAGAGGTACATCCCTATGAAGTTGGCTGGTAGGTAAGCTTGGGCCTCTGTGTTACGTTCATGTGGGCAAATAAGCATCGGGCCCACACGAACGTGCCCAAACAGTGGTTGGGACTACAAACAAGGGAACCTGAGATGGACTTCGGACTGGACAGGCTGATGGAAACACTAATTGGATAGAGAACTGTATACTGCGGACTGGACTGATGGACAGACATAACATAGGGGCTGAAAAATGACCAAAACACTCACCTTGCATACCTGTACACATAAGCAGATAATATAGCTATAAAAGTACGAGGGATTGGTTCATACCTTGGCCAATGAACTTAAGCCGCACAGCCACGACAAGGCTCCTCATGTCTTGAGGTCACTACACTAGCAAGACACATTTACTGGAGGACCCTAAGGGCCACCCTAGCCCAGAAATGGCAAACAAACACAGCAGGACAAACTGACACAAAACTGACATAAAAAAAATGTACAAACGGACATGAACCAACAACACACCATACACACTACAAGCTGCAACGGACCACGATACATGACTCAGCAGAACCAGATGCAATTCACACAGCAAGCAGCAACAGCACAGATAACAGGACACAAGTCACACTGCAAGCTGCCACACAGAAATAACAGGACTGCTCACCCTGGACACCTAACAAGCACTGACAGGAGCTGGGTATATATGTGAGCAAAGACCCAGGGGATTGGCTAGCAGGAAATCACTACACCTAGCCAGCTCAATATCATTCCACACCTGTTAGAAACCATAGTACCACAGGTGCCAGCAACACAACCTAACACTCTGTTGCTCTGGGTTTGCAGATGGGGAGGAAAGAGGGGGGCAGTGGGATGGGTGCCTCAGCACCATTTTGGTTTGTATTACATGCCTGGAGAGTACTTCTCCCTCAGTTCCACTCACCCCCTCCTGATTGTGAGACTGTGCAGCAGGGTTCCGTGATGTTCTTCTGATCACTGCCTTGATGTCCTGGCACTCAGGGCTTGTACGGCATCCTCTTCAACAGAGGAACCAGTAGGGGAGTGGAGCACACACGGGCTGGCAGTCATCTCTCTGCCGGTGCCGCAAAGAACTCAGATTCCTTCTGCGACCGTGCTTAAGTAGATTTTCTTTCAGTTATCTCCGAGGGCTTAGTAAGAGGATGGCCTCTTTTAGTGTGTTTTGCTGCTGGTTAATTAGCTATTTTAAGGCTTTTATTTGTCCGACTTGGAGTGGAGCTCACACAGAAGTGTCCGTCTCGTCCTGCAGATAGGCCATGCCCTCAATATCCAAGTAATTCCGACATTGTTTTTTTGACACATATTGTACCTCATTTAGGTAAAAAAAATATATAGAATTTGTATATATTTATTAACAGTGCCAAAATTGGGAAAATTTTGAAATAATTGACATCTTTTAACATTTTCAATTGCAATATGTCAAGCTGAATAAATTCCAGATGCTATTGCATTCTGGTGCAGAAAAAAAAACAACCCCCTAAAAAGAATCCTTAAACCCCTTTTTGGCATTCCCTAAATCCTATGATGAGGATTGAGTTGATGATGGGGTTTGCGCACATGTCAAAAGGAATTTTGGCCCACTCCTCTTTGCAGATCATCTCTAAATCATTAGGATTTCGAGGCTGTCGCTTGACAGCTCTGATCTTCAGCTCCCTCCATAAGTTTTCTACAGGATTAGAGTACCCACAGTGGTATTTCAATGGTACATAGCTCAGGTAGTTTGCATGCCTAGTTTGCATGTCTTCTTTGGCTTGTTTGAGGTGTGAGCAAAAAACTTCTGCATCTTGAAGTTTGTCTCCGTCTTCGCTTGTGTTGACTCAGGTTATTGGTGTGAAGGTCCAGTTTGGCAATGAAGGAAGAGATTATACTTTTAGCCTTAGTGAAATTCATTTTACCTCCTTGCAGCTTTATGTTGAGCTTGTTGAGTTTGTCAAATATGTCTGTGAGATAGGCAACGTCAAGACGTCAAAGTTCGATTGCATCACAAAGTCTTGGGTCAATCGTCTGAAGAAACTTGACTACTGTGTCAAAAAGTTTATGTTCAATCAATTTTTATTAAACAATTTCAAATAAACAGTACGGATGCAGTACATCAAACAGGGGAACAATCTTTAGTCTATATTTGAATATTTCACTTCACAGAAAAGTTATAATATGACTGGTTGATAAATAAAAAATTCTCTGCATCCCAAATAAGACTAAGTAAGTAGGGGAAGGGGGAGGAAGGAAAGACGAGGAAGGCAGGATCAGGGAAAAGGGGAAAAAGGAAAAATACTACGACCCTGCTCAAAATTAACACTGACCCCTAAGGGTCCAGTCGACCAGACTCCAGCCAAGATTTAAAGGAGTCTGAAGCTCTCATTGAAATTCAAGGACTCCAAAGTTCATAGTTGCCTATCCGCTTCTGCTCGTTCCCAGACCCCTCATCTTTATATCTCATGAGCATATTGAACTTCTCTGTCCAGATGATTGTTGATTGAGGAGAGGTAGATCACCATAAACCAGGGACAGACATCCTCACCGCCAGTATGACCAGCCTCAATAGCTCTGGGATTAGTTCTTCCCTAAAGAGCTTATAAAATCTTGCCGAAACCCTATCTGGGCCCGGACTCTTGCCTATCTTTAGGTCTAGCTTTATGGATCTTAGAAAAAAACATCTGTGGGGCTCTAGGGTGTAGAGACCGGGCTAACCGATGCCCACACTAATCTCCCACCTTATAGGCCTCTCTGCAAATCCTGTCCCTAAAGGCCAAAGTCCTCTGGTCGTTGAGTCAAAGATATTTCTGCCCGTAAGACGTCACTTGGGACCCTTTTGTTTGCCACCCAGCAATCATGCAGTGAGGTCAGCAAACCCCCCAGTTCCTTGGAACGTTCTTTTTTTAATCTAGCCCCATGGGATACCAAGGTTCCCCTCAGTATGCACTTTAAGGCCTCTCATTTAAGAGGGGCCCAAGTAGAGTCGTTTTGGTGATCTTTTATGAAATTGGCTAAGGTTGTTTTAACTTCCTAAACACACTGAGGATCTCTTAGAATATTATTATTTAGTCTCCACACTCGCCATCGAGAGTTCCCTTGGAGGTCAACAAATTCCGCATAAACCAGGGTGTGATCTGAACACATAAATGACCCAAATGCACAAGCAGGCTGAAAATCTAGAAGGGCATGGGAGACCCTGCTCAAAATTACCACTGTCCCCTAAGGGTCCAGTCGACCAGACTCCAGCCAAGATTTAAAGGAGTCTGAAGCTCTCATTGAAATTCAAGGACTCCAAAGTTCATAGTTTCCTATCCGCTTCTGCTCGTTCCCAGACCCCTCATCTTTATATCTCATGAGCATATTGAACTTCTCTGTCCAGATAATTGTTGATTGAGGAGAGGTAGATCGCCATAAACCAGGGACAGACATCCTCACCGCCAGTATGACCAGCCTCAATAGCTCTGTCTTATTCTTAAAACCCAGGTAACATCAGGAGAAGGGCCATCTCAGCTGTTATGGACACCGTCGACCCATAGCATTATACAATAACTCCACACTGCTCCAGAGATTTCTGACAGCGGGACACTCCCGCCAGATATGTAACATTGTTCCAGGACTACTCTGACACCTCCAACACACCGAGGAGTTCCGGGCAGCCATTTGATGCAGCTTTGATGGGGTCCAATACCAGCGAGATAGAATTTAGAAATTTTGCTCCTGTAATCTATCGAATTTAGAACTCTTGTGACATAAAAGGAAGGCCGTTTGCCATTCTGTTCTGGAGTGACTCCTTCCCAGCTCCAATTCCAAATGGCCCATGTAGCTAGGGTGTGTGTCCCCCATCTCAGCAGCTAGCAGCAATTTGTATATAACTGAAATCCTGTGTTTGGTGGGCGCCGGCAACATGCATTGGGATTCTAATGGCGTTAACTGTCTACCTCCCCCGGGGCATCAGGGACTCCATGAAACCCCTCACCTGGAAATACCTCATCCAAGCCCCAGGGGGGGGAGGTCTTGAATCACTGTAAAACCCCCTCAGGGGCTTCATCCCAGATTCGGTTACCACATCTCTGACTCGGGGGATCGGGGAACTATAGGGACAATATAGACACATTATGTCTGGTGACCAGAAATTGCAGATTGGCTACCAACAGGGTGAGGGGACGCGGTATGGACACCAGACCTAACCTTGAGTTGCATATCCCCCAAATCTTAAAGGGGTTGTCCCGCGAAAGCAAGTGGGGTAAAGCACTTTTGTATGGCCATATTAATGCACTTTGTAATATACATCGTGCATTAAATATTGGCCATACAGAAGTTATACACTTACCCCCTCCAGTGTTGGCGCCCCCGTCTCCATGGCGCCGACCGAAGCCTCCTTCTCCCTCGATTAGATGCGCTTGCGCAGTCTGCTCCTTTGTTCTGTTGAATGGGGCTACTCCGGCGTGCTCGCGCCGCACAGGTCTTCTGTGCATGCCCTGCATTAAAGTAGGAATGAAGTTTGCGAGGCATGCCTTGTAGTATAACGAGAAATCTGAGAGACCCAGTCCCTCCTCCTCCTTAGTCCACATGAGCAGTCTAAATCTAAGTCGAGATCTATGTCCCATCCACACAAAATTGATGATCAGGGAACAGATGCTAAGGAGATATCGCCAGTCAAGGCATATCAGGAGGGTCTGGAATAGATACAGAAATGTATACCGGGCTCCATCTGCTCAGATCTGACCTGAGATTGCTCAAGTAGGGTAAAAAATTTAGCTCAAATATCTGTGCGGGGTCCATAGGAAGCTGTACCCCTAGATATTTGATAGACGATTATCTCCACTTAAATGGGAAGGAGTCCGAGAGTTCTCTGGCCTCGTTCTGGGGAAAAGTCACATTTAGTATCTCTGATTTCTGGCGATTCACCTTAAAGTTGCTCACATGCCCATACCTCTCAAACTCCCTCATCATGACTGAAAGTTCCCCCTTAGGGCTTGACAGAAACAGGAGGAGGTCATCTGCAAACAATGCCATCTTATGTTCAAAGGGGCCCTCCATCAGGCCCATGAAATACCTATTTTTCCTAATAGCATTGGCCAAAGATTCCATGGATAGGACATAGAGTAGGGACGAGAGAGGACATTCCTTTCAGGTGACATTGTTGATCAAGATGGTGTCCGAAAGGGCACCATTCATCCTAATTCCAGCTGATGGGCCATTGTACAAAGCCATGATCCATTTTCTCATCCTCTGCCCCAGCCCCACCCCCGAAACAGGGTCCTACAGAAACCTCCACCTGACCCTGTTGAACGCCTTCTCCACATCCAGTGTAAGCAGGCAAAACAGTCTGTTCCCCGCTCTAGCCTGAGCAATCAGAGAGATAGATTTAATGATGTTGTCCTTGGCTTCCCTACCGGGGACAAATCCCACCTTTTCTCTATAAATCAGACCTGGAATATGTTTACTGAGCCTGTTGGCTATGAGTTTAGCCAACATCTTTATGTCTATGTTAAGCAGGGAAATGGACCTGTAATTGGCACAGGAAGAGGGATCCTTCCCTAGTTTCAGGATCACTACAATATGAGCCTGGAGAGCCTGAGGCGGGAGGGGACTCCCCCGGGAGACCTCGTTAAAAAATTGTACTAGGAGCAGAGATAGTTCTTCCCTAAAGAGCTTATAAAATCTTGCCAAAAACCTATCTAGACCCGGACTCTTGCCTATCTTTAGGTTTTTGATTATCTCTGAAATCTCTTTGCAAGCAAAGTCCTCCTCCAAGGCTTCAGACTCTTCCACTCCCAGGGGGCCTGAGCCAAACTCCTCTAAATAAGCCGTCTCCTCCTCTCTCCCCTTTACTCTTGGCCAAGGGATCCGGTTTTATGTTATAAAGCTTCTCATAATAGAGGCGGAATTCTTCCAGGATATCTCGGGTAGAGATCGCGGTCTCCCCTCTAGCTTTATGAATCTTAGAAAAAAATGTCTGCGGGGCTCTAGGGTGTAGAGACCGGGCTAACCGATGCCCACACTAATCTCCCATCTTATAGGCCTCTCTGCAAATCCTGTCCCTAAAGGCCAAAGTCCTCTGGTCGTTGAGTCAAAGAAGATA
Source organism: Eleutherodactylus coqui (assembly GCF_035609145.1). Taxonomy (NCBI): domain Eukaryota; kingdom Metazoa; phylum Chordata; class Amphibia; order Anura; family Eleutherodactylidae; genus Eleutherodactylus; species Eleutherodactylus coqui. Next base: position 256,012,025 of record NC_089837.1, on the reverse strand, counting down.
TTTCTGCCCGTAAGACGTCACTTGGGACCCTTTTGTTTGCCACCCAGCGATCATGCAGTGAGGTCAGCAAACCCCCCAGTTCCTTGGAACGTTCTTTTTTTAATCTAGCCCCATAGGATACCAAGGTTCCCCTCAGTATGCACTTTAAGGCCTCTCATTTAAGAGGGGCCCAAGTAGAGTCGTTTTGGTGATCTTTTATGAAATTGGCTGAGGTTGTTTTAACTTCCTAAACACACTGAGGATCTCTTAGAATATTATTATTTAGTCTCCACACTCGCCATCGAGAGTTCCCTTGGAGGCCAACAAATTCTGCATAAACCAGGGTGTGATCTGAACACATGAATGACACAAATGCACAAGCAGGCTGAAAATCTAGAAGGGCATGGGAGACCTAGATATAGTCTAGCCTGCCATAGCTGTTGTGAACTGCCAAATGGAAGGTGTAGTCCCTGAGACCTGGGTGTAACAAATGCTACAAATCCACTAAATGCATGCTTCCCAGCTACCTTAACAGGTAACGGGTTGCCGCCTGTGAGACCAAGGACGTACAAGAAGATGAATCTTGTTCAGGGTCTACTGCCAAGTTAAAGTCGCCTCCTAAAATGATGGTGGTGTCGTCCGCGAACTTTGCTAACTCCCTCAAGGCGGCTAGTCCAAAGGAAGTCTAACCCTGGTTCGGGAAATAAAAGTTAGTGAACGTAGTCACCCTGCCCAACATTTCGGCCTTGATAAATAAGTATCTGCCATCTGGGTCGCACATCATGCCAAGGGGTTGGACCTGCAGGGAGCTATGGAAAGCCATAGACACCCCACCCACCTTTCGAGACGGTTTTGGGCTGTGGAACCAAGTAGGGAATAGTTTTGTGGAGCAAAGAGGAATCTCACCAGCCTTAAAGTGAAAAAATGGAAAAGGGAGGGTAGGGAGAGAAAAACAAAAACATTTGTAAGACTTAACTAAAGCCTCAACAGGTTAGACTAGATACTATAATCCGCCAAACATTTGCTATTAGTGCAGCTAAGAGCTGTCTACCCTAGGTGGGGGAAGGGGAAACCGAAAACAGAGGTTTGCCCCTACAATCACTGCCGCTCATAATCTTGGGTACTTTGTGAAGAGAAGAAAGAGAAAAGAGAGAGAGAAAAAGAAAAAAAGGGGGGGGGGAGATAAAAGGAAGAATGAGGAAGAGAAAAAAATGGGGGGGGGGGGGAGAATAACAAAGAAGAGAAAATTAAAGATGTCAAAGAAGGAGGTAGAGGAAACCTCCGTGTGAGAGGAAAGTGTACTGAGTGAGAGAGACCGACCCAGTAACATGGACTATTAGAGAGCAGGTCTCCGACACTGTTAAGTTCTGTGACTCAGCCGTTGTCTTGTTTTCTCGGGGTTTATTCTTTGCCCCCTGTCCAGTGTCACCAACCACCTGCCATTCCATTCTTGGCAAGAAACCGGTATCCCCCCCAATTTTGGGCCAATCCGGGATTGCGACTTGAGGCAGTTCCAGAGTCCCTAGGAACTTAGGTAAACCGAGGTTTCTGAAAATAGCAGTTTCCCTCCCTTTCTGGCTTGTAACTGAAGGGGGAATCCCCATCTGTAGGGAATGTCTATTTCTCTCAAGGCATTCAATAGAGGCTTAAGGACCCAGCGAAGCTGGAGTGTGCGTTTGGACAGATCTCGGTATACGGCTACTGGGAGTCCCCAAAACTGTAGGTCCCCAGCTGCACGTGTCCGTTGTGGTATTTGTTCTTTTTCTTTATAGAAGTGGACTCGGCATAGAACATCTCTAGGTTTACCAGGGTCAATAGGCTTCGGGCCCAGTGCACGGTGGACTCTGGGGGTCTATCTAAGAGATGGTTAAAGAATTCAATGACCCAATCTTCAAGTTGACCGTTGCTCACCTCCTCTGACAGGCCTCTTATACACAGATTATTGCATCTATGGAGGTTTCTATATCATTGATATGGTTGGTCAGCTCTGCAATCTGATGGGCTTGCTTCCAGAATTTGCGCGTGTTCTATCATGGTATTCTGAAATCTGTCCTGGGTCTCCTCCATTTCCCCCACTCTTTACCCGACATGCCTAATGTCTCTCTGTGGGGCAGCTATATCCTGCTTATGTGCTGCGTCTAGTTTCTGTAGCAGGGAGTTCATCTCCACTTTCATGGGGATAGCTTTCAAATGGGCCCTCCAGTCCCAGTCATCATCACCATCCTGAGAAACACAGGCCCCGGGGGGGGGGGGGGGGGGCTGGAATGTGGCATATGTCTAGAACTCGGGGCGTGTGAAACCCCCACATCTTGCCTATGCAGGGGTAGAGAACCTCCAGGCATTCCCTTATTGCAGCCTTCATCCCCCTCTCGGCCTATAGGCTTGGCATGGGGTGCTGGCTGGCCTGTATCTCAGGGTGACATTTGTCGGAGGGGGGAGCAGCTAGATGTTCCAGTTCACCCTGCACTTCTTCTATAACATGGCGCAGACCCTCTTCCCTATCCTCCTTCATTGTGGTGGGACGCTGTCCCACATGACAGCCCAGGTGCTTCTGTCCAGGGGCCATTGGTGCCTTTATATTAGGCTCCAGGGACTCTGTAATGCTCTGCCCCTGGAGGATGAGGGCTGTATTTGTGCAGGGAGTCACTAATGCAGGGACCGCGGCTGCTTCAGTATGGTGTGTGCGGCCGCCGCCCCTCCCCCCATCGCCCATGATGTCTCCCCCGTCCCCTTCCTGGGGAAGTACCTCCACGAGGCAAGGAACCCCTGACGTCGCCTCCCGCTGCTCCGTCTTATCTGCTGCCACTGATGACCGGTTTGGAGGAGCTTTCCTGCTGGTGCTCAGTGCTGCAGCCTCCTTCTCCCCGTCAGCTTCCCGGACAGTGCAGCGCCATCTTAATTCTCCCGCTTGGCATCGGTTGTCCTTCCAGAGAGCAGAGAAAGCGCTCCAGTCCCGGAGTTGAGGGTCTCAGCTGCTGCCTTGGGGCTTCAGGAGTCCTCTTCTTCCCCATGACTGTGAGATCTACGGTCCTCTTCAGAGGATTCGTCTATTGCAGCGGCGGGTCTGGCAGAAGCTCAGAGTACAAGCGTTCTACTCCATCGGCGGTAAGCCACGCCCCCCCTGAGTCAAAACGTTTGTAGAAACATCATAAACACTTTTCTCTCAACAGCCACCTCACTTCGGTGTGTAGGAGAAGACATTTAAATTCTTTTACATTGTCTTGACAGAGCTTGCGGAAAAGACATTCGTTCAAAGAGTGCGATTTTATCTTATTAACAGCATTAGTAACATAGTATGCTAGGCTGAAGGGAGACAACATTCATCTAGTTCAATCTGTTTCTACTCCCCCTTATTAATCCAGAGGAAGGGGAAAAAAACAATGAGGTAGAAGCCAATTAGCCCTTTTTAAGGGGACAAAATTCCTTGCCGACTCCATAATGACAGTCAGAATAATCCCTGGATCAACTTTTGAAGGTTCCTACCTGACTCCAAAACTTGGATCAACAACCCCGCTGGTTATTTAATGTCTATATCTTGTAATATCGTAGCACTCTAGAAAGGCATCTAGTCCCCTCTTAAACTCCTCTATCGATTTTGCCATCATCACGTCCTCAGGCAGAGAGTTCCACAGTCTCACTGCTCTTACAGTAAATAACCCTCTTCCATGTTGTTTTGAGCAAAAGCAAAAAAGCAAAAGGTTCCCGCGCCGTAAAAGAAAGCTATTTCTTTTATTGTAGCAACGCCTTTCGACAAATCATGTCTTTATCAAGCTTTATGAAGCATGAGGACAATTCAAAACAATTCAACTTTTTTTGGCATGCAACAGCACAATTAAAGGCAAAATTGGGAAAGAACTGAATGACCAACAGAGTATCAAGGATAGGTGAAAGAAATACTCAGAGGAACTATATGCCAGCAACCACATACCTGGACTATTGCACGAGGTGGAGCCTCTGAACTTGGAGCCCTCCATTATGAAGTCAGAAGTGGTTATGGCAATGAAACAACTAGCCAAAAATAAAGCACCAGGCATAATTAACATACCAGCAGAGCTATTGCTGCCACTACCAGTGAAAACCATCACAGCGCTATACCAGGCAGTATGGGCATCCACACAATGGCCACAGGACTGGAAAAGATCTATCTTCATCCCTCTACCAAAGAAAGGCAACTCCCTAAATTGTTGCAACTACCGAACAAAAGCCATCGTTCCACATGCAAGCAAGATCCTTCTCAAAATTATACAGGAAAGACTGAGATCAGTAGTAGAAGCAGCACTCCCTGGTGCACAGGCAGGATTCCAGCAAGGATGCTGCCCCCGCGACCATATTGCAAACCTGCGATAGACCATGGAAAAAGCTTGAGAATAGCAAAAGAATATCTACATATGCTTCATCGACTACATCAAGGCCTTTGACTGTGTCGACCATGACAAGCTATGGCAGGCCCTACAAGAGCCAGGCATATCGGCACATCTAGTGAAGCTAATAAAATCACTTTATACCAATCAAGAAGCCACATTATGTGGAAGTGATTATGCGTAAAATGGACCTCGGTGGGAAATAGGTGGAAGAAACATCAACAATCTCCGTTATGTGGATGACACAATTCTGCTTGCAGAAACAGAAGCAGGTTTGAAGCAGCTGATATGTAAGATTAAAACTACAAGTGAAAAAATGCACCTCTATCTGAATTTAAAGAAGACTAAAATTATGGCAACTGCAAAAAATGGCGAAATTAAAATCAAAATCAACAATGAGGTCATAGAATGCGTGCAAGACTTCATTTGCATTACCTCAAAAATTGACCAGGCTGGAGATAAAATATAGGATAACAATTGGGGAAGCACAATACTAAACATAGACAAAATCTGGAAAAGTAGGGATATCGGTATAGCAACTAAGCTCAGGATAGTGCAAACCACCATTTTTCCCATAGCCATGTATGGATGTGAAAGCTTGACTGCGAAAAAAGCTGATAGAATGAGGATTGATGCGTTTGAGCTGTGGCGCAAGCTGCTGCATATGCCCTGGACGGGGAAGTAACAAACAGAGAAGTCCTGAATTGTATAAGACCACTGGAGGGCAAGATGACTGGACTCAGACTCATGTGTTTTGGCCATGTAATGCGAGCAGAGTCACTAGAAAAATCTATAATGCTTGGACAGATCAGTGGCAAAAGAAGACCTGGCCGCCAAAGGACACGATGGTTGATACTGTCAAAGCTGATACTGGCATGGATATCACACAACTGAAAGAAGCAGTGCTAAACCAAAAAACATGGAGGAAGGAAGCCTTTAGGGTCGCCGAGGGTTGTGAATGACTAAATGGCTAACAGGAACAACAGTATTATCCTTCCTGTTGATCCAGTTCCTGTTTCCTTCTCTGGTTTTGCCCATTCCCTTGATTAGGCACACTATAAAAGCCTGCCCTGCCACTCCCTCTTTGCGTGTTTATTGAGCCCTCAGCCTTTAAGCCAGCTCCTTCCTATACCTGCTCCATTTAAGAGAAGATTGTTCCTGGCTTGTTACTGCCTACTTCTCTGCTGAAATCCTCTGTGCTGCATTGCCCCCTCTGTGTACAAACCGCTGACTTGTTCTTGACTACATCTCTGCTCAAATCCTCTGTACTCCATCGCCATCTTCGTGTACCGAACACTAGCTTATTGCTGACTACGTCTCTCCTGAAATCCTCTGTACTGCATCACCCTTTCTGTGTGCCAACCCCGGCTTGCCTGACCACGTTGCCCACCCTTACTAGCTACAACCTGAGACTCCAATCCAGTGCCAGAACATGACAGTATTGTTATACTGCTGTTTTTTTCCTTTTACCTTTTTATACATTTAATGTTCACACTTAGCTGTGGACTACCACCACCAACAATCGACAATTAGGCTACCACAGAAACTTAAAGGAGATGTCCCGCGCCGAAACGGGTTTTTTTTTTTTTCAACCCCCCCCCCCCCCGTTCGGCGCGAGACAACCCCGATGCAGGGAAGTAAAGGAAGCTTACCGGAGCGCTTACCTTAATCCCCGCGCTCCGGTGACTTCAATACTTACCGCTGAAGATGGCCGCCGGGATCCTCTGTCTTCGTGGACCGCAGCTCTTCTGTGCGGTCCACTGCCGATTCCAGCCTCCTGATTGGCTGGAATCGGCACGTGACGGGGCGGAGCTACACGGAGCCGCTCTCTGGCACGAGCGGCTCCATAGAAGACTACAGAAGACCCGGACTGCGCAAGCGCGGCTAATTTGGCCATCGGAGGGCGAAAATTAGTCGGCACCATGGAGACGAGGACGCCAGCAACGGAGCAGGTAAGTATAAAACTTTTTATAACTTCTGTATGGCTCATAATTAATGCACAATGTATATTACAAAGTGCATTATTATGGCCATACAGAAGTGTATAGACCCACTTGCTGCCTCGGGACAACCCCTTTAATACACAAGTGAATCTCTGCAAGTATACATCTGCAACAGCCCATCTCAAGCTTGACTGCAGGTCATAGTAGACATTTTTCTTCATTTTGGCTATTTGTATTGCAGGACTATAATAGGTATGGATAGGTGTGAAATATAATTTATAAGTTTTTTGGATATATTTATGAATGCATTTCTGTGCAAAAAACCAATACAATATTTGTTTAACCCTTAAGGTCATGGACTAATTTGGACATAAGGACACATTGATTTTTGACGGATTTTTATCTTAATTTTTCAAAAGCCATAACTTTTTTCTTTTTTCTTTACACAGCCGTATAAGGGCTTGTATTTTGCGTGGTGAATTGTAATTTTTATTGGTGCCATTTTTGGGTACATAAGACTATATTGTAAAACTTTTATTAAAGGGGTTGTCCCGCGATAGCAAGTGGGGTTATACACTTCTGTATGGCCATATTAATGCACTTTGTAATATACATCGTGCATTAATTATGAGCCATACAGAAGTTATTCACTTACCTGCTCCATTGCTAGTGTCCCCGTCGCCATGGTGCCGCCTAATTTCAGCGTCTAATTGCCGGATTAGACGCGCTTGTGCAGTCCGGTCTTCTCCCTGGTGAATGGGGCCGCTCGTGTCGGAGAGCTGGTCCTCGTAGCTCCGCCCCGTCACGTGTGCCGATTCCAGCCAATCAGGAGGCTGGAATCGGCAATGGACCGCACAGAGCCCACGGTGCACCATGGGAGAAGACCCCCGGTACATCGTGGGTGAAGATCCCGGCGGCCATCTTGGTAAGGTAAGTAAGAAGTCGCCGCAGCGCGGGGATTCGGGTAAGTACTAAACCTTTTTTTTTTTTAACCCATCCCTTGGGTTTGTCTCGCACCGAACGGGGGGCCTATCGAATAAAAAAAAAAACCGTTTCGGCGCGGGACAACCCCTTTAATTTTTTTTATAATAGCAGGGAGAAAAGATTCTGCATCAATACATCAATCCTGCCATAGAATTTTTTTTTTTTTACAATGTTAATCATGCAACATAAATGACACAATACATTTTTTCTGGGGGTCGGTACAATTACAACAATACCAAAATTCTTATTTTTTTTTAGATTTTTCCACTTTTCCACACTAAAACCCCTTTTTTTGGAAACTATTTTTTTTCTAAATTGCTACATTCAAAGTCCTATAACTTTTGTATTTTTCCATGGACAGAGCTGTGTGAGGGCTTATTTTTTGTGAGATGAACTGTAGTTTTTATTTGTACCATTTTGGGGTACATATGGCTTTTGTGATTATTTGCGTTTTTTAGGCCTTAGTCAGACGGGCGATTTTTCGCGCGATTTGCGCATGTGCATGCGTCCGGCGATTTTATAAAACCATTGCTTTGCAATGGTATCGGACACATGAGCGCTTTTTATGCGCTCGTCCGATAAATTGTAGAACAAAAAATCGCAGATCGCACCTATCTGCGATCTGCGATTCCTGTTCTCTTCTGTATATGCGCTCAATGGGGCCGGCGGCAGCAGCGCCGACCCCATTGAGAACATATAGAAGACAAATCATTCTTCTCTGCCACAGCTGTAACAGCTGTGGCAGAGAAGAGCGATGTTTGCCCATTGAATTCAATGGAGCGGCAATACAGCTGCTCCATTGAAAGCAATGGGCTGCCGGCGTGCGCGGGGTGAATTGTCGGGAAGGGGTTAAATATATAAACCCTTCCCTGCAATTCATTCTAAAATGTGTTAAAATAAAAAAAAATTGTATACTCACCTTTCCGCTGCAGCCGGAGTCCAGCCGCGGCCGCTGTCAGTTCTCCTGAACTGCTTCTTGGCACTATTCAGCCTGCGGGGCTTTAAAATCCCCGCCTGCTGAATGATCTGCCTCTGATTGGTCACAGCCCTGACCAATCAGAGGCTGAAAACACTCACACACCCATTCATGAATTCATGAATGGGTGAGTGACTGCTGCCTCTCAGCGCTGAGCCAATCAGGGGCAGGTTTGACTCACATCCATTCATGAATTCATGAATGGGTGTGAGTGAGGCATGCCTCTGATTGGCTCAGCGCTGAGCCAATCAGGGGGCAGGTCTGACTCACACCCCCTTCACACCCACTGCAGGACGGCCACGCGGAGCTCCGGCTGCCGGGAGAAGGTGAGTATACAATTTTTTTTTATTTTAACACATTTTAGGATGGATTGCAGGGAAGGGCTTATATATTTAAGCCCTTACCGACAATTCATCCCGGGCTCGCCCGCAGCGCATTGCTTTCAATGGAGACGGCTGTATTGCCGTCTCCATTGAATGCAATGCGCTGGACAGCTCCGGCCCGTTTCTAATGAAACGCGGCTAGGAGCAGATTTTCGGGCGATTTGCGGGCGACTTGCGCGCACCGGTCACGCGATTTGCGGATGCGCATCCGTCATGCGATCCGCAAATCGCGCGAAAAATCGCCCGTCTGACTAAGGCCTTAGGGTGTCAAAATGAAAAAAAAAAAAGCATTTAGCCTCAGTTTTTTTAGAGTTTTTTTTTAACGCTTTTTGCCGTGCTGGATAAAAAGCATGTTCAATTTATTCTACGCCTTGTTATGGAAATGACAATACCAAATATGTGGGATTTTAATTTAAAAATAAATTTATGCTAATATGGGAAAAAAACACAAAAAAGGGTTTTTAAAAAAAATTTTTTTTACATTATTTTTATTTTTTACAGTTTTTATGTCCCTGTAGGTGACATGTACAGTAGCAGCTTTGATTGCTATGATAAAGCATTACAGGACTTCATAGGCACTGGCAGTGCAGGACGCCTGTATCTGGCATCCTGTTGCCATGGCAACACGTTGGACTCTCTACAATTAGGGCGCCCACCCACTTGCGTTTTTTTTTCCCTGCGAAATTTGCAGCATTTTTTTTCTGCAGGGGTCTATGGGACTTGTAATGTTAAAATCGCGATCGCGCAAAATTGCGATTTTGCGCGATCGCGATTTTAACATTACAAGTCCCATAGACCCCTGCAGAAAAAAAATGCTGCAAATTTCGCAGGGAAAAAAAAACGCCAGTGGGTGGGCGCCCTTACATTGCAAGAGTCCGATGACATCACAGAGGGAGCGCGCTCCCTTTGTGAACCCTTTACATGCCACGATCTACATAGCGGCAGGGAAGAGGTTAACAGCAGGGGTCGCTCTCCTGATGCACCCCCACTCTTGCAGGGTGAAGCCGGCTATTAATGACAGTCGGCTCCTGCTGTCGGATAGCGCGAGATCTCTTTTGATCTTGCGCTATACACAGGGCATAACTGTACGTCCTGTTGTGTGAAATACCAGGGAGCTAGGAAGTACAGTTATGCTCTGTGGAGGGAAGGGGTTAAAAAAACTTAGTTGTTTCATCTATGCAGGCTGTGGGAACAACAACCTATACAAATGCAATGTAAATAGAAAGCTGGACAGAAACAGGAAGGAATATGCAATCAAATGGACACTGAAACAAACATAAACCGAACATGCATACAAATGACCACAAAGACAATAGACGCCAAAATACTTACCAATAGTCTAACACACACAGGCAAATGGAATTGCTAATAAGTATAAGGTATTGGTTTGCACTTTGAGCAGAATACATAATCTCACAAGCCCACGTCAAGGGTCTTCATTGTCTGGTGAGTCCCTACTCTAACAAGATAACTAAAACCAGGAAAAGGTAACCCTGCCTACAAGCCAAGCAATCATCCTAATAGGGGCGGTGTTACGCTGAAACTTACGTGCCTGACTTACCTTAGATGGTAACAGGCAGGAACACCAGACAAAGGGAATACAATATATACATTGAAACAGGAAAGTTCACACCTAGTGTAGTCAATACCTATAGACATACACAGAACACAACCCTATTCACACCAAGTGAGTGAAACATAAAAGGGAACACCACACAAAAAAGACCTTGTTCACATAATGTGCAGTCCATACCTTCAGATGTACACTAAACAATTCACACCAAAAGTCTGCTCGCCTCACAGACAGAAGGAAAATCCCACTCAGAACTTCATGCATGCATGAGTAGAACAGAAGCTAGTTCAACTGTTCATAAACCAAGAAAAGGGAAAGGAAGTAAGACACCAATCTGGCATAAAACGAACATGTCAGATATCCCCCAACTGACAATGCACAGAACAACAGATGTCAGTAGGCCGCACGTAGTAAAAGCGAAGGGAGAAGGGGCCCACATAACATGCAGACATGGAGACAGGTGTCCAGACCATCTTCAGAAAAGGAGGTGAAAGCAACTCAAACCAGCAGCATACAAAACACTGAGTGCTAAAGGGACAATGTATAAATGACCACTACCCTCTACTAAGAGGGGCTGGTAATTATATGCACAGTCCAATGGTGATTGGCTGGCTGGAGAACTCCACACAATCAGCTAACCAAATCAACCACACCTATAGCAGTGTGCTCCTGGAAACCCATAGAACTACAAGTCCCAGGAGCACAACATGACACTAGTATTGAAACAACTGTGGGGATGGTGGTCCTTGTTCTTCAAGGGATGTAGCTTAGCGATTAGCACTGCTGTGTTACAAGTAGCTTCAAATCTAAACAAGGACAACATCTGCATAGAATTGGAAAACTTTGTGCAGATGTTGTCTTTAGTCAGATTTCAACCTAGGACTCCATCACTGCAAACCACTGAACCACGACGCTTCTTCCTTTTTTAGAGAAGAAGAAGAAGAACAAACACAAAAAATAACATACAAGCTCCATGCAGATGTTGTACTTGCTCAGATTTGAACCTGCAAGGAAACAGTGCTAATCACTGAGCTACATCCATTGGAGAAGAACCATTATCTTCACCATTTTAGGTCTCTTGGACAGTGTTCAATACTAGTTTTAGGGGTTTTTAAGATTTACAGTTCAGTAAAAACAGGTTTCAATTCTTGATAAACGGAACTTTTTGCAAAGTTTGACCCACATTCAAGTTCTACAGGTTCGATTTGCTCATCTCTACATGTGAAACAGATGTCTCTCAATGGATAAAACCTTTCTTTATTACAAAGCTGGCTATATATGTTAGATGTATATCAGCCAACAATCTAATGTAAATGGGGGCCTCCTGACTTAAGGCCCTTTTACACGCAACAATTATTGCTCAAAATTAGTTCAAATGGCCACAGGTGAGCGATAATTGTTACGTGTTCATGCGGCCAGTCGTGCATTTTTCATTCTGTATTCGTTCTTTGCTGACTTTTAGTCCGCATAAAAACTGTTGTTTGACTGTTTGCTTTTCACTTGATTTAAATGACAATCTTTCAGCTGTTCAATAATTCGTGGAAAGGGGTTATCATTTGGCGGGGCGTACTTGCTTGCATCCAAAAAGGCACAGCGATTGGCTGTTGCAACAACAAAGCAACTATTTTTACACACTCTCCTAGTGCTCCATCATTGGCTGGTATATCATCAGCCATTCTGATGTACACCACAAAAGCTACAAAGAGCATCGAAAATAATTTCACCATCTTTTACTTCGCATGCTAAGGTCATGGCACCTACATCGAGGATTTATCTTTGGGCACCAGCTGGTTTCGCTACTTCTTCCAACTAAATATTTGTGATAGTAAACCACCTACTGATTTTTTTCTCAGTGATTACAAACTTGACACCTAGAGATTCACAAACTTCTTGCTTTTTTAGCATAAACCTACCACCTACTGATTTTTTATCAATGCCAATACAGAGAACGCCTATACTAGCCATTGTTTTTTTTTCTGTGATTGCAAACTTGACACCTAGAGATTCTTTTATAGGTCAATTCACAAAATCCCTCTTTTTTGTTGCATAAACCTACCGCCTACTGATTCTTTCGCAATGCCAATTCAGAGAACTCCTATACTAACCCTTGTTTTTTTCAACTGTTAACAAACTAGACACCTAGATATTCTTTCAAATGTCAATTCGCACTCAAATCATGCACACCTACCTAATTAGACCTACTTATAAAAAGGTCAATCCACACTTGCTGATTTTTTTCTTCGCACATGCCCTCCTATCAAACTATTGTCCACTTATCTTTACATGTAAATGCAACCAAGTGATACAACAAATGCCTGAAATGCCTAGGTGCCATGGCCATTTCTAACGATAATCATTAGGTTTAAATGCTCATCTTTAAAAGTAAAACCATCGTTCACTTTCGATTGTTTTCAACGAATGTTCAGCGTTAATTGTTATGTGTAAATGGGCCTTTACTCCTCATGAAAGATATGAGAGATAAAGAGATCAAGTTGATGGATTTCAACATGCCTAATCCTTTTGTTTGGGGAGTGGGGGTGAGGGGGAGATAAGCCACCACCAGAGCTGTCTGACAACAGCTTTCTCTTCTCCCTTACACATTCATGCTAGTTTGAGCATGTACATGTATGGTTTAACCATACAGCAATAGTATATTTTGGTTAGATTTGAATGTATGTGACCATGAAAGTTGTACAGGAGGATTCCATGTGGACTGAAAGAGACATTACACAGGAAATCTCTGCAATTATTTAGTCATTATATCAGTAAGAAAGATAGGTAGCATTGTTTGACAGTATCAGCACATTTATGAACAATGCAGTTGGGTAAAAAACTGGCTTGGAGTTAGAAAGCAGAGGGTGGTAATTAATGCTTCATACTCTGATTGGGCCACTGTTGCTAGTGGGGTACCACAGGGTTCAGTATTAGGCCTCATTTTGTTCAATATATTTATCAATGAGGACAGTGTACGGTTGCAAATAGATCTAGATAAGTTGGGGGCTTGGGTAGATAAAAGGCAAATAAAGCTCAACATTAATGCATGTAAGGTTATGCACATGGGCAGGAGAAATGGTTGTCACCAATATACAGTTAATGGGGTACTGCTAAAGAAAAGTGATATGAAACAAGACCTGCGGCGAAAAAAGTCGGTTAAGAGGCGACCAAATAACTATGTATAAATCCATTGGGGGACAATACAAGGATCTCTCCCATGATCTGTTTATACCCAGGACTGTGACGGTAACAAAAGGGCATCCTTTATGTCTAGAAGAAAGCAGGTTAAAACACCAACACAGAAGGGGGTTCTTTTTTGTAAGAGCAGTGAGACTGTGGAACTCTCTGCCTGAGGACGTGGTGATAGCAAAATCAACGAAGGAGATTAAGAGGGGAGTGGATGTCTTTTTGTAGTGCTACAACATTGCAGGATATAGACATATAACCAGAGGGGTTGTTGATCTAAGTCTTAGAGTCAGTTAGGAACTTTCAAATGTTGATCCAGGGATTATTCTGACTGGCATTATGAAGTCAGGAAGGATTTTTTTCCCCCAAATTGAGTAAATTGGCTTCTGCCTCATTGTGTTTTTGCCGTCCTCTGGATAAACAAGGGGGGTGGAAACAGACTGAACTAGATGGACATTTGCCTTTTTTCAGCCTTGCATATTATGTTACTAGGCACATTTGCAAGCATATACACCAGTATATTGTGTGAAAGATTGAGCCATTGGTAAATTTGGTGCATTTACTTTGAATTCTATTCCACTTAATCAAACTTTTCTATTTAAGTTATACAGTTGCACCAAAGTCAATTATAATGTATATGGGTATTCAAAATGCTATACACTAATATACCTAACAAAACCAAAAAACTAAAGTATTGTGTATATATTGCATACTGGCACACCAAATCTCCCTCTGACATAATACAAAAAATTCTAGTTGTAAAAAAGCACAAAGCACAAACACACAAAAGCATAAAGAAGATACAGTTAAAAACATTGCACATGATAGGGTCTAATTCCGCATTTGGGAGCCTGTGGCAGAATCCAACCCTGTCCCCGGCCAGTGACTTCGCGTACCTGTCTTTCCTTAAATTTTTCTGTACTGCAGATGGTCCGGCCAGTGAGCCAGGTGACATGCGCAGTATCGGTTTTCCTGCACCGTCACCAGGTGATGACATGGGTCCTGCGATTTTTACACAAAGTTAAAGGGGTTGTCCCGCGCCGAAACGGGTTTTTTTTTTTTTCAATAGCCCCCCCCGTTCGGCGCGAGACAAACCCGATGCAGGGGTTAAAAAAGAAAACCGGATAGTGCTTACCTGAATCCCCGCGCTCCGGTGACTTCTTACTTACCTAGTGAAGATGGCCGCCGGGATCTTCACCCTCGGTGGACCGCAGGTCTTCTGTGCGGTCCATTGCCGATTCCAGCCTCCTGATTGGCTGGAATCGGCACGTGACGGGGCGGAGCTACGAGGACCAGCTCTCCGGCACGAGCGGCCCCATTCAGAAAAGAAGAAGACCGGACTGCGCAAGCGCGTCTAATCCGGTGATTAGACGCTGAAAATTAGACGGCACCATGGAGACGAGGACGCTAGCAACGGAACAGGTAAGTGAATAACTTCTGTATGGCTCATAATTAATGCACAATGTACATTACAAAGTGTATTAATATGGCCATACAGAAGTGTATACCCCCACTTGCTTTCGCGGGACAACCCCTTTAATTGCGAAAGGTCTGCGGGTTGGATGGCTTTCATTGACTTCAATGGAAGCCGCCCATGTGGACACCTCACAAAAATAGAGCATGCTGCGATTTTTCCTCCGTGAGCAGTTGATTTCTGCTCATGTGCAGTAAAAAGCGCTTTTCCATTGCATGCTATGAATGGTATTTTCTGCAGAATCCGGAGGCAGACGCCAGCTCCGGATTCCGCAATGCATATTTGCCTTGATTTTAGATGTCTGCTCTAACAACAATAGTAACACGCTACACAGGTAAGAAAAATAATTATTTATTCTGTCAAGGCAATACTTTTTTTTAAAGGAACTTTATTTATTTACCTGCTGGCACATAGAAAAAAGTCACCCAAACAATCATCAGAAGGTTAAGAGTACAACTGATTATCTACTGGGAGGTCTCCTAAATCCAAATTGAGCTCCAGTGCCTGTATAGCTGCAGCAATACTATCAAGAATATGACTGAGCGCATTACACACAGCTAGTGCAAGAGACATGCAGTATATTTAATGGTGGCAGGGGATCCCATTCTCGCAGATCACAAAAGCTGTTTGCAGTCTTGCGCAACAGGGCTTAGCTCCAAACTTGGCACTAAATATTCAGTCATCTGCATTAGACTTAAGTGAGATGTGAAGAGTTAATAAATGTAAAATATTAAAAAAAGAAACAGCACTTAAAGGGGTTGTCCCGCGGTCAAAATGAAAATTTTTTCACAGCTCAGTCCCCCATGTTCAGCAAACATCACAAACTACCCATATAAATCGTTTGTATAGAGCGTTTCTACTCACCATGAAGCAGTTTTATGAAGTTATAAAATTCTTCTTCCAAGATGGCTGCCATCATTTCCCAAGGTGCACCCTGGTCTTCTCCCACGATGCACCGCGGGTCTTCTCCCATGGTGCACCGTGGATGTTCTTCTCCATTCTGAGCACCACTGCCGATTACAGCCACCTCATTGGCTGATCGGCACCACGTGATGGGGGCGGAGCTACGCGATGACGCAGAGAAGAGGGAGGAGCCAGTACGCAGCTCGTGAGCCATCCAGAAGAGGAATCTTCAGTGTGCAAGCGCAACTGTTCGTGTGACCAGAGGAGAAGTTTGGTCCTCGCCATGGAGACGGGGACGCCAGCACCGGGAGGGTGTAAGTATATAACTTCTGTATGGCCAATATTTAATGCATGATGTATATTACAAAGTGCCTTAATATGGCCATACAAAAGTGTTTAACCTCACTTGCTTTCGCGGGACAACCCATTTAAGCAAGAGAATACAATGATGTGTTTTAGACACTTTTGGACATTTTTATTTGCGCATCCAAAAAATGAGTGTGGCTTGGTGGACTGTGGGCATCGCCTAGAAACAACCTCATGTGACAAATATCATGCCAAATTTACTCTAAAATACTGCCACAAAATCTGGCATAATAAAGATACACCATATTTATCATCTCATGCTGTACATTGCTAAGGCCAGTGATAGTCTGCAGCAGCTACATGCATATATGAGCATGTCACTGCTGAAGTAAACTAAACAAAGACTGTCAGGAACCCATAAACTGGTGGTACAGAATGGGTGGGTTCATAGGTGAGCAATCTATCTTAATCCATTTAGTCTGTGCCAAGTCTAGGACACTTTATGGATCAGCTCTCTCCATGCGGTTCTGTTTGGTCTTCTTTCAGTTGAATCACTTGCATGTTGATGTTGGCTTAGAGAATATCAAGCCAGCACATTATTTGGTGGCCAGGTCTTCTTTTGCCGTTGACTATTCCAAGCATTATTGGTGTTTCTAATAAATTAACTGACATTATGTGGCTGAAGTATCAGTTTTGTAATTTTGCCCTCCAATGAAAACTTTGGTTTAGGACTGTTTTGTTTGTGTTCTTGGCAGTTCAAGGAATTTGTAGGAGTTTCCTCCAGCACCAAAGTTCGAAGGCACTAATCTTCCTCTGGTCCGTTTTCTTCATTGTTCAAGTTTTGCAGCAGTAAGTTGTAATTAGGAAGATGATTGCGTTGGCTGTTTGGCATTTCGCTGCAATGCTTATGTCTTTGTTTTTCCAGATCTTATCCATACTTTTTTTTTAATTAAAGTATTTTTTATTAAACTTTTTCACCTTTTGCATATTTTAAAACATTTTTTTTTAACAACAAATCTTTGGTTTCCCCTCCCTCCCTCCCCCTCCCCCTCTCACCCACCCCCTTCCCCTCTCCCCCCTCCCTCCCCCACCCCTCCTAAGATCTCTCTCACAACGTTCCGTTCTTTGGGTAAACTGTCTCTGAATGAACACAGTGTTGTGTCGTAAACAATAATAACAGTTCATGTAACGTATATTTGTTTTCTTCTTTGGTCTTCGTGTTGCTTATCTTCTTGCTGTTTTCTTTTATTGATTCAGTGTTAGATTTTTTGTTGCATTCAAGGGGGGGTCATATTTCTTTTGCCCATTGCCCGGTCTCTCTCTCTCTCCAATCCCTCCTTTCTTAACTTTTCCCTATTACTCCTTACCACTTTATTTTATTGTATATCAAGTCTGTAATTTGTTCTACATTTCCCAATAAACTTTATATATATCCATTACATACGTTGTTATGTCTTAGTAAATCCCCGGTTTACTGGTGCCTCCCCACACGGCTCACCACTCCCTATGTATTTGGTCCAACATTACTGCTCTGGGCGTGTATCCATCTCAGCCATATGTCCTGATATTTTTGACTGGTCTTACGCTTAATGTAAATACTCCTTTCCCACGTTAAAATTTGGTTGACCTTATTTTTGAATTCTCCCAGCGTGGGTGGTTCTTCGTCCAACCAGCGCTGGGCTATTGTTTTTCTGGCTATATACAATAGTCTAGCTACCGCTAGTTTTTCATGATCATCTAATGTTAGATCCTGTATGTATCCCAGAATGCACACGTATGGTGTAAAGTCCATACGTATGCCAAATGCCGCGTTAATTGCATTTCTTATTCCCATCCAATATCTGTGCAATTTCGGGCAACGCCATAGCATGTGGATTAGGTCCGCCGTGTGGGTTTTGCACCTTACACATATCGGGGAGGTTCTCATTCCTATATTGTGTAAGAAGGCCGGGGTGCGGTACACTCTGTGTATTAGGAATATTTGTGAGACTCTGTGTGATTCGCTCAGAGATAGCTTGGGTGTCATTTGTAGGATTTCCTCCCAGTGCGACTCCTCAAGGGCCCTATGTCTGCTTCCCATTTTGCTTTTGTTGATAACGGGTTGTGTGCATTGACCGTGTCCTGTATATGGGAATATAGTACAGATATTTTCCCCGCTGTGGTGGTGGCTTTTCCTATTATGTCCGCTACTATATTTATTGCCATTGTTATTTCCGCCGTGTTTTTTTCCGCTTGTATAGCGTGTCTAAGTTGCAGATATTTGTAAAAGTCACTATTGGGGATGTCGTGGTTTTGCCTTAACTGCTCGAAGGTTTTTAGTCCCCCCCCCTCTAGTATCTGGTCCATTCTCCTAACTCCCCTGTCTTTCCACCCTTGGAATCCTTTTAGCTTGTTGATTTCTGGCAGGTGCGGGTTATTCCATATGGGGGTATGTTGTGTGCAGTTTTTTATATCAAGCATGTTTCTGGTCTTCCACCATATTTTATGTATCAATAATAGCGTGGGGGCACTTTGACCGTTTTTTTTAAACGCTCCACGTTCCAGGGTTTCAAACAAATGTGATCCGTTAAAGAGATTTTTAAGGATTCTGAAACTAGCGTCGTGTGTTTCTTCTGTCTCCCATCCCCTGAGATGTTGCAGCTGGGAGGCCATGAAGTACGAGAACGGATTGGGCAAGGCTAATCCTCCCTTTTCTTTTGAATTGTATAGCAGTTCTAATTTTATCCTAGGTGTCTTCCCTCCCCATATGAGTTCTCTAAACAGTCCCTTGGCCTTGTGGAAGAATTTTTGTGTTATCCAGTGTGGGGAGTTGTGTATTAGATACAGTAATTGGGGCATCCATATCATTTTTATAAGATTCACTCTTCCTATGATTGTCATGGGTAGTTTTTTCCATATGTGAAGTTTTTGTTTCCATTTTTCCATAAGTGGTTCCAGGTTTATTTTCCCGTACTCACTGACCTCTTTCGTAATTTTAACTCCCAGATATTTAATTGTTGGGGTGCATTTCAGGGTTAATTCTCTGTTGGCGACTTGCATGTCTGGGGTGTCTATTGATAGTATTTCGGATTTGGTCCAATTGATAGCGAGTCCTGAGAAGGCTCCAAATTCTTTTATTGTTTGCATCGTGGTTTCTAAAGATTTTTCCCTGTCCCCTAAAAATAGTAGCATGTCGTCTGCATACAAAGCGATTTTCTCCTCCATGTTTCCTCTTATGAATCCCACTATTTCCTGGTGTGACCCAATTTTGCATGCTAGGGGCTCTATTGCAAGTGCAAACAGGAGTGGCGATAGTGGGCATCCCTGCCTTGTCCCTCTATGTAGTGGGAATGTTTCTGATGACCCCCCGTTGATGGACACATCCGCCTCCGCTCTAGCATATAGGAGTTTTACTCGTCTCACAAATATTGGGCCACAGCCCATTTTTTTCTAGTACCTTCCACAGGTATTGCCACTCAACGCTATCAAACGCCTTGGCCGCGTCTAGTGAGCATATGATTCTGTCTCCGGTATTATCTACGGGTATTTGTAGGTTTAGAAATACTCTACGGATGTTCGTTGCCGTTGATCTTGCTGGTATAAATCCACTCTGGTCTGGATGCACCAGGGTGGATGCCACTTGTGATAGCCGCTTGGCTAGAACTTTTGCTATAATTTTGACATCCGCGTTTAACAGCGATATCGGCCTATACGAGTCCATCAACAGGGGGTCCTTTTCTGGTTTTAACAGAATTATTATTTTTGCTTTTCGCATTGTTTGTGGTAGTTCCCCTTCCTTTTCCGCCCCCGCCCATGTCTCCAGGAGTTGTGGTAATAAAGTGTCTGCATGTTGTTTGTAAAATTCTATTGGGAAACCATCCTCCCCTGGGGCCTTGTTATTTTGCATATCTTTTACTGCCTCTTGCATCTCCTCCAAGTCTATTGGTGCATCTAGAAACTCTCTCTGTTCCTCCGTCAATTTATGTGTTCTTATATCCGCCAAGTATTCCTCGATTTGTTTTACTGTTTTTTCCAGTTTCGAGGAATACAGAGAGGAGTAAAATTCCCGTGCAATCTCTCTTATGGATGTTGCGTCCCTGACTATCTCGCCTTGTGCGTCTTTTAGTTCAATGATGTATGTGGGGCTAGTTTGTGCTCGGGCTATAACTGCCAGCATATGTCCCGTTTTTTCTCCCTCCTCATAATATGTCTGTTTCCTGAACCCATTTTTAGTGGCCGCCGTTTCTAGAACGTATTTATTAAGGGCCTCTTGGGCCTGTTTCCATAGGTTGAGTGTTGTTATAGTTTTCTCTTTTATGTAATTTTCTTCTGATTCTTTTAGTTTGTCTCGTATTTTTTGCCCTCTTTCTCTATGTCCTTTTTTTGCCTGTGTGATTTGCTGTATGTATACCCCCCTCATATATGCCTTCATGGCCTCCCAGCAAATCGTCATACTTGTGGTATCCTTATTTAATATGAAGTATTCCTCTAGTGTTTTTTTCACTATTTCCTTGTTTAGTATGTTTAGCCAGTGCGAGTTCAGATTCCATCTTTTTTGGGAATGACTCACAGTGTTACTGTGCTGTATGTCCAGACGTAGGATGGAGTGGTCAGAAACAACTCTTGGTAGATATTCTATCGAGGTTATATCTCTATATATCTGAATATTCCCTACCGCTAGGTCTATTCTAGATAAGCATTGGTATGTGGATGAGTAGCAGGAGTATTGTTTGTTTGTGGGGTGCCGTGTTCTCCATATGTCCATCAATGATATCTCGTTTATTAGTTTACCTAGTGGTGTCAGGTTCCTTTCTTCGTTTGCGTTTCCTGCCCTTAGTCTGTCCTGTGCAGGGTTAATGACCGAATTAAAATCGCCTATGATAAGGACTGGAATGTCCGGTTTATCTGTTATGAATCCTATAACTTGCCGCATTATCATGTTATTATATGGTGGCGGGATATATACTGAAGCTATAATGCATGTGTAGTTGTAGATTCTGCAGTGTAGGCATATAAAGCGGCCTTCTGGGTCAATTTTTCGTGAGAGACATTTAAACGGTATATTTCTGTGTATCACTATGCTGACCCCCCTGGAATACCTCGTGTGTGTGGAGTGGAAGCTCTGACCCATCCCCCCTATTTTGAACGTGTCCGTATTTTCTTTTGATAAATGTGTTTCCTGCAAGCATATAATAGCCGGGCCTTGTTCCTTGATGACTTGCAGTACTGCTGATCGTTTTGTCTGGTCACTCATACCTCTCACGTTCCACGATACGACCCTTATCCTACTACCCATTTTCCTTGTTTTTTGTTTTCCGCAGGGTTGTTATTTTCTGGGCGCCTCCACCCCTTTTTGTTTTTATGAGTGAGTCGCACTGGGAGGGTCCCCATCTCTGTATTTGTGTCTCGCCCGTGTCGCCCCGTATATGTGTATGTGTACTACTGTTTGTTCTCCGCATAGGGCTTCTCCAGTAACATTTTGGTTTGGTCCCCCACATCCACCAGTACAGACATTTATCCACATTTACTATACATATTTTCGTTATTTGCAACACATTTATCATTTGTACATTTATGTTGACATTTCTTCCCCTTATCCCACCCTGAATCATTTTTCTATTGTTTAACCTTATCCCTTTTAACTGTATCTTATCTAATATTCCCCTAATATGCGAGAGAGAGACCAAACAACAAACACCCCCAACATGTAACTCACTGATCCGTTGCCTCATCGGATCGGGGTACCAGTCCTCCATTCTCCTACGCGACGCATCCTGTCGTCCCAGGAGCTCCTTTCAGAAATTTTCGGTTCCCTTTGCATGAACGTTTCTTTAGGTTCAGCCTCTTCATGGTGTCTTGCGCGGCGATCTTCCCCTCCGGATCTGTTCTTCATTTTGATCTATCCAGGCACCTGCATCTTTTGGGTTTTCAAAGAATTGTGTCGTGCCCAGCGCCGCCACTCTCAGTTTAGCCGGGTACAGCATCCCGTAGGGCACTTGTAGGTTTCGCAGTCGTCTTTTTATTTCTACAAATGTTGCTCGCTTCTTTTGTATTTCCGTGGAGAAATCTGGATAGACGGAGACTTTCACGCCGTTATATTGGATTTCACCCTTTTCGCGGGCCTTTTGGAGTATGGTATCTCGGTCTCTGTAATGCAGTACTTTGATGAGTATCGGTCTGGCTGGAGCCCCCGGGGGGAGGGGTCGTGTCGGTACACGGTGGGCTCTTTCGACTGCAAACATTGCAGTTAGAGTGTTTCTTCCGAACAGTTCGGGCAGCCATGTTTCAAAAAATTCTGCTGGGTTTCTTCCTTCCGTCTTTTCTGGGAGGCCCACAATCCGCACGTTGTTCCTTCTTGACCTATTTTCTAGGTCGTCTACCTTGTTCTGTAGATATTGTATGTCATGCAGAGTTTTTTCCACATCTCGTTGCATCGGCTGTATTGCGTCTTCCACGTCGCTTGTACGTTGTTCAGTTTCTGTCAGACGCTCTGATATTTTCCTCATATCTTGCCGTAGCAGGTTTACATTACTTTGCATCGCCCCCATCTGCATATTAAGGTTGTTCAGTGATGCGTTGCCTTTAGTGATTTCGCTGAATATTTCTTTCAACGTAGGTTCCCTGGCGCATCTTTCGTCCTCCTGCCTTTGATCTTTTTTGGCGGCATCTTCTGTACTTTGGGAGGTGTCCTGTATTGTGCTTTCTGAGGTGTTTGCGTGATTTGCGCTGTCCGTGCATATGCCTGGGCTGCTTGCATTATTCATGCTGTCACCTGCGTAATGTTCGTCTGGATTGGCACTGTTTGCGCCTTTATTTTTGTAGTTGGAGTTGTCTGCATGACTTATGACTTCCTGCTTATTTCCAGCATGGTCTTGTACAGCATGTAGATTACTTTGTTTTTCCTTGTCCTTGCTGTGTTTAGCAGGGTCCGTTGTTGTGTTTGCTTTGTCTGCTCTTTCCTTTTTACTTTCACTTTCTGCATGTACTGTGTCTGCAGCTTCTTCCTCCCCTCCTGCTCCCTCCGTTTGTGTGCTTCTCTGTGGGCTCTCCCGCTCTCCCCTCTGTTGTTTAGGGCTTATGGAGTCCTGTTTTCTGCCCCCCTCCTCCCTGGCATACCTTGCCAGTTTACGTGCTGTGTCTGCACTGTTTGTGCTGGGCCGCGGTATGAGCGTTCTCGGCTCCCTCCCGCCGGCGCCATCTTGTTTCTGCCGGCCACCGGCTTCTTCTGCCTTCCCCCGCTCCTTGCCTCGCACCATTATCTCTGCTGCTGTCCGTTCTGCCTCCGGAGCTTGCTACTGTGCCTCCGCTGCTTTTTGATTGCCTTTCGGCGTCTCTGGGTCCCGTTATCAGGATGGGAATGTCGGATCTTGCAGGAGCTACACTGAGATGCGACTATCTACATCTCCGGCCAGGCTACGCCCCCCAGATCTTATCCATACTTAACATTGCACTGCAACCTTGTGCAATTTGTTATTTTGTTTTGGATCCAGATTCTCCATTGTGGTCGATTTTCAATCTGATGAAGATCAAGTCTTGAACTACTTTGAATTCTTCATTGCTGATTTTGATTTTTCTTGTACATTTACCGGCTGTGGTCATGATCTTAGTTTTCTTGATAATCAAGTATAAGCCTCCTTTCTAACTTCCTTCTCTAACTTTTAGCATCAGTTGTTCAAGATCTTCCTGACTTTCTGCCAGCAAGTTTGTACAATCTAAATATCTAAGATTGCTGATGTTTCTTCCACCAATCTTTACTCAAATGTCGAATTTGTCTAAATTGCATTGCTTCAAGATTGCCTCTGCATACAGGTTGAACAATGCATGAGATAAAATGCAGCCTTCGTCAAAGCATGCCATGTTCAATGCAATCATTATTCCCAGGCCTTTTCAATGATCCATTGGAGAATTTCAATTTGGTTTCTTTTCCTCTTCCTTTGTGAAAACTGGCTTGTACATTAGGGAGTTCTCGTTCCACTATCGCTATCATGTATAATCTTCAGTAGGATTTTCCTTGCATGTGATACTAGGGCTATCGTGCAGTAGTTTGAGCATTCTCTCAGATCATCTTTTTTGGGAAGCAGCACGAAAATTAACCTTGCCCAATCTTTTGGCCACAATTTGCTTTCCAAAATCTTGCGGCAGACTGCTGTTGTCCCTGTTTCCAGTAGCTTTTGCCTCTCATTGCATGTTAGCGATTCGGGTGGTGTCTGCTGATAGCCAGGTTGTTTTTCTTCTTGCTTATTTGCATGGTATATTTTTTGATTGTAATGCTTTTCATTTCTTCCGGGTCTTTTTCAAAGGTATTAATTCAAAACGATACTTTACTTCTATTGCATAAACGAGAGGCACTGAGGGAGTGTTTAACTTCAAAGCTGCTGTTGCTTTTCTGCAACTGCAGAAGCTTAGTTTAATTTTGGCAACAAGCAGTTGGTGGTGTTGGCTCAAATACGCTTTTGGAAATACTGTGGGTGCCATATTAGATATGGTTGGTAAAAGCTCAGAGAAGCCAATGGCTATAGCAGAGTCTCCAGATGTCCTCCATTTCTGTAAGTGGGGCTGTGGATTGCCAACTAAGTTCGCTAGTTAGGTTTGGGATGTGGTCGGGCGGGCACTCTAATTTCTTGAGTACAAAATGGTTATAGACACTTTTTGTACAAACCTATTGAGGTCCACAAAGAGGTTGAATAGATTAGGGCACTTGGAAGGACTAAAGCCAGAGAGTAGTTAACAAATAGAGATGAGCGAATCTACTCGTTTCGAGTATTTACTCGATCGAGCACCGCGATTTTCGAGTACTTCAGTACTTGGGTGAAAAGATTCGGGGGGCGCCGGGGGGCGGGGGGAGGCGTGGCGGCGCGGGGGGTAGCAGCGGGGAATGGGGGGAGCCCTCTCTCTCTCCCTCTCCCCCCCAGTCCCCGCTGCAATCCCCTACTCACCCACGGCGCCCCCCGAATATTTTCGCCTGAGTACGGAAGTACTCGAAAATCGCGGTGCTTGGGCGAAAAAGGGGCGTGGCCGAGTAGGTTCGCTCATCTCTATTAACAAACATACATACATAGTCAGCTGGCACCACAGGTGTCAGATTCTGAAAAATGTTACATTGCATGGAAACCAGGACAGAGATACTCGTTACCTTTGTATACTCACACATTTCTTTTTGACACATAATGTCTGGCTAGAACTTTTTTTCTTTTTTTAACTTTAACTTTATCCATTATTACGAAACAACAGATTTAACCTTGGAGCGAATTAGCTGTACTCGGATGGGAAAAGGAAAATGAAAAGGGAAAGAAAAATTAACAAAAGGAACCCCCACCCCCCGGAGCGACTCCTTTTCTACATTTGTAAAAGCAGAGAGAAAACTCTGAGGATAGGGTTTTAACTCAGACAACAGGTTGAGCGGATGTCCTTCATTGTGTCCCTCCTCAACCATTACTTCCCCTCTACCGTCTAGTCAGGCTCTCCCAATGCTGTCGCAGGCACCTCACCCAATCACCCCAGATCTTATCAAATTTTTCAGGGCATCCCCTGGCCATGTATGTCAATTTGTACATTGGGATTTCGGAATTGACCACCCGGACCCATGCATTTCTGGTCGGCCTCCCAGGGTGTTTCCAGTTAAGCAAAATTACTTTTTTAGCATAGAAAAGTAGCAGCTTGTACAATATGCGTGTTGCTGCGGTCACCGGTCAATAACCAACAAGCCCGAAGAGGCACGTTCCAGGATGCATGATCCTCGGGGCTCCTAAGTGTGTTTCCATAAAGACAAGCACGTCCCTCCAGTAGCCCTGCAGGATTGCACATTCCCAAAACACGTGCATGACTGTCCCATCTGCAGCCAGACATCGCGGGCATGTCGTAGAAGGGAGCAGGCCCATGGCACACAGTCTGGAAGGAGTATAATATATGCGGTGCAGGAACTTAACTTGGATGAGTTTGTCTCTAGCGCTTACCAGGGGGGGGCAGATCCTCTCAGTATATCATCATCCTCCTCTCCCGAGGTCAGATCAGGGATATCCCGCTCCCATCTCTGGACGGCCCTCTCGCCCAGCGGGGCCAGGTGCTGTGCTATGTGGGCATAAAAGCTCGACGCCGGTTTGACAAGATTACACATCTGTGCCAGGCCCTCTAGTCGTGTCATGGATAGTGGGATAGATGTGCCCCCAAACTGAGCCCTGGCCACATGCTGCAGCTGGTAGTACCTGAAGTAGGAATTTTCGGGTAGGCCATGAGCTATCCGCAGTTGTAGGAAGGTGCAGAGCGTACTCTCCTCGACTATGTCAGAGAGGACATTGATGCCCCATCATCTCCAAAAGGCAGACTCTGGGAAACGTTGAAAGTGTGGCAGTTTGGGGTTGTCCCAGAGGGGTGTGTGCAGGGATCGCACAGTCTCCTCCTCAGTGGACAGTCTCGAGACTCGTTGCCAGACCTCCAGTGTCACCAGCATGGGAGTAGGCAGGGGAGCAACCGAAGATGAGGGGCCGCTCAGCAGCAACCCCCGCAGGCTCTGGGCGGGGTCCAGCATTCTACGTTCCAGGCCCACTGCCGGGTTGTAGTTTGACGAGGATAGCCACCACCCCGCATACACCAACTGGCTAGCCAGGTAATAGTAGTAGAAGTGTGGTAGTGCTAACCCTCCCTTGTTCGACGGGAGGCACAGGGTCTCCAATCTGATCCTGGGTGCGGTGCCCCTCCACAGCATGCGTAGCACGATCCCTCGGAGTGTAGTAAAGAACTTTTTTGGGACTAGCGTAGGGGAGTTTTGTAGTATATACAGAAATTTTGGCAGTAGTTTCATTTTTAGTAGGTTTATTCTGTCCACCAGAGTGAGCGGGAGAGAAGCCCATCGTGTCTCTACCTCTTCAGCCCAGCCCAGAAGAGGGGTCAGGTTGGAGTCATAAAAGGCGGATAGCTCCGCTGACACGTTAACACCCAGATAGGTGGTCTGGGTTGTCCAGCTCAGTGGGGCGGGCAGGGGGAGCTCAGCGGCCGCAGGGTCCACTGCCAGTAGGTGGGTCTTGTCCCAGTTAACCTTAATGCCCGAATGTGTGCCAAATGCTTCGAATATAGCCAATACTGCATCAAGAGAGGCCTCTGGGTCTTGAAGGAAGAGAAGGGTGTCGTCTGCATAGAGCGCTATGCGCTCTTTGTAATTGTTCAGCTTAAATCCCTTCACTATCGGTGACATTCGGACTTGGATCACTAGGGGCTCTATAGCAAGGGCAAACAAAGCGGGGGACAAAGGACAGCCCTGTCTTGTACCCCTGCCCAGAGAAAACTGGGCAGAGACATGTATATTGGTCTTGATGTTTGCTACCGGGGAGTCATATAGAATCTCGATCCATTTAATAAAGGTTGGCCCAAATCCAAATCATCGCATCACCGCCCATAGGTACTTCCACTCCACTGAGTCAAAGGCCTTTGCGTGATCTATGAATACCAGAATGCGCTTGTCAAGGCAATACTTAGAATGGCCTGCAAAGAGCTGTATAGCAGGCTTTCTGTGAACTAATACGCAGGAACTCCTGTGTGGGTGTGGCAGGGAGGAAATAAAATTCCAGCCCTGCTATACTCTGAATCCCTGAGAGAGGGCCGTGTGAGGTCCATGAGAAACTGTAAGGCTGCCTGTCCTTGGGCGTTGCGGTATCCCGCGGTGGATCTCCGCCGTGGGAGCCGCCGCCTGGGGGCAGGAGCCGGCAGACGGATCTTCGCTGTCAGTCTTATCTAATAGATAGGCTGACCGCGGAGAATCACAGCAAATCGCAGCATGCGGTTTGCTGGCCGCGAGCAGAGAATTGCAATGATTCTCCGCTCGTGGACAGGGGGAAAGCGCTCTCCATAGCAACGCTATGGAGAGCTTGAACTGCATTCCCCGCGGCCGGATTATCGCCGCGGGGAACTCAATTCAAACTAGCCCGTGGACAGGCAGACTAACTCTAAGGAAAAGAGCCAAATGGTATCTGGAAGCCCTGATCCTGACAGGGCAGGATAGCCCCTTCTGTGAATGTGGTCTGTTGCAGACCAAGCTGCTACCCTGAGTCTGACAGGGGAGGACGCCCCCTGCTTTGCCCTTCTCATATTGGTTATTGTAGGCTCCATCTGATGTTTATGGACTACATCTTTCAACACCTTTGATTGGAAGCCTCTGAAAAAGGTGCATTGTATAGCACCAAAATGCATTGCCAATGCCTGTTTATGTTTGATGTTCTAAGTAAATACCTTCCTATGGATCTGGCATCCTATTAATAGTCACTGGTTACTACTACCTCCAGCAGGGGGCTTATGTGTTGATCCATACCCCCTCCTTCAAAGTAAGTGACATTTTCCTTGTCTCTTTACTCACCCTTTTGAACAAGCTGAGGATCTTAATTACTATTTTTTCACTAATTCTCTTATGAGCACAAAGTTTTTTGTATTGTATTTTTTTTTTTAATTAAAAGTAGCGCAAATCATAAGTCATGTGAAAATATGGAGCATGTTATATGAGCCTTTTTCAAGCTTATGTTATGTCACTATTTTGGCTTGTTTCTTTTGATAAGCTTGCTCTTTCTTTTGAAATCTTATCTCACTTCTAGGTTCTATTAGAATCGCCAAATTGTAGAAAAATAGAGACTCAAAATGAAGGTACTATTTTGTTTTGTTTCAAAATGAAATTGGTATATTTTACCAAAAAATGTATGTCAAGATGTTATCATTTGTAGTTTCCATACCATATTTGAAAATAAAATGATTGTGCTAAAAAAGGAGCTTTCTCAAGATAGTCTCACTTGCCAAATGACATTAACAGTATGCCTGCCCCGAATCTGAATCTTAAACATCTAGAAATTGCATTACTAAATTTCACAAAGCTAACATTAAGGCGCATATGATCATTTGGCAAGTTTGATCATTTCTTTTAGGTCCACATTTGTGAAGAAGAGAAGAAAAATAAAAGGATGTGTGCTTTAATACATTGTTAGTTTAGCGGTTCCCAGGCTATGTATTCAGATGCATCCTGTGGTGAGATTAGAGAATCAATTTGAGTTGGCCTTAGATTGAGCTACCAAGTGATTTGTCATTTGTGAAATCTCTTTTTACATTTCAGAAATTACATTTAACATAACTTTCAGAAAAGCCTTGAAAATGTATTTTAACTTCAAACTGTCCTTTTCTAAAAGTTGGTATATTTCAACAAAAGATAGTTTGAGGCTGTGTGGAATAATTTGTAAAGCCAAATACGGCCAACTATATTGTTCGCATTTCTCTTTTAGAAGTTGTACTAAAAAATGTAAGATGGAGAACTAACAGAATTTAAATGACCTGTCTTTCAATTTGAAAAGCTATAAAGATGCTAGTTCTTCACCCCAGTAAGAAGATTCAATTACGAAGCTCTTTATATTCATGCTTCTTCACACAAGTGGATACTTTTTTCCCTTGGTATCATTTTCTCAGCAGGAGTTCTACCTTGACAGAAGTGCTGTGTTTCAGTGCCTTTCTCATTAAAAAGAAGCTACATAGTAGGATTTTAGATATAGGTACTAAGTCAGGACCTGGATATGCCTCTTCCATGTAGGGAGGATTGCAGACATTCAAAAGTCAAATTCAAAGCACCATTTAGCATCAAACAAGGTCAGTCGCCTTCCACATTCATGATTACTGTACTTTGAAGCTTGGCAAAAATACTGACTGACCTGGCCTGCTGGCACATAGTAAAAAGTCACCCAAACAATCATCAGAAGGTTAAGAGTACAACTGATTATCTACTGGGAGGTCTCCTAAATCCAAATTGAGCTCCAGTGCCTGTATAGCTGCAGCAATACTATCAAGAATATGACTGAGCGCATTACATACAGCTAGTGCAAGAGACATACAGTATATTTAATGGTCGCAGGGGATCCCATTCTCGCAGATCACAAAAGCTGTTCGCAGTCTTGCACAACAGGGCTTAGCTCCAAACTTGGCACTAAATATTCAATCATCTGCATTAGACTTAAGTGAGATGTGAAGAGTTAATAAATGTAAAATTTTTAAAAAAGAAACAGCACTTAAGCAAGAAAATACAATGATGTGTTTTAGACACTTTTGGAGATTTTTATTTGCGCATCCAAAAAATGAGTGTGGCTTGGTGGACAGTGGGCATCGCCTAGAAACAACCTCATGTGACAAATATCATGCTAAATTTACTCTAAAATACTGCCACAAAATCTGGCGTAATAAAGATACACCATATTTATCATCTCATGCTGTACATTGCTAAGGCCAGTGATAGTCTGCAGCAGCTACATGCATATATGAGCATGTCACTGCTGAAGACAGTGGCTGTTAACAGCTCTTAAAGAATGTTATCAGCTGTTATCAGTGTTGCCGGAAGAGAACACAGCATGCATTCCATCTTAACTCATCATCCTGAGGGACAAGGATTTCATGCGGACCTGAAGTCAGCGATGGACGAAAAGTGCATGATAAGTAAACATTTATACCCAACGATTCTCGCTCAAAAGATGGCTTTTGAGCGAATTTTGAGCGATAACCATTGTGTGTATACCCCAGGAGCTTAATAAAGTCATAGGAAAAATTTGATCTCCTATCCAGAAGAGAGGAACCATAACAGCATATATTTTGATATTTTACTATTTGAACACCTCTATTTTACATTTTAGCCTTTTAACTTCACATTTCCATTGATCTTATATTTTATACATTTCTAACAATATACTAAACAAGTGAATAATATATATATATATATATATATATATATATATATATACACTACCGTTCAAAAGTTTGGGGTCACATTGAAATGTCCTTATTTTTGAAGGAAAAGCACTGTACTTTTCAATGAAGATAACTTTAAACTAGTCCTAACTTTAAACAAATGCACTCTATACATTGCTAATGTGGTAAATGACTATTCTAGCTGCAAATGCCTGGTTTTTTGTGCAAAATCTACAAAGGTGAATAGAGGCCCATTTCCAGCAACTATCACTCCAGTGTTCTAATGGTACAATGTGTTTGCTCATTGGCTCAGAAGGCTAATTGATGATTAGAAAACCCTTGTGCAATCATGTTCACACATCTGAAAACAGTCTAGCTCGTTACAGAAGCTACAAAACTGACCTTCCTGTGAGCAGATTGAGTTTCTGGAGCATCACATTTGTGGGGTCAATTAAACGCTCAAAATGGCCAGAAAAACAGAACTTTCATCTGAAACTCGACAGTCTATTCTTGTTCTTAGAAATGAAGGCTATTCCATGCGAGAAATTGCTAAGAAATTGAAGATTTCCTACAACGGTGTGTACTACTCCCTTCAGAGGACAGCACAAACAGGCTCTAACCAGAGTAGAAAAAGAAGTGGGAGGCCGTGTTGCACAACTAAGCAAGAAGATAAGCACATTAGAGTCTCTAGTTTGAGAAACAGACGCCTCACAGGTACCCAACTGGCATCTTCATTAAATAGTACCCGCAAAACACCAGTGTCAACATCTACAGTGAAGAGGCGGCTGCGGGATTTTGGGCTTCAGGGCAGAGTGGCAAAGAAAAAGCCATATCTGAGACTGGCCAATAAAAGAAAAAGATTAAGATGGGCAAAAGAACACAGACATTGGACAGAGGAAGACTGGAAAAAAGTATGGGGACGGATGAATCCAAGTTTGAGGTGTTTGGATCACAAAGAAGAACGTTTGTGAGACGCAGAACAAATGAAAAGATGCTGGAAGAATGCCTGACGCCATCTGTTAAGCATGGTGGAGGTAATGTGATGGTCTGGGGTTGCTTTGGTGCTGGTAAGGTGGGAGATTTGTACAGGGTAAAAGGGATTCTGAATAAGGAAGGCTATCACTCCATTTTGCAACGCCATGCCATACCCAGTGGACAGCGCTTGATTGGAACCAATTTCATCCTACAACAGGACAATGACCCTAAACACACCTCCAAATTGTGCAAGAACTATTTACAGCAGAAGCAGGCAGCTGGTATTCTATCGGTAATGGAGTGGCCAGCGCAGTCACCAGATCTGAACCCCATTGAGCTGTTGTGGGAGCAGCTTGACCATATGGTACGCCAGAAGTGCCCATCCAACCAATCCAACTTGTGGGAGATGCTTCTAGAAGCGTGGGGTGCAATTTCACAAGCTTACCTCAACAAATTAACAGCTAGAATGTCAAAGGTGTGCAATGCTGTAATTGCTGCAAAAGGAGGATTCTTTGATGAAAGCAAAGTTTGATGTAAAAACAATGTTATTTCAAATACAAATCATTATTTCTAACCTTGTCAATGTCTTGACTCTATTTTCTATTCATTTCACAATGCATGGTGGTGAATAAGTGTGACTTTTCATGGAAAACACAAAATTGTTTGGCTGACCCCAAACTTTTGAACGGTAGTGTATATATATATATACATAGACGTATCGGCAGGGAGTGCCGAGGTCGCAACGGCGACCCGGCCCTTGCGCTTGAGGGAGCCCAGGACGCCCCCCCCCCCCCCCCCCCCCGTCCAGCATATACTGTTTTACTTTCACTTCGCGCTGTCGGACGCCGCTTGCTAAGTTAGTGCGGTCCGGACGGCCGACAGCACGAGCCAGAGAGTAGAGTAGGAGAAGGGAGGGGGAGGACTTGAAGAGAAGACAGGGGAAGAGGAGGGGGTAGGGGAAAGAGCAGAGAGGACACAGAAGCAGACTCACCACACACGGGCACAGCACAGCAAGGCATCGAGTGGAGCAGGGATCTCCCTGCTGCTTCATTCCTGCCGACAATGTGTACAGCTGCTCTCCTCAGCAGAGAAGTAGTCCGGGCACCAGGGTATGTATCTGCTTGTCTGCCTGTCTGTATGTCTTTCTATGTGTCTGTCTATCTATCTTGCCTGTCTCATATCTATCTATCTATCTATCTATCTATCTATCTATCTATCTATCTATCCATCTATCCATCTATCCATCCATCCATCCATCTATCTATCTATCTATCTATCTATCTATCTATCTATCTATCTATCTATCTATCTATCTATCTATCTATCTATCTATCTATCTATCTCCTATCTCTCTCTCTCTCACACATATCTCTCTCTCTCTCTCTCTCTCTATCTATCTATCTATCTCCTATATCTATCTATCCCATATATCTATCTATCCCATCTATCTATCTATCTATCTATCTATCTCTCACTCCTAGGCCGCATGCCCACATGCACGCACGGATTTCACTGCTAAATCCCGCGGACATGGAGAGGGAAAATACATTATACTCACCTCTCCGGACGCTGTGGGGCTCCCCTCTGTGCAGGCCTGATCTTCTTTCTTCCGGTCGGCGTTCGTGTTCGTCACGCCAGCAGCTTGCTGCGTGCATGTGCACCAATATTTTAAAAAAATCTCCTGTTCTCCCGCGTTTCCGCAGCACAGCACAAAAACAGCTGCTGCTGTGCCGCAGATACGAACAGCTTCCATAGGCTTTAATGGAAGCTGCGGGAGCTGTCCGTGTGGCAGATCCGCAGGAAAATAGAGCATGCTGCGATTTCTTCCTGTGCGTGTGACCCGCACTCTGGGAAGGAATCCATCTGCATGCTTTTAGCTGCCCTAGCGATGCCAATGCATCCCTATGGGCAGCAAGATGCACGGATCTCCCGTGCGGGTCCACATGCGGATTTTATAAATAAAATCAGCACGTGGACATTGGCCCTCAGGCATAGCTAAGGGGCGAGGGGGAAAAGGGCCTGGGGGGGCCCCGAGCTGAACTTTTGCACCCGGGCCCCTGAGCCTTTAGGTACGCCCCTGTGTATATATATATGTATATATATATATATATATATATATATATATATGTTTTATATACTTTATTTATTATATTTATGTACCCGCTTTACTCTTGCAAATACATTTATTATTTATGGATCCATCTCTTTTTAAGTAACTCTAATTACATTTTTTAAGAATTTTAGTCTGCAAATATCTCAGTTTCCTTGTTTTCTTGTTACCTTTTTCACACTTTTATTCCCATTCTTTTTAGCATACATGCCTATCATTTTAATTACTATGACATCAGTTATTTTTATTTATCATTATTTATTAGTTTAATTTCCCTCTTATCTGCCACATTTAAATATATTTTACCAACCCTTTTAGGTGTGGCGTGCTACATGGCGCAAATTTAGTCCCCTGCTATGTGGATTACGTGAAACCTTGGTTTACCTTTCCGTTTCCCTCCCTCTAGATATGTTGGTAACTAATTTATGACTAATTAGCAGTTTGATTTATTTATCACCTGCAATTAAGTTTTACCATAACCTTGCCCGAATTTTTTTTTCAATTTTATATTTTTTTGGGCTGTTTTCATTTTTATATATTTTTAAAATATTTTTCCTATTTACATTTATATCTGTACAATCATATATATATATATATACTAGCTCATATACCCTGCTTCGCCCGAGTTAATTTGGTACTGGTGTTTATCTGGTGGTCACACGGAAATCTTATGAAGTCATGGTTACTTTAGAGATACCGGAAAAACATGTTCACCATTTTGCATAGTTCTCTGCATTACCCAGGAAACACCACGGGAGGTAACCATGTGACGTTTCCTTTATATAAAATTACATCAGGAAGGGAGAGAATTAGATTCCATACGTAAAATGTGGACGCTAATTCTTTTGCGCTTAGAATTCAACAATCGAGGTGGGATCCATTAGCTTTTCCTATTTATGACATAATCAATGCTCGTGCCAAATTTCACATTTCTATGACACCGGAAAGTGAGAAAAATACATTCCGTACAAAAATTTGGACGCTAATTCTTTTGCGCATAGAATTGAATAATCGAGTTGGTACCCATTAACTTTTCCTATTTATGACATATTCAATGCCCGTGCCAAATTTTAAGTTTCTATGTGAGAAAATTACATTCCGTACGTAAACTTTTGACACTAATTCTTTTGCGCAAAGAATTAAATAATCAAGTTGGGACCCATTAGCTTTTCCTATTTATGACATAATCAATGCTCGTGCCAAATTTCACGTTTCTATGACACCGAAAAGTGAGAAAATTACATTCCGTACGTAAAATTTGGACGCTAATTCTTTTGCGCATAGAATTGAATAATCGAGTTGATAATTGATATTTTTTTTTAGCTTTTTTATGTATTAACAATTTTCTTATGTTAAATTGTTTTATGTGTGCAATGATGCCCTCTGCTTTCTTGTATTTTAGTATTAATTTTACTCCTATATTGTAACACTGGAGTACATTATATAACTTCTCTTTCGGCAGGTGGAATGCTAATGACATGCAGATCAGGCCACTTCTGGTTGCTAGAGCGCAAAAACATGAGCTCTGGCAATGCAAACTTGCGCAATCGTTTCTGGCACCTGCACATGTTGGAAATTGTGGGAGAATACGCATCATTGTTTTGGCAGGTAAAACACAATCACCCACCCTGCATTCATTTTGCAGAGATGAGGCTATGTACATTGGATATCCCGGAAGGACGAGGAGTTCCTGATAACAGTCAAGCAGTATAAATTTCCATGCAAACCCGGACTAAGGTGTGGCAGCCATTCCTGTGGAGGATAGGCTATTCACACCAGGTGAATCGCCTATTAGGAGCCCCTTTTTTTCCTTGTAGAATTTCCTTTTGGAGCACTGGCATCGTTCTAATTGTATATTACAACTAGCTGATATACCCGGCTTCGCCCGAGTTAATTTGGTACTGGTGTTTATCTGGTGTTCACACGGAAAATCTTATGAAGTCGTGGTTACTTAAGAGATACTGAGGAAAAACATATGTTCACCATTTTGCATAGTTCTCTGCGTTACCCAGGAAACACCACGTGGAGGTAACCATGCAACGTTTCCTTCACATAAAATGACATCAGGAAGTGAGAGAATTAGATTACGTACATAAAATTTGGACACTAATTCTTTTGCGCATAGAATTGAATAATCGAGTTGGGACCTATTAACTTTTCAGATTTATGACACAATCAATGCATGTGCCAAATTTCATGTTTCTATGACATTGGGAAGTGAGAGATTTGGATTATGTACGTAAAATTTGGACGCCAATTCTTTTGCGCATAGAATTGAATAATGGAGTTGGGACCCATTAGCTTTCCCTATTTATGACATAATCAATGCTCGTGCCAAATTTCCCGTTTCTACGACACCGGAAAGTGAGAAAATTACATTCCGCACGTAAAATTTGGACGCTAATTCTTTTGTGCATAGAATTGAATAATCGAGTTGGGACCCATTAGCTTTTCCTATTTATGACATAATCAATGCTCGTGCCAAATTTCCCGTTTCTATGACACCGGAAAGTGAGAAAATTACATACCGTACGTAAAATTTGGACGCTAATTCTTTTGCGCATAGAATTGAATAATGGAGTTGGGACCCATTAGCTTTTCCTATTTATGACATAATCAATGCTCGTGCCAAATTTCCCATTTCTATGACACCGGAAAGTGAGAAAATTACATTCCGCACGTAAAATTTGGACGCAAATTCTTTTGCACATAGAATTGAATAATGTAGTTGGGACCCATTAGCTTTTCCTATTTATAACATAATCAATGCTCGTGCCAAATTTCCCGTTTCTATGACACCGGAAAGTGAGAAAATTACATTCCGCACGTAAAATTTGGACGCTAATTCTTTTGCGCATAGAATTGAATAATCGAGTTGGAACCCATTAGCTTTTCCTATTTATGACATAATCAATGCTCGTGCCACATTTCCCGTTTCTATGACACCGGAAAGTGAGAAAATTAGATTCCGTACGTAAAATTTGGACGCTAATTCTTTTGCGCATAGAATTGAATAATGGAGTTGGGACCCATTAGCTTTTACTATTTATGACATAATCAATGCTCGTGGCAAATTTCCTGTTTCTATGACACCGGAAAGTGAAAAAATTACATTCCGCACGTAAAATTTGGATGCTAATTCTTTTGCGCATAGAATTGAATAATCGAATTGGAACCCATTAGCTTTTCCTATTTATGACATAATCAATGCTCGTGCCAAATTTCCCGTTTCTATGACACCGGAAAGTGAGAAAATTACATTCCGCACGTAAAATTGCGACGCCAATTCTTTTGCGCTAGAATTGAATAATGGAGTTGGGACCCATTCGCTTTTCCTATTTATGACATAATCAATGCTCATGCCAAATTTCCCGTTTCTATGACACCGGCAAGTGAGAAAATTACATTCCGCACTTAAAATTTTGACGCCAATTCTTTTGCGCTAGAATTGAATAATGGAGTTGGGACCTATTAACTTTTCCTATTTATGACATAATCAATGCTCGTGCCAAATTTCATGTTTCTATGACACCAGAAAGTGAGAAAATTAGATTCCGTACGTAAAATTTGGACGCTAATTCTTTTGCGCATAGAATTGAATAATCGAGTTGGGACCCATTTGCTTTTCCTATTTATGACATAATCAATGCTCATGCCAAATTTCCCGTTTCTATGACACCGGAAAGTGAGAAAATTACATTCCGCACGTAACATTTTGACGCCAATTCTTTTGCGCTAGAATTGAATAATTAAGTTGGGACCTATTCGCTTTTTCTATTTATGATATGATCAATGCTCGTGTC
This sequence comes from Eleutherodactylus coqui, assembly GCF_035609145.1. NCBI lineage: Eukaryota > Metazoa > Chordata > Amphibia > Anura > Eleutherodactylidae > Eleutherodactylus > Eleutherodactylus coqui. The sequence continues at coordinate 255,974,402 of NC_089837.1, read as the reverse complement.
AAATTTCACGTTTCTGTGACACCGGAAAGTGAGAAAATTGCATTCCGCACGTAAAATTTGGACGCTAATTCTTTTGCGCATAGAATTGAATAATGGAGTTGGGACCCATTAGCTTTTCCTTTTTATGACATAATCAATGCTCCTGCCAAATTTCACGTTTCTATGACATTGGGAAGTAAGTGATTTAGATTATGTACGTTAAATTTCGACGCCAATTCTTTTGCGCTAGAATTGAATAATCGAGTTGGGACCCAATTTCTTTTCCTATTTTGGAGATAATCTATGCTTGCGCCAAATTTCATGTTTCTACGACATCGGAAAGTTGGAGAACTTTTGGCGAGTCAGTCAGTCAGTCAGTGAGTGAGTCAGTGAGTGAGTGAGTCAGTGAGGGCTTTCAGCTTTATATATATATAGATTACATGGATCCATTCTAATCACATAGTACATAAAGACAATTCTTGTGTCCAGCTTTACATTCTTCTCAATACTATAATGCTTGCACTGTCTTTCACTTTTGCTGTAGTATATTTGCATTAAAGCAACCACTAAGGATTAGCTTTATATAGAAAATGGTGAATTGCAATGTAGGATCAGAAGTGTGATACAATGTAATAAAACTAAGCTGGCCCTCTGGACTCTCCTGCTATTGAGGTTTATGTGTGTCAGTTAGAGATCAGCGAGCACCAAAATGCTCGGGTGCTCGTTACTCGGGACGAAATTATCGCGATGCTCGAGGGTTCGTTTCGAGTAACGAACCCCATTGAAGTCAATGGGCGACCCGAGCATTTTTGTATTTCGCCGATGCTCGCTAAGGTTTTCATGTGTGAAAATCTGGGCAATTCAAGAAAGTGATGGGAACGACACAGCAACGGATAGGACAGGCGAGGGGCTACATGTTGGGCTGCATCTCAAGTTCACAGGTCCCACTATTAAGCCACAATACTGGCAAGAGTGGGCCCCCCCCCCCTCCCAACAACTTTTACTTCTGAAAAGCCCTCATTAGCAATGCATACCTTAGCTAAGCACCACACTACCTCCAACAAAGCACAATCACTGCCTGCATGACACTCCGCCGCCACTTCTCCTGGGTTACATGCTGCCCAACCCCCCCGCACAACCCAGTGTCCACAGCGCACACCAAATTGTCCCTGCGCAGCCTTCAGCTGCCCTCATGCCACACCACACTCATGTCTATTTATAAGTGCGTCTGCCATGAGGAGGAACCGCAGGCACACACTGCAGAGGGTTGGCACGGCTCTTTAAAAGGGGCGGGGCGATAGCCCACAATGCTGTACAGAAGCAATGAGAAATAAAATCCTGTGCCACCGCCATCAGGAGCTGCACACGTGGGCATAGCAATGGGGAACCTATGTGCCACACACTATTCATTCTGTCAAAGTGTCTGCATGCCCCAGTCAGACCGGGCTTTTTAATTCATAGACACAGGCAGGTACAACTCCCTATTGTGAAGTTCCTGTGGACCGACAGCATGGGTGGCTCCCTGGAACCCACCGGCGGTACATAAAAATATCCCATTGCAGTGCCCATCACAGCTGAGGTAGTAATGTCATGTTTAATGCAGGTGGGCTTCGGCCCACACTGCATGCCCCAGTCAGACTGGGGTTCTTTACAAGTGGAAACAGATGCATTTATAATTCCCTGTGGACCCACAGCATGGGTGGGTGCCAGGAAGCCACCGGCGGTACATAAAAATATCCCATTGCATTGCCCAACACAGCTGAGGTAGTAATGTTGTGCTTAATGCAGGTGGGCTTCGGCCCACATTGCATGCCCCAGTCTGACTGGGGTTCTTTACAAGTGGAAACAGATGCATTTATAATTCCCTGTGGACCCACAGCATGGGTGGGTGCCAGGAAGCCACCGGCGGTACATAGAAATATCCCATTGCATTGCCCAACACAGCTGAGGTAGTAATGTCGTGCTTAATGCAGGTGGGCTTCGGCCCACACTGCATGCCCCAGTCAGACTGGGGTTCTTTACAAGTGGACACATGTAGGTTAAACTCCGTGTGCACCTACAGCATGGGTGGCTCCCTGGAACCCACCGGCGATACACAAAAATATCCCATTGCATTGCCCAACACAGCGGATGTAATGTCAGCTGTAATGCAGGTGGGCTAAAAATTCATTTGATTACACTGTAGGCGAGGGCCCACAAAAATTGCTGTATCAACAGTACTAATGTACATCCAAAAAATTGGCCATGGCCAACCAAGAGGGCAGGTGAAACCCATTAATCGCTTTGGTTAATGTGGCTTAAGTGGTAACTAGGCCTGGAGGCAGCCCAGTTTAACGAAAAATTGGTTCAAGTTAAAGTTTCAACGCTTTTAAGAGCATTGAAACATATAAAAATTGTTTAGAAAAATTATATGAGTGAGCCTTGTGGCCCTAAGAAAAATTGCCCGTTCAGCGTGATTACGTGAGGTTTCAGGAGGAGGAGCAGGAGGAGGAGGAGGAATATTAGACACAGATTGATGAAGCAGAAATGTCCCCGTTTTGGATGGTGAGAGAGAACGTAGCTTCCATCCGCGGGTGCAGCCTACGTATTGCTTACGTATCGCTGCTGTCCGCTGGTGGAGAAGAGAAGTCTGGGGATATCCAGGCTTTGTTCATCTTGATGAGTGTTAGCCTGTCGGCACTGTCGGTTGACAGGTGGGTACGCTTATCTGTGATGATTCCCCCAGCCGCACTAAACACCCTTTCCGACAAGACGCTAGCCGCAGGACAAGCAAGCACCTTCAGGGCATACAGCGCTAGTTCAGGCCACGTGTCCAGCTTCGACACCCAGTAGTTGTAGGGGGCAGAGGCGTCACCGAGGATGGTCGTGCGATCGGCTACGTACTCGCTCACCATCCTTTTACAGTGCTCCCGCCGACTCAGCCTTGACTGGGGAGCGGTGACACAGTCTTGCTGGGGAGCCATAAAGCTGGCCAGGCCCTTAAAGACTGTTGCACTGCCTGGGCTGTACATGCTGCTCGATCTACGCACCTCCTCTGCTACCTGGCCCTCGGAACTGCGCCTTCTGCCACTACCGCTGTCGGATGGGAATTTTACCATCAGCTTGTCCGCCAGGGTCCTGTGGTATAGCAACACTCTCGAACCCCTTTCCTCTTCGGGAATGAGAGTGGGAAGGTTCTCCTTATAGCGTGGGTCGAGCAGTGTGTACACCCAGTAATCCGTAGTGGCCAGAATGCGTTGAATGCGAGGGTCACGAGAAAGGCATCCTAACATGAAGTCAGCCATGTGTGCCAGGGTACCTGTACGCAACACATGGCTGTCCGCACTAGGAAGATCACTTTCAGGATCCTCCTCCTCCTCCTCAGGCCATACACGCTGAAATGATGACAGGCAAGCAGCATGGGTACCGTCAGCAGTGGGCCAAGCTGTCTCTTCCCCCTCCTCCTCATCCTCCTCATGCTCCTCCTCCTCCTCCTGAACGCGCTGAGATATAGACAGGAGGGTGCTCTGACTATCCAGCGACATACTGTCTTCCCCCGGCTCTGTTTCCGAGCGCAAAGCAGCTGCCTTTATGGTTTGCAGGGAACTTCTCAAGATGCATAGCAGAGGAATGGTGACGCTAATGATTGCAGCATCGCCGCTCACCACCTCGGTAGACTGCTCAAAGTTTCGAAGGACCTGGCAGATGTCTGCCAACCAGGCCCACTCTTCTGAAAATAATTGAGGAGGCTGACTCCCACTGCGCCGCCCATGTTGGAGTTGGTATTCCACTATAGCTCTACGCTGCTCATAGAGCCTAGCCAACATGTGGAGCGTAGAGTTCCACCGTGTGGGCACGTCGCACAGCAGTTGGTGCACTGGCAGATTAAACCGATGTTGCAGGGTGCGCAGGGTGGCAGCGTCTGTGTGGGACTTGCGGAAATGTGCGCAGAGCCGGCGCACCTTTACGAGCAGGTCTGACAAGCGTGGGTAGCTTTTCAGAAAGCGCTGAACCACCAAATTAAAGACGTGGGCCAGGCATGGCACGTGCGTGAGGCTGCCGAGCTGCAGAGCCGCCACCAGGTTACGGCCGTTGTCACACACGACCATGCCCGGTTGGAGGCTCAGCGGCGCAAGCCAACGGTCGGTCTGCTCTGTCAGACCCTGCAGCAGTTCGTGGGCCGTGTGCCTCCTATCTCCTAAGCTGAGTAGTTTCAGCACGGCCTGCTGACGCTTGCCCACCGCTGTGCTGCCACGCCGCGCGACACCGACTGCTGGCGACGTCCTGCTGCTGCTGACACATCTAGATTGCGAGACAGAGGTTGAGGAGGAGGAGGAGGAGGAGGGTGCTTTAGTGGAAGAAGCATACACCGCCGAACATACCACCACCGAGCTGGGGCCCGCAATTCTGGGGGTGGGTAGGACGTGAGCGGTCCCAGGCTCTGACTCTGTCCCAGCCTCCACTAAATTCACCCAATGTGCCGTCAGGGAGATGTAGTGGCCCTGCCCGCCTGTGCTTGTCCACGTGTCCGTAGTTAAGTGGACCTTGCCACTAACCGCATTGGTGAGGGCGGTACAATGTTGCGGGAGACGTGGTCGTGCAGGGCTGGGACGGCACATCGGGAAAAGTAGTGGCGACTGGGAACTGAGTAGCGCGGGGCCGCCGCCGCCATCATAGCTTTGAAGGACTCCGTTTCCACAACCCTATACGGCAGCATCTCAAGGCTGATAAATTTGGCTATGTGGACGGTTAACGATTGAGCGTGCGGGTGCGTGGCGGCGTACTTGCGCTTGCGCTCCAACAGTTGCGCTAGCGACGGCTGGACTGTGCGGTGCGAGACATTGGTGGATGGGGCCGAGGACAGCGGAGGTGAGGGTGTGAGTGCAGGCCATGAGACGGTCGTGCCTGTGTCCTGAGAGGGGGGTTGGATCTCAGTGGCAGGTTGGGGCACAGGGGGAGAGGCAGCGGTGCAAACCGGAGGCGGTGAACGGCCTTCGTCCCACCTTGTGGGGTGCTTGGCCATCATATGTCTGCGCATGCTGGTGGTGGTGAGGCTGTTGGTGGTGGCTCCCCGGCTGATCTTGGCGCGACAAAGGTTGCACACCACTGTTCGTCGGTCGTCAGGCGTCTCGGTGAAAAACTGCCAGACCTTAGAGCACCTCGGCCTCTGCAGGGTGGCATGGCACGAGGGGGCGCTTTGGGAAACAGTTGGTGGATTATTCGGTCTGGCCCTGCCTCTACCCCTGGCCACCGCACTGCCTCTTGCAACCTGCCCTGCTTCTGCCCGTGCCTCTCCCTCTGAAGACCTGTCCTGTGTAGGCGTTGCACACCAGGTGGGGTCAGTCACCTCATCGTCCTGCTGCTCTTCCTCCGAATCCTCTGTGCGCTGCTCCCTCGGACTTACTGCCCTTACTACTACCTCACTGCAAGACAACTGTGTCTCATCGTCATCGTCCTCCTCACCCACTGAAAGGTCTTGAGACAGTTGCCGGAAGTCCCCAGCCTCATCCCCCGGACCCCGGGAACTTTCCAATGGTTGGGCATCAGTGACGATAAACTCCTCTGGTGGTAGAGGAACCACTGCTGCCCAATCTGAGCAGGGGCCCGAGAAAAGTTCCTGGGAGTGTTCCCGCTCCTGAGCATGTGTCATTGTAGTGGAGTGAGGAGGCTGGGAGGAAGGAGGAGCAGCAGACAGAGGATTCGGATTTGCAGCAGTGGACAGCGCAGAACTGTGGCTGGACGATAGGTTGCTCGAAGCACTTTCTGCCATCCAGGACAGGACCTGCTCACACTGCTCATTTTCTAATAAAGGTCTCCCGCGTGGACCCATTAATTGGGCGATGAATGTGGGGACGCCAGAAACGTGCCTCTCTCCTAATCGCGCAGCAGTCAGCTGCGACACACCTGGATCAGGAGCTCGGCCTGTGCCCACACCCTCACTTGGCCCTCCGCGTCCTCGGCCGCGTCCACGTCCTCTAGGCCTACCCCTACCCCTCAGCATGCTGTATTACCAGTGATGTGATTTCCCAGGCAGGAAATAAATTGGCGCAAGCCTGCAGGTCAAGTATAATTTTTTCGCTTTTTTGCAAAGGGAAGGCCCCACTGCGTATATTCAATGAACAATACGTTTAATAACTGTGGTGTGGCCCTGAAAAAGTGTCACACAACTTTAGTGTAGCAGAGTTATTAACTCTGGCAGAGCAGGTATTTGCCAGTCAGGAAAGAAAATGGTGCAAGCCTGCAGTAAACCGTAGCTGGTTGCGTCTGATTTTTGTACGTTCTCCACGCAGCACACACGTACACGGAGACCTTAGGACTGACACAGGCAGGCCAAATATAATTTTTTCGCTTTTTTGCAAAGGGAAGGCCCCACTGCGTATATTCAATGAACAATACGTTTAATAACTGTGGTGTGGCCCTGAAAAAGTGTCACACAACTTTAGTGTAGCAGAGTTATTAACTCTGGCAGAGCAGGTATTTGCCAGTCAGGAAAGAAAATGGCGCAAGCCTGCAGTAAACCGTAGCTGGTTGCGTCTGATTTTTGTACGTTCTCCACGCAGCACACACGTACACGGAGACCTTAGGACTGACACAGGCAGGCCAAATATAATTTTTTCGCTTTTTTGCAAAGGGAAGGCCCCACTGCGTATATTCAATGAACAATACGTTTAATAACTGTGGTGTGGCCCTGAAAAAGTGTCACACAACTTTAGTGTAGCAGAGTTATTAACTCTGGCAGAGCAGGTATTTGCCAGTCAGGAAAGAAAATGGCGCAAGCCTGCAGTAAACCGTAGCTGGTTGCGTCTGATTTTTGTACGTTCTCCACGCAGCACACACGTACACGGAGACCTTAGGACTGACACAGGCAGGCCAAATATAATTTTTTCGCTTTTTTGCAAAGGGAAGGCCCCACTGCGTATATTCAATGAACAATACGTTTAATAACTGTGGTGTGGCCCTGAAAAAGTGTCACACAACTTTAGTGTAGCAGAGTTATTAACTCTGGCAGAGCAGGTATTTGCCAGTCAGGAAAGAAAATGGCGCAAGCCTGCAGTAAACCGTAGCTGGTTGCGTCTGATTTTTGTACGTTCTCCACGCAGCACACACGTACACGGAGACCTTAGGACTGACACAGGCAGGCCAAATATAATTTTTTCGCTTTTTTGCAAAGGGAAGGCCCCACTGCGTATATTCAATGAACAATACGTTTAATAACTGTGGTGTGGCCCTGAAAAAGTGTCACACAACTTTAGTGTAGCAGAGTTATTAACTCTGGCAGAGCAGGTATTTGCCAGTCAGGAAAGAAAATGGCGCAAGCCTGCAGTAAACCGTAGCTGGTTGCGTCTGATTTTTGTACGTTCTCCACGCAGCACACACGTACACGGAGACCTTAGGACTGACACAGGCAGGCCAAATATAATTTTTTCGCTTTTTTGCAAAGGGAAGGCCCCACTGCGTATATTCAATGAACAATACGTTTAATAACTGTGGTGTGGCCCTGAAAAAGTGTCACACAACTTTAGTGTAGCAGAGTTATTAACTCTGGCAGAGCAGGTATTTGCCAGTCAGGAAAGAAAATGGCGCAAGCCTGCAGTAAACCGTAGCTGGTTGCGTCTGATTTTTGTACGTTCTCCACGCAGCACACACGTACACGGAGACCTTAGGACTGACACAGGCAGGCCAAATATAATTTTTTCGCTTTTTTGCAAAGGGAAGGCCCCACTGCGTATATTCAATGAACAATAACTGTGTTGTGGCCCTGCCTACACAATTCTGTCCCTGTAGTATCAATGGAGGGTGCAATGCTCTGCACAGACGATTTTTAGAAAAAAAAAAATATGCAACACTGCTAACAGCAGCCAGCACAGTACTGCACACGGTTAAATTTGGCCCTAGAAAGGACCGTTGAGGTTCTTGAAGGCTACACTCAATCCTAACACTCTCCCTGCCTAAGCACCACTTCTGTCCCTAATGCCGGGTGCAATGCTCTGCACTGCCGATTTTGAGAAAAAAAAAACAAAAACCACTGCTAGCAGCAGCCTGCACACACGTAGATGTGGCCCTAAGAAGGACCTTTGGGGTTCTTGAAGCCTACACTAACTCCTAACGCTCTCCCTACAGCAGCTCCAGCACGATAGTACTTTCCCTCAGCTAAGTCACAAGGCATGTGTGGCGAGCTGCGGGAGGGGCCGACTTTTATACTCGGGTGACATCTGATCTTCCCAGCCACTCACAGCAGGGGGGTGGTATAGGGCTTGAACGTCACAGGGGGAAGTTGTAATGCCTTCCCTGTCTTTCAATTGGCCAGAAAAGCGCGCTAACGTCTCAGAGAGGAAACTGAAAGTAACCAGAACACCGCGTGGTACTCGTTACGAGTAACGAGCATCCCGAACACCCTAATATTCGCACGAATATCAAGCTCGGACGAGTACGTTCGCTCATCTCTAGTGTCAGTTAACTGAGAACTATTTTTCACACCATTGGTTTAGTTACTTGTAGATGATTACCATTCTGTTCTTGTTAGAATGAAAATCCTCTTAACATGCACTGACTAACTAGGCCTGTGAGTAGGGGAATCACAGGGCTGCAGTGCAGGATCACCGTGGCTGAGGACAGGTAAGAATTATTTGTTTTATTGCTATTATCCATTTAGCTCAAATGATAAAAAAGTTAAATTCTAACTGGACAACCCCTTGAATGCATATCAATATAATAGGACATAGAAGTGCCCATCTAACAATATGATTTTTTTTCTCATATGTATTGGTTTCTTACAATCATCTGTGCTACTCACTACAAATGCTGCAACTCATTTTGCTAGTTACAGATACTTGTAACACTTGATAGAATCTTTTTCTTCTCATCCTCTCTGATTTCATTGTAATGCACTTTTTGGAGCATATTATAGTTTACCTTCAATTTAAAAATATTATCAGCACAATTTTCAATATCCAAATGTCTATTTTGTCTACCTTATTTTCTCTAAAAAGGTTGCATTCCATTTCAAGTTTTCTAAAAGTACCATGAAATGGACTAATTAACTTAAGGCCTTTTTACGTGGAATTTGCGTTCGAAAAATTGTTCAAATGAGCGAAGATGAATGAAAATCATTTAGTGTAAACTCAGTCAACAATAACACACCAAACACTAAATCCTGCACTTTTTGTTCACCATTCATTTTATACAGGCAAAAAAATCTTTGTTGGTTCACTCACTAGTTTAAATACAGATTGTTCAGTAATTCTGCTTCACTTGTACAGTGAATATAAACAACTGAACGATTTCCCGTTTGAACAAGCCAACAATGTATTTGCCTGTATAAACAGGCTGCCTGAGCGTATGAGAGAAATCTGACATTGTTTGCTACTTCAAACGATGTATCACTTGATGTAAATAAACACAAGAGGGGTGAACACTACAGATAGTGTACTGCACTATATCCCTTTATTATTTACTGTTTCTTTAGGTATAGTAAGTTTGCTGAGATAATGCTCAGCATTTATTTGCATAGTGTACATACATATAAATATTTGTTGTGTTGCCCTGTTTATATCTATTTGTGTCTTATAGGTTGACTAGCTGATATACCCGGCTTCGCCCGAGTAATTTGGGACTGGTGTTTATCTGGTGTTCACACGGAAAGTCTTATGAAGTCGTGGTTACTTTAGAGATACCGGAAAAACATATGTTCACCATTTTGCATAGTTCTCTGCATTACCCAGGAAACACCACGGGAAGGCAACCATGCGACGTTTCCTTTATATAAAATGACATCAGGAAGTGAGAGAATTAGATTTCATACGTAAAATTTGGACGCTAATTCTTTTGCACTTAGAATTGAATAATCGAGTTGGGACCCATTAACTTTTCCTATTTATGACATAATCAATGCCCGTGCCAAATTTCAAGTTTCTATTACATCGGGAAGTGAAAGAATTAGATTTCGTACGTAAAATGTGGACGCTAATTCTTTTGCGCTTAGAATTGAACAATCGAGGTGGGACCCATTAACTTTTCCTATTTATGACATAATCAATGCCCGTTCCAAATTTCATGTTTCTATGATGCCAAGAAGTGAGAGAATTAGATTCCGTACGTAAAATTTAGACGCTAGTTCTTTTGCGCATAGAACTGAATAATCGATTTGGGACCCATTAACTTTTCCTATTCATGACATATTCAATGCTTATGGCAAATTTCATGTTTCTATGACATTGGGAAGTGAGAGATTTAGATTATGTACGTAAAATTTGGACGCTAATTCTTTTGCGCATAGAATTGAATAATCGAGTTGGGACCCATTCGCTTTTCCTATTTATGACATAATCAATGCTCATGCCAAATTTCCCGTTTCTATGACACCGGAAAGTGAGAAAATTACATTCCGCACGTAACATTTTGACGCCAATTCTTTTGCGCTAGAATTGAATAATTAAGTTGGGACCCATTCGCTTTTCCTATTTATGACATGATCAATGCTCGTGCCAAATTTCACGTTTCTATGACACCGGAAAGTGAGAAAATTGCATTCCGCACGTAAAATTTGGACGCTAATTCTTTTGCGCATAGAATTGAATAATGGAGTTGGGACCCATTAGCTTTTCCTTTTTATGACATAATCAATGCTCCTGCCAAATTTCACGTTTCAATGACATTGGGAAGTGATAAAATTACATTCCGTACGTAAAATTTGGACGCTAATTCTTTTGCGCATAGAATTGAGTAATCAAGTTGGGACCTATTAACTTTTCCTATTTATGACATTTTCAATGCCCATGCCAAATTTTAAGTTTCTATGACATTGGGAAGTGAGAGATTTAGATTTCGTACGTTAAATTTCGACGCTAATTCTTTTGTGCTAGAATTGAATAATCGAGTTGGGACCCAATTACTTTCCCTATTTTGGAGATAATCTATGCTTGTGCCAAAATTCATGTTTCTACGACATCGGGAAGTTGGAGAACTTTTGGCGAGTCAGTCAATCAGTGAGTGAGTCAGTGAGGGCTTTCGTCTTTATATATATAGATTGCATGGTAGACTGCTGTGCACTGCAGTACTCCTGTGTGAGTGGGAGACTGTGACTGTACAAAAGATTGAGAGTCTTCTCAAAGAAAAGCACAGGAAGATCCTTGACCTAGCTGGTGATTCTGATATGCTGCTCCATCATATTGATGGGTTTGGGCTAGGGAAACCACATAAAAAGAGGAGGCTTCTACCATCAGAGAGTGTGGACTAACTGCGTGAGGTGCCAAACCTTCCTGCTGAGAGCCTGTGCAAAGTATCAGTAAGAGACCTATTCAACAAGCTTGAAAGCCTATGGTAGGTCAAGAGAGATTCTAAGCTGAGCTGTTGAGATGGTGAAGTGAAGGTTGGGAGGTGTGACAGAAGGCCTGTGCTGTGCTGAGTTTGTGTCATTTAGCGAGTCCTCTAAATTATATTTTAAATTGAGCTCCATATGAGATGAGTCTCGGAGGGTCAGGATTGTTATTTCTAGATTGCAGAGAAACCCTAAGGCATGGGTCTTTTCCTTACCACCCATTTGTAAGGCTTTATCTTCTGTGGATAATTTTATATCTTCCTTGGGTTTGATCTCGGACGATCCTGACAGGGTGTCTCTGGCCGAAGGTAAACTTAGAGATCTGCATCACGGACGGTCTTCCATTGAGGAGTTTTGTGCAGAGTTTCGTCGCTGGGTGATTGAGACTCAGTGGAATTTTTCTGCACTATGAAGTCAGTTTTGTGTCGCATTAAGTGACAGAATTAAAGATCTGCTGATTTTGTATCCTAAACCTCGCAGTTTAGACAACGCCATGTCTTCAGCCATCCGAATTGAGCAGTGAGTAAAGGAACGGCTTTCCTCATACTCATTTATGGAATTTATGTATGTGGAAAAACCCATGCAATTGGGTTCTGGTTCCGATGGTACTAGAAAAGGTGGCAGAATTCGGTTTAGGGGTCATTGCTTCCTTTGCAGTTGAACTGGGCATTTCGTTCAAGTTTGTCCTCACCATGGATATCAGTCAGATAACTAGGTGGCCTGGAGGTTAGAAGGAAGTTTCCTCTAGGTCCTCAGATTGCTTGGATGTCATCTTCCAAGCTGCCCTACCTGCTGAGAACTTTTGTGCTGGTGATAATTTTACCATTTTGGTATTTCTTGATTGTGGAGCTAAAGTTAAAGGGGTTTTCCAGGGAGAATACTACTGATGATCTATCCTCAGGATAGGTCATCAACAGTTGATCGGCTTGGGACCTGGACTGATCAGCTGAGTGGGCACATGCTGTCAGTGTCGCAAATACACAGAGGTCAGAGTGGAAGCAGCGGAAGTCTCCGCATTGACCTCTATGTAGTGAGTGGCACTTGTAACTCCAGGCACTACTCTCATTGAAATTAACACAAGCTGTGCCTGCAGTTATAAGGGCTAGCCACTACATAGAGGTCAGCGCAGAGACTTCTGCTGCTTCCGCTCTGACCAGTGTGTATTTGCGGCACTGACAGCATGCGCCCGCCCAGCTGATCGGTCAGGGGCCTGAGAGTCGGATCCCAGACGATCAACTGTTGATGACCTATCCTAAGGATAGGTCTTCAATAGTATTCTCCCTGGAAAACCTCTTTAATTTTATTCACATTGAGACAGTCAATCGCATGGGTTTAGACATGAGATCTTTGGATTGTCCTATTCCTGTGTCTGCTATTGACGCAACTCCACTGTCTCAGAAGCGTTTGAAATATTTTGTGTTTAAAGACTTGATTATTTCATACAGAAACTATCGCTTTGTATGTCATGTAGTCTCTTCTTGCACAGGTTGAGTTGGGTTTGCCTTGGTTACGGATGCACAACTCAGTGGTGGATTGGGAAAAAGGGGACAATACAAAATGAAATGTTTCCTGCAGTCTTAGCTGCATGTGTGTAAGTGTGTCTTTGGTTCAAGGGGATAAGTTACCTGAGCTTATCGGTGAGTTTGCTGACATCTTTTCTCAGGGAGGGGCAGACAGGTTGTCACTTAATAGAAAATGGGAGTGTTCTATAGACCTTATCCCAAACTGTAAGTTGCTAAAAAGTCGTATGTACAGCCTAACAGCTCCTGAGAGACAATCTCTCGAAGGATTATATTAACGACAGTCTGATAAAAGGGCATATACGTCCAACTAACTCTCCGCTATCCACGTATAAACTGGGATGAAAGAAACTTGCGAATCTTATTAAGAGTAACAACATCTTGTCAATTACTAAGGATAATTACCTCACCCAACTTGTACAGGACCCGACTAGGGGGATGGCCATTTTGGATTTAATATTAACCAACAGACCTGACAAACAGGGGTGCAGATTGGGGAATACCTGGGAAACAGTGACCATAATATAATAAATTTCAACTTGTCCTTCAAGAGAGTTTTATAGGGGAGCTACAAAAATACTAAATGTAAGGAAGGCCAAGTATGATCAGCTTAGTGATGCCCTTAACCTTATTGTCCTCAAAACTAAGAGTACGAATAATAAATGGGAAACGTTTAAAGGCATCCTAATTACTTACTCTGGGAGGTTTATACTTTAAAGATGCATCCCATGATTGCCCCCTTTATTAAGATCTTAAGGCCTTTTTCATAGGAGAAAACCAATAAGGCTTAATAAAGGTGGCAATAAACAGCAAAAATAAAGCATTTAAACAACGAAAACAAGAAGGCAGTGAAGAAATACTAAAAACCTATAAGGAAAAAAATAAATTATTAAAAATGCAGATAAAACCAGCAAAGACGGAGACAGAGAGGCTTATTGCCAAAGAGAATAAAACTAACCCTAAACTTGTGCCGAAGGGAAAAGAGTCTTTAGTTTCTCTAAGGTGGTTTGTGCCTCCGGGGACTAAGAAAAAGCTTGCGCTTTCTATGTGAGGGAGGTAATGGGAGAGATGACCTTCGAAAAGTTCTTCATAAATTTTCTGTAGAAGTTTGCAAATCCAATAAGGCGCTGTACCTCCTTTATATTTCTTGGAATGGGTCAATCCAGGATAGCTTTAATTTTACTGTGGTCCATACTCAGCCTATCTGGAGAGATAATGTATCCAAAGAACTGCATACGGGTTTGTTCAAACTCACACTTCTCCAGTTTGATGTAGAAATGGTTGTTTTGGAGTAATTCCAAGACCTCCTGGACGTGTCTGCGATGTTACTCTAAGTTATCAGAGAAGATAAGGACGTCATCAAGATATGCCAACACAAATTGGTCCAGCAGGTCTTGAAATACGTAGTTAATAAAGTGCTGGAAGGTAGCAGGGGCATTGCAAAGGCTGAATGGCATCACCAGGTATTCGAAGTGACTGTACCTTGTTCTAAATTGCAGTCTTCTACTTAAACCGCAGACAAATCTGTTTAAGGTTATAAGATCTTCTTAGATCTAGTTTAGCGATTATCTTAGCAGAATGGAGTTTCTCTAGCAATTTCATAATCAAAGGGAAGGGGCAGCAATAGTTTTAATTGTAATCTTATTTAGCTCTCTGTAATCAATAGAGGGTCATAGGGTTGAGTCATTCTTTTCCACAAAGAATATGGGCGCCCCAGCTGGGGGAAGAAGAAGGTTGAATAAAACCCTTTTTCAAGTTCTCTTCCAGGTATTCTCGGAGTACCTTCAATTCTGATTTTGAAAGGTTGTAAATCCACCTGAACGGAATTGAGGCCCCAGGGAGCAGCTCCACAGGAAAGTTAAATGGCCTATGAGGTGGTAGTTGGTCAGCTTTATTCTTGCTCCAGACATCACTGAACTTTTGATACTGAGCTGGATGTTTCTCACAGATCTGTTGACAATCCTCCAGGTCTTGCACTGGTTTGGGGTCAGACAGTGTCACTCTGCAGTTCTCCCTACAGTACTCTGAAGGGAATGTAATAGTCCTTGACTCCCAGTTGATTGAGGGTTTATGGGTAGAAAACCAAAGGATCCCTGCTAGAGATGAGCGAGCACCAAAATGCTCGGGTGCTCGTTACTCGGGACGAAATTATCGCGATGCTCGGGGGTTCGTTTCAAATAACGAACCCCATTGAAGTCAATGGGTGACTCGAGCATTTTTATATATCGCCGATACTCGCTAAGGTTTCCATTTGTGAAAATCTGGGCAATTCAAAAAAGTGATGGGAACGACACAGCAACGGATAGGGCAGGCGAGGGGCTACATGTTGGGCTGCATCTCAAGTTCACAGGTCCCACTATTAAGCCACAATAGCGGCAAGAGTGGGGCCCCCCCCTCCCAAAAACTTTTACTTCTGAAAAGCCCTCATTAGCAACGCATACCTTAGCTAAGCACCACACTACCTCCAACAAAGCACAATCACTGTCTGCATGACACTCCGCTGCCACTTCTCCTGGGTTACATGCTGCCCAACCCCCCCCCCCCCTGCACGACCCAGTGTCCACAGCGCACACCAAAGTGTCCCTGCGCAGCCTTCAGCTGCCCTCATGCCACACCACACTCATGTCTATTTATAAGTGCGTCTGCCATGAGGAGGAACCGCAGGCACACACTGCAGAGGGTTGGCACGGCTAGGCAGCAACCCTCTTTAAAAGGGGCGGGGCGATAGCCCACAATGCTGTACAGAAGCAATGAGAAATATAATCCTGTGCCACCGTCATCAGGAGCTGCACACGTGGGCATAGCAATGGGGAACCTATGTGCCACACACTATTCATTCTGTCAAGGTGTCTGCATGCCCCAGTCAGACCGCGGTTTTTTATAAATAGTCACAGGCAGGTACAACTGGGAATCCCCAACTCCGCAATGGGAATTCCGTGTGCACCCACAGCAGGGGTGGCTCCCTGGAACCCACGCGCTGTACATAAATGTATCCCATTGCAGTGCCCTGGACAGCAGAGCTAACGTCAGATTAAATGCAGGTGGGCTTCGGCCCAAACTGCATGCCCCAATCAGACTGGGGTTCTTTAGAAGTGGACACATGTAGTTACAACTCTGTGTGGACCGACAGCATGGGTGGCTCCCTGGAAGCCACCGGCGGTACATAAATATATCCCATTGCAGTGCCCAGCACAGCTGATGTAACGTCAGCTGTAATGCAGGTGGGCAAAAAATTAATTGGATTACACTGTAGGCGAGGGCCCCAAAAAATTGGTGTACCAACAGTACTAATGTACCTCAGAAAAATTGACCATGCCCAACCAAGAGGGCAGGTGAAACCCATTAATCGCTTTGGTTAATGTGGCTTAATTTGTAACTAGGCCTGGAGGCAGCCCAGTTAAAATAAAAATTGGTTCAGGTGCAAGTTTCAACGCTTTAATGAGCATTGAAACGTATAAAAATTGTTTACAAAAATTATATGACTGAGCCTTGTGGGCCTAAGAAAAATTGCCCGTTCGGCGTGATTACGTCAGGTTTCAGGAGGAGGAGCAGGAGGAGGAGGATGAATATTATACACAGATTGATGAAGCTAAAAGGTCCACGTTTTTGATGGTGATAGAGAACAATGCTTCCATCCGCGGGTGCAGCCTACATATTGTTTAGGTATCGCTGCTGTCCGCTGGTGGAGAAGAGAAGTCTGGGGAAATCCAGGCTTTGTTCATCTTGATGAGTGTAAGCCTGTCGGCACTGTCGGTTGACAGGCGGGTACGCTTATCTGTGATGATTCCCCCAGCCACACTAAACACCCTCTCTGACAAGACGCTAGCCGCAGGACAAGCAAGCACCTTCAGGGCATACAGCGCGAGTTCAGGCCACGTGTCCAGCTTCGACACCCAGTAGTTGTAGGGGGCAGAGGCGTCACGGAGGACGGTCGTGCGATCGGCTATGTACTCCCTCACCATCCTTTTACAGTGCTCCCGCCGACTCAGCCTTGACTGGGGAGCGGTGACACAGTCTTGCTGGGGAGCCATAAAGCTGTCAAAGGCCTTAGAGAGTGTTCCCCTGCCTGTGCTGTACATGCTGCCTGATCTCCACGCCTCCCCTGCTACCTGGCCCTCGGAACTGCGCCTTCGGCCACTAGCGCTGTCGGATGGGAATTTTACTATCAGTTTGTCCGCCAGGGTCCTGTGGTATAGCATCACTCTCGAACCCCTTTCCTCTTCGGGTATGAGAGTGGAAAGGTTCTCCTTATACCGTGGGTCGAGCAGTGTGTACACCCAGTAATCCGTAGTGGCAAGAATGCGTGTAACGCGAGGGTCACGAGAAAGGCATCCTAACATGAAGTCAGCCATGTGTGCCAGGGTACCTGTACGCAACACATGGCTGTCCTCACTAGGAAGATCACTTTCAGGATCCTCCTCCTCCTCCTCCTCCTCAGGCCATACACGCTGAAAGGATGACAGGCAAGCAGCATGGGTACCCTCAGCAGTGGGCCAAGCTGTCTGTTCCCCCTCCTCCTCATCCTCCTCCCCCTCCTCCTCCTCCTCCTTAACGCGCTGAGATATAGACAGGAGGGTGCTCTGACTATCCAGCGACATACTGTCTTCCCCCGCCTCTGTTTCCGAGCGCAAAGCGTCTGCCTTTATGCTTTGCAGGGAACTTCTCAAGAGGCATAGCAGAGGAATGGTGACGCTAATGATTGCAGCATCGCCGCTCACCATCTGGGTAGACTCCTCAAAGTTTCCAAGGACCTGGCAGATGTCTGCCAACCAGGCCCACTCTTCTGTAAAGAATTGAGGAGGCGGACTCCCACTGCGCCGCCCATGTTGGAGTTGGTATTCCACTATAGCTCTACGCTGCTCATAGAGCCTGGTCAACATGTGGAGCGTAGAGTTCCACCGTGTGGGCACATCGCACAGCAGTCGGTGCACTGGCAGATGAAACCGATGTTGCAGGGTGGCAGCGTCCGTGTGGGACTTGCGGAAATGTGCGCAGAGTCGGCGCACCTTTCCGAGCAGGTCTGACAAGCGTGGGTAGCTTTTCAGAAAGCGCTGAACCACCAAATTAAAGACGTGGGCCAGGCATGGCACGTGCGTGAGGCTGCCAAGCTGCAGAGCCGCCACCAGGTTACGGCCGTTGTCACACACGACTATGGCCGGTTGGAGGCTCAGCGGCGCAAGCCAGCGGTCGGTCTGCTCAGTCAGACCCTGCAGCAGTTCGTGGGCTGTGTGCCTCTTCTCTCCTAAGCTGAGTAGTTTCAGCACGGCCTGCTGACGCTTGCCCACCGCTGTGCTGCCGTGCCGCGCGACACCGACTGCTGGCGACGTGCTGCTGCTGACACATCTTGATTGCGAGACAGAGGTTGCGTAGGAGGAGGAGGAGGAGGAGGAGGAGGAGGGTGGTTTAGTGGAGGAAGCATACACCGCCGCAGATACCACCACCGAGCTGGGGCCCGCAATTCTGGGGGTGGGTAGGACGTGAGCGGTCCCAGGCTCTGACTCTGTCCCAGCCTCCACTAAATTCACCCAATGTGCCGTCAGGGAGATATAGTGGCCCTGCCCGCCTGTGCTTGTCCACGTGTCCGTTGTTAAGTGGACCTTGGCAGTAACCGCGTTGGTGAGGGCGTGTACAATGTTGCGGGAGACGTGGTCGTGCAGGGCTGGGACGGCACATCGGGAAAAGTAGTGGTGACTGGGAACTGAGTAGCGCGGGGCCGCCGCCGCCGCCATCATACCTTTGAAAGCCTCCGTTTCCACAACCCTATATGGCAGCATCTCCAGGCTGATAAATTTGGCTATGTGCACGTTTAACGCTTGAGCGTGTGGGTGCGTGGCGGCGTACTTGCGCTTGCGCTCCAACACTTGCGCTAGCGACGGCTGGACAGTGCGCTGAGAGACATTGGTGGATGGGGCCGAGGACAGCGGAGGTGAGGGTGTGGGTGCAGGCCAGGAGATGGTAGTGCCTGTGTCCTGAGAGGGGGGTTGGATCTCAGTGGTAGGTTGGGGCACAGGGGGAGAGGCAGCGGTGCAAACCGGAGGCGGTGAACGGCCTTCGTTCCACCTTGTGGGGTGCTTGGCCATCATATGTCTGCGCATTCTGGTGGTGGTGAGGCTGGTGGTGGTGGCTCCCCGGCTGATCTTGGCGCGACAAAGGTTGCACACCACTGTTCGTCGGTCGTCTGCACTCTCAGTGAAAAACTGCCAGACCTTTGAGCACCTCGGCCTCTGCAGGGTGGCATGGCACGAGGGGGCGCTTTGGGAAACAGTTGGTGGATTATTCGGTCTGGCCCTGCCTCTACCCCTGGCCACCGCACTGCCTCTTCCAACCAATTACTACTACCTGAGTGATAGACAACTGTGTCTCATCGTCATCGTCCTCCTCACCCACTGAAAGCTCTTGAGACAGTTGCCGGAAGTCCCCAGCCTCATCCCCCGGACCCCGGGAACTTTCCAAAGGTTGGGAATCGGTCACGACAAACTCCTCCGGTGGGAGAGGAACCATTGCTGGCCATTCTGGGCAGGGGCCCCGGAACAGTTCCTGGGAGTCTGCCTGCTCCTCAGAATGTGTCATTGTAATGGAGTGAGGAGGCTGGGAGGAAGGAGGAGCAGCAGCCAGAGGATTCAGAGTTGCAGCAGTGGACGGCGCAGAATTCTGGGTGGTCGATAGATTGCTGGATGCACTTTCTGCCATCCACGACAGGACCTGCTCCCACTGCTTATTTTCTAATAAAGGTCTACCGCGTGGACCCATTAATTGTGAGATGAATGTGGGGACGCCAGAAATGTGCCTCTCTCCTAATCCCGCAGCAGTCGGCTGCGATACACCTGGATCAGGAGCTCGGCCTGTGCCCACACCCTGACTTGGTCCTCCGCGTCCACGTCCTCTAGGCCTACCCCTACCCCTCAGCATGCTGTATTACCAGTAGTGCAGAAACAGAACGCTGTAATTAAATGTGCCGCTTATTGGCCTGTGGTTGGAGGCTGACTTCCCTTACGGAACGCACAGCAGAGGCAGGAAACAATTTTGCGCACGCCTGTAGTGGGACGTAGGTGCGTATGACTGAGCTAGTGAAATTCACAGCGCAGAAGCAGTCAAGTGGCCAAAGGCCAGTAGTAGGCCTTAAGTATTTTGCTTCTATTTTTTTAAAATGCTGAGCTGATACAGCAGACAGATACTGTAGGCAGCGTATAATATTATGTATACTGTTTCCCTCTGGCAGGATGACGGCGCTGATGTAACAGAGACAGCAGATCCAGGAAACAATTTTGCGCAAGCCTGCTGTAACGCTTAGCTGCGTATTAATTAGGACTACTACCCCCAGCAGATAGATACTGTAGGCAGCGTATAATATTATGTATACTGTTTCCCTCTGGCGGGATGATGGCGCTGATGTAACAGAGACAGCAGATCCAGGAAACAATTTTGCGCAAGCCTGCTGTAACGCTTAGCTGCGTATTAATTAGGACTACTACCCCCAGCAGATAGATACTGTAGGCAGCGTATAATATTATGTATACTGTTCCCCTCTGGCGGGATGACGGCGCTGATGTAACAGAGACAGCAGATCCAGCAGATGCCGCTGACGGCAGCTCCATTGAAAACAATGGTCTACCAGCATTCCTGCATTGTTTTTCAGGGAAGGGTTTTACATATAAGCCCTTCCCTGAAAAACCAAATATTTTAGTGTAAAAAAAAATTAAAAATAAACGTACCTGTCCGCTGCTGCTGCTACAACAGCAGGAGAAGACGCGGCTGAGCCCTGGCAGCTGAAGGGAGGTGAGTATCTATTTTTTTTTTGTTTTTTAAAGCACTTTTAGTGGATTTTCAGGGAAGGGCTTATATTTAAAGTCCTTCCCTGAAATCAATTGATGGGGTGCCAGCAGCAGAATCATGTGTGACAGCTGCGGTAGAGAATTGAAGAATTCCTCTGCTGCATCTATCACAGTGTGGCAGATGTAGCAGCAGGGAATTCTTTTTACTAGCGGGGATGAAGGAAACATCTGCCGCATGTGTCAGATGTGTTCTTCATCCCCGTGGGGGTCACGGCAACGGTGGAGAGGTAAGTATATGTTTAATTTTTTTTTTTGACACTAAAATCTTTCTTTTTCAGGCAAGGGCTTAAATGTAAAGCCCTTCCCTGAAAAAGAATGCAGGGGTGCCGGCAGACCATTGTTTTCAATGGAGCCGCCGGCAGCAACCGCGGCTCCATTGAAAACAATGCACAGAGCTGCATTTACGCGTGTTTTTGCACGTATATGGGTACGCACCTATGTACGCGCAAAAACACGCGCGTGTGAAGCCACCCTTGAACCTCATTTGTCACTTTTCTGCCCAAACCCCTTATCCAAATCCACTTACATAGCATTCTATCCTCTATTGTGTTAATTACTTATATAGTTTTGCATCATATGAAAATGCTGCTATTTTACTGTGCAATCTTTCTTCCAGATCATTAATAAATATATTAAAAAGAATAGGGCCCCATACTGACCTCTGTGGTACCCCACTAGTAACAGTGAGCTAGTATATATACCATTAATACACCCTCTGCTTTCTATCATTGAGTCTGTTTCTTACCCACTTATGCACACTCTCACCCAGAGAAAGCATTCTCATTTTATTTACCAACATTTTATACAGCACGGTATCAAATGCTTTAGAAAAGTCCAGATACACAAGATCCAATGACTCTCCCCGATCCAGTCTAGAACAGCAGTGGTGGACAGGTAAGTTTATTTTTTTTTTTTTACACTAAAATTTTTGTTTTTCAGGGAAGGGCTTATATGTAAAGCCCTTCCCTGAAAAACAATGCAGGGAGCCGGCAAACCATCATTTTCAATAGAGCCCCAGCAGCAGCCGCGGCTCCATTCATTATGGTGCACGCATGTCCTATCTTTGCTGGCACACGCCTGTAAAGCATGAATATGTGCACACACCATAGTGAATGCACTGGGGCTAATAGATGTATGTTTTTGTGCATGCATATGCATGCACAAAATACACGCTCGTCTGCAGCCACCCTTAGAACACAACGTGTGAAAATATTCTTAAGGTACATTGAAATAGTGAAATTTGCTGCAGAATTTTCCACGAAAATGCTGCCTCTAAAAGCTGAGGCAAAATCTGTGGCTTTCTGCCACTGCTTTTGCCATGGATCATCTTGCAGGTTAGCCCTGCCATTAGCAAAATCTGCGTGTGGAATTCTGATGCATTTCTGCATGGATTGCCACCAAGAAGTGACATGTTGCTTCTTGGTGTCAATCCACACAGAAATACGTCAGTATTCTACACACAGATTTTGCCCCGTGACAGGGCTAATCTGCGCGTGAATGTGAAAGCGTGGCACAAAACATGTTTTTAAATATTTATACTAAAGATTTTACTGCTTGGCATTTTAGATGTTAAATTCTTTATCATGCATATTCAGATTTGTATTTAGTTTTATGAACCAATGGTAATAAATGAATTATAATAAATATGAATTATTGTAATTGATACATGTGCCTCTATAAAAACTGCTGCCTGTCAATAAAAGATAGATAACTTTTGATCACATCCAGTTTTGTTGTGGTGGAGATTATTTCCGAGCTCGGCTTATATACTTCTAACTGAATTTGGACCCCAGAATCATACCGTATAGCAAATAGATTTATTTGCACTAACATATGAATGCCCTGTCCCAGTCGGGGCTCGGAATTGAAATGGCCAACTCTCTTTCCCAACGAAGAACGAAGGAGGAAGTCATTGGAAGAGGAATTTAAAAACAAAATGATGAATATACATGAAAGACTATGAGTAGGAAGGGATTCTTGTAGGAACAGACTTTATATTGCTGTGGGAGTATCCAGAGTTTCTATTGTCGTGGGAGTATCCAGTAACTAATAGGTATCCGTGTGGGATTTGAGGAAGGAGGTCAGTTGCTGATACTCAAACTATGAGAGACTTTTTCCAAGGTGTCTAGACTGAAGTGTAGGTGAGGAGGGCAAAATACTGTCTGAAAATATATCTGTCAGCTTAACGTTGTCAGACAAACTCCAGCATAGAAATGTATCTGCGTATTGTTCAGGGGCTAATGCAGGGTTGTGGAATAATTGGGCCATTGCGCCTTTGCGAATTTAGAGATACTTTTTGGTTATGAGACTGTCCCAGATGTCTAGACAGATTGTCTCAAAGAAAGAACGTGAGATAGAGGGGGCTCTGTTCTCAGGAGAAAGCCATGGTGGGGTGTGAATATTGGGCCAGGTCAAATCCATCTCTAATCCCACCAATTGTGTGAAATGAAAACAAAAACGACATTTTAGTCATCTGGTTAGAGTAGCTGTGTGACCTTGGGCCAGGTCCAGGCCCCAGTAGGAAACATCTAAAGTTAGAAGAATTGAGGCATGCTCGGACCAAATCATGTTACCAATAGAGTAACTCAAAAAAAAGACATCAATATGGTTGTGTGATTGGTGGGCGGGTAAGAAATAGGAATAGTCTCTGTCCTGTGGGTGTAAGATATGTCAAACGTCAACCAACTGGAGTTGTTGAAGAGTCTCATTGAAGGATCGCAACTGGGAAAAAGCGAGATGACTTCTTGGTGTTGAGCAATCAACAGATGGGTCAAAAGAGAAGTTGAGCTCCCTCCCACTACAATAATGCCTTCAGCAAAGTCTGACAGAGAGAAAGACATACCTGCCCTCAGGGTCATTGCAAGTGTCCAGTATCTCATGTGGCAGCGACTTATGGATAGAGATCAATGCATCCTTGGCCTTTGCAAATGGAGTCGCACTGTGGAACTGGGAGGTGTAGTGTCTGTCATTGATGGTGGGGAAATACCCAGACCGGGAGTGGGTCTCCTGTGAAAACACAATATTGGATCTTTGCTAATATAGCTAGTGAGGGATTTGAAATCTTTTATGTGGGGAGTTCAAGCCTCTTACATTAAGGGAGCAAAAGTTCAGTGGGGCCATAGCCAAAGACCATACAAATTTATATTCTCACCTCTCCTCCCTCAATCCCCCTAGTAGAATTAAATAAAGAAAAGAAATAGGGAGAGAGAGAGAAAAAAAAAGAAGAAAAGAAAAAAGGAAGGTGGGGAGAAATTAGTTTAAGAACAGACAATAAGAATGGGGAAAGGAAGATACGAGAAGATACAAGGACACAAACAAAAGTTGGTCAAGGAATTATATGGAACTACATAACAAAGTATGCTACTTCATGTAGCAGAACAGGGTTCCAGAGCAGGAAACAAGCTTTCCATAGAGGCAGCTTCCCTCGTCCTGAAACCCACCACCATGTGTTAGTGGGACAATCCCAATACTTACATTGAAAATATGTGAACAACAATACCACCTTCAGGCAATGGTGTGAGTTCAGCATGTAACGAAGAATGGTCATGTCAACCAAAACTTAAAATAAGTGGAGATCCAAAGTGAGGATACTTATTTTCAGGCAAATGAAGGGCTCGTGACATGAGGATACTTTCAAGTACTGCAGGGGCGAGCTTGTCTGCGGTGAGGATTTGGTTGGTCCCCGAGGAGGCCCGGTGGTAAGCACGGCCAATCCACAATGGTTAGATGTTGAAGACGCAGGGCAGATAGAAGTCCTGTGAGGTCAACTGGAGAGCGAAGTATATGGACTATGCTGCTGTGGCGTACTTGCAAGAGAAAAAAAAATGCGTATCATTCAGGTTATGATTTTTTAGAGACACCAAAAGGGGTCGTAGAGCTTGGCATTTCTGTAGGGTAAAATAATAGAGATCCAACAGGGTCTGTACAGGGCTGCTTCTAAACAATACTATGCTCTATCTTTAAGTTTTCTAGAGGTGGGCTCTTTATGTAGATAGCGATTTACTCTGCAGACTAGAGCTCAGGCATGGTTAAGGTCTGTCGATTTGGGTCCCAAGGTTCTGTGAGTTATGTTCAACTCTAAAGGTGTATCCAAAGGGACTCCCAGAATGTAGTTTAAGATGATTTGTAGTGTGTTTGGCAAATTCCTGGGCTCTATCGTTTCCAGTAGCCCTCTTACCCAAAGAATATTGCATTGTCCTTTGTTCTCTACATCATCCAGTAGCGAAGTTTGTTTCAGTGGGTGTTAGGGATTGCCTGGACAGTGTTGACCCTGTTGCTGGAGCTTTGGATCTTGGATTCAACATATTGCACTCTGTGTTCCGATTAAACCCTGATTGAAGAGAAGATAGTTTTGTCCAATATGCAGACTCCAGGTGACCAATATAGGCTTCCATATCATTGGATTGTTAGTACACAGAGTTGAGCAGGCCGGGCCACTACAGTTCTTATACACACAGCCAGCTATTGTCACTAACAACAGGCGGTCCTGTGTATAATGAAGCACAGTGGCTGGCCCTTGGAGCAGTCTGCCCACCTGGAAAATTCCCAGTGCAGTAAACGACCAATCCGCCGCTGCTTCCATCACGCACTAAAGCATGTAGCCACTGATTGAATTTGCATCTGATTAACTACTTGAGTTCTGAAGTTTATTTTATTTACTACAGGCCACTCTACATTTATATATCCACAGCAGGATAAAATGTGTTAATGATGAGATGTGCAATCAATGATTAATTGCCTGTCCTCTAAAAATCAATATTTCACATCTACTGTATTTCTCTTTATTGCTGTGATGTAATTTTTATTTGTCCTAGTTGCTTTCTGTAATCACTTTATCCATATTCTAATAATAGAAAACCTAGGAATTCATTGAGAGCAAATGGTGAGGCGTTTTTCAATTCCAGTCACACTGTTATTATTCTCTTCCCTGGACTGTGATGCATCACTGCCATTTTAACCACTTGCTCAGTGATCCCATTAACTTTGCCACTTGACAAGAAAGGTTATGAGGTCAGTGTAAGAAGTGAATTTAAGGAACATGGATCAAATGAATTATCTATAAATAAGAACAGGACAAAAAGATGGTTTTATTCCCCTTTTTTAACAAAATTACATTTCTGTAGACTACATATTTGTTGTTTGCTCGGCTATACAGAAATGAAAAACTGTGAATTACAGCGAAAATTATATATATATAGCTTATTAGTAAGACATTTACAAGATTTTCTAAATGTTTAACCCTTCTTGTAATATTTCTCTTGCCGTATACCCGTATACTCTTGGGATATTGTTATTGTTTAAGGCAAAATCTCAGGGAGCTTCATTATTAACAGTTTACATGTATAACTTTGGAGTCCGAGTAAGGCCTCATTCCTATGGCTGTATGTGTAAACTGCTGCATGTATAATGCAGCATGTTACCGCTGTGTCAACTGCTGATGAGCCAGCTACCGCTGTGTACGGCAGCGATTGAGCACTGCACATGGCAGCATATCTGACGCATGCTGTCATGCACAGTGGGACTAGTTTCTTTTTTAAATTCCCCGCTGTGTCTCAATGGATCAATGAAAATCAATGTACTTTCATTAATTCCATTCACCGTGTATTATGCACACGTACATCGAATGTGTAATACGCTGTGAAATCATGCTTGTGGGAATGAACCCTAACTTGTTATACAAATGAGAACTATAGCAAAGTAATCTTGTAAGGTTCAGTAGAATCTAATTTCTTAATATGACCATGCACATTACATAAAAATTGTCTGAACTCACCAATTTTGGTCAGAATGGCTGACCAGCTAATGTAGGATGTTTTCTGACTCCTCCAATAGCAAATGTTGGGCAACAGAAGTATTGAACATGTTGGATTCAACATCTAAATCTTTTTTGTTCTCACAGAACATATGTCACCACCAGAGGTGTCTAGCAGTGGCTTATTCCCTTCTCCTCATTGAGAAAACATAATAATTAATATTATTTATATAGCACCAACATATTTCACAGCACTTTACAAATCAGAAGAAACATGTACAGATGAAGTCAGACATTACATACAGTATAAAACTAATAACCAAATTGAACAGTAGGGCTGAAGGCTCTGTCCACAAGAATTTACAAGCCCAGTGTGCATGTGTATGAGTGAGCTGAGAGGAATAGCTTTCCATCAAACATTTAGCCAGCAGTTTTCTAAGGCGTATGATCACCTTTACTGCGGAGTTTGATTTTTCTGGTGCTCTTCAAGCTGATAAAGGGAAACTTTCCAACTTATAAAATGAGTAATATCGGGGTTGTCGTCAGGGAGTGGAACACTCAGAAAGCTTGGACACCCAGAAGGAACCTGGCAGTACAGTGGAAAAGTGCTATATTCCATTTTCAGTTCTAGTAGTTAGCCCTAAACCATTACCACTTTACTGTCCTAGATCACCAGGCACTTTACCATAAACCCTATTCACAGCCCTGTTTTAAAACACTATGAATATTAACGTATAGAACTGCAGAGCCTTACATTAACCTCTTTCACTGCCCTGAACCAAGGAGAATACCTCCATTACTCCTTTACTACCACCAGAGATATCGCCATTAATCACTTTACCACCCTAGACCACCAGGTATTGTCACCATTAACCAGCTAGCACTCAAAGCCTGCAACGCCTCTACTTTAGGTGTGTCATGACTCTTCATGTTTTTTCTCTAGCCTGGATATTGAGTCATGGATATTGTGTGGATTCCAGCACCATTATAACATCATACATATGCACACAGATTGGATTTGCAATACATTGACCAGGGGATCCAATATTTTCAAGATCTTATGACTTAAGCATAAGATCTGTGTTAGTAGTAAGCAATGGTAATACTTGAAAACACAGGTTGGAGATGATCTAAAAACAGTTAATTCCATTGACTGCACATTTTTGGTTTAGATTATACACAGCAGCAGACATTGACCAATAACACAATGCAGTATGTATTTTCTTTTCTGGCTGGTCCCATTTCCGGATTGTTCATTTAGACATTTGTTCTTGTTTATTACGGTACATGAAATAATAAACAAAAGTGTGAGATCAGTATCAAATTCTTTATCAAATAGCTGGAATATAAGTACTTGCGTGAATTCCATGGGATCTTAAAAGCAAATTGTATATAATTTAGGCTGGAATAGCTGCAGTTCATTGACTGTTTTCATGGAAGTTTTGCGTCTAGAAATGAGGACAGACGGTAAGAACACATGATAAAAGATTTATACACAGGGAAACATTCAATGACAAAAATAAATCTCTTCTAGATATTCAGCTAAATAGGGCACATATGTCTCTTTAGAAAGTCATACATAATGGAATTCAGACAGGTAAGAAAAATGATCCCTAGCTTGGACTGTTTATTGTTTGCTGTGGTGTTGATTTATGGTCAATGTAGGATTAAATCAGGGATTTAGGTTTTTTTCTATTTTAAAGCTGAGCTGTATAATTTCAACTAAACCTTAAATATAGATCACAGCGAGCACTAAAAATTGTGAACTTTGTTCATATTTCTTATACCCATTGCAGTAACTTAATTCTTAGACTAGGACTACTCAGGAAAACATGGTAACATTCACTGTGTCATTAGCTATTAATTTGCAGTATGTGTCTGTTTGAATGCACGGTGTGTTCTAGTGTGTCCAGTGCCATAGCTGGTTTGCGATCCAGACCGTGCACCATAACAACACATTGAAATAATCAATTCCCCATAGCTAGAAATCACTAAACATGGTTCTCGTGTTGAGTACTATGTTCTTGGGTGCCTTCTGCAATTGAGCATTTGACAGGGAAACCCAAGCCTTCATTGATGATTTCATGGGGATTCCTTTTGGCAATAAGGGCTAGAAGGCATGAGCAACAGTCATAATCCATGTATTTTCTGCATGTTGTTGTAATAGTGAAATGCAGTTAATCTTGTAAATTTCCAAAACACTTGTTGCACAGAAATAGCTGAAGAGCCACTGCGACTACCATTATATTAGTCTATTTATTTTCTAAAAAAATAATTTCATTTAATATTTTTCTCAATGTAGTAAAGGAATTATCTGGCCTTGTAAAAATAACAAAACAGCAGTCATTTGGGTAACATAAAAGGAAATGCAGTGACTGAGACACAATGACCATGCTGAGGAGCTGGCAGGGGTAGAGATGGCACTTGTCACGGTGGCTTTACCAACCTCCTCCCCGGAGGGACACACGCAACATCAGCCAAGGCACCGCTAGGCCTCTTCCAGGCAATGTTGGGACAGCGGTTACCTGTATATGGGTGTAGTGGACTGAAGAAGTTGTCACTCCTGACGCCACTGTTCATTCACACCGTTGATTATCTGGCAGTAGAAATAATAGAGTCCTGTTGTGCTTGAATACCTCAATCACTGGGAACGGGCAGTGACTTGAACTTTATTTCTTGTAATACAAAACTTCACACGCCAGTGCAGGAATCACAGTTAGACAAGGTCAGGGAGGAGAACACAGGATGAAAACCGGACCTGCATGCTAAGTTATCTGTAAGGTTCCGCTCCTGAAAAGGAAACACTCCAGAGGACCGCAGGGGAATTGAACACTTTACTGACACTCACTTGTACTCTGTAGTGTGAACACTGCACGGCGGACTCCTTTCTTCCACTTACTCAAGGTAGGGGTCCTGGGATGGGGACATCAGGATACCTCTCCTCAGCTTCCATTCTCTTCACCACATGAGGGTTGAAGGTGCCCCCATGTGGTTGGCACTCTCTCTCAAGGCACCCAGAAGAACAGAATCACACAAACTTACTTCTTGCAATCACATATATAGTTCAACATCACGTGACTAGTCAAACTTGTTACATTTTCCAATCATATCCCAGCCACTCTCAGACATTAACCTCTTACATGCTGCAGCTGTGCAATAGACATAACTAGAGACAAGACAATTTGCACAGTGCATCCACATTGAAGACATGACATGTATGACAGTTATGGAGGGGCCAGATCTAGAGACTTCAGGCTTATTATTTAGTTATCCCCTACTTAAAATAAGCCGGCCCTGGCGCCTCTAAAACAGAGTGCAATATCTGGAGAAGGGATATCTTAGTGTACTAATCCAGTTCACCTCTAGGAACACTGCACAGTCTCGGCGTGTGCAAGGTGAAACCTGTAAACACAGCTCCTACCCTCCAGAAACTTATACATAAGATTAACCTATTCTAGTTATTCTAAGACTACCTTAAAAATGTCACTTTCTTAGTAAGACATTTTATTAAGACAGCGTGTATGAAATGGTTAGGCCAAAATTATGAGAGAATTACTACTAGGCTGAACTGAACTCAGGATTCACTAGTATAGCTTTGGGGTACGTACATGACTCTTTTACCCAAAGACAAATATATGAGGTAAGTGGAATGAACATCACTTCCTCTGAAATAAAAAAAAAAGAGTACAACACTGATGCGGTACTAGAGAATAGAGAAGGGCGACTGGCAGGAAAACAAAAGACAAGTGGAATGAACATCACTTTCTCTGAAGAAGCTCCATGATGGGGGGCAGCTTAAATCTATGCTCCACTATCCAGGACTAAAGGATTGGGTGAAAAGGATGCCTTGCCTACTGGGAAAGATAGGATGGTGGACAGTAACTAGCACAAAAGCTGCACGGTGGAGAACAAAACCTCCATTCATACACATTTATCATTCACGCCATTTGCGCACTTAGATTCAAATAGGAGCTTTTATAACTAGATATTACTTTATTTATGACTTTTTTTCCTCCTGCACATAATCTTAAACCATAATGCTGCGAACATTTTCAATAGAAAACAGAATAATGCACAGCATGAAATTTTTTAAGCATTAGAATATGCACGTGGAAAAATCTAAACTTTGAGGGCCTTAATTTTTAAGGGGCTTAGTAATAATAAAACGGGAAATTGTCTCTTACGTAAAGAGTCTTTTGATTAGTATCTGAAACAGTTCTTGGGGCGCAACACCAAGAAATGCGGGTCCTCACTTTCTGAATCAGTTGTAAGACTGGATGGCGTAGGATGACTTTCTTCTGAACTGATCTCAATGATTCAAAGTAATGATCCGCGCCACCATGAAGTAAATAGTGAAAGTAACTCACCTGGTGCCTTGCGGGGTTCCCATAGACCATAAGATCCTAGGGTAACAACCCGCCGGCACCTGTGATCCAGGTATGCCCGTAGTATATGAAGAGACTTCCGAGATCCTCCGGTAGGGAAGGAGAGCCGCCAGGAAAAAGGCAAACCCAGAGGGAGAGAATCTCCTCAATGGGTAAAACAAACAAACTTCAAAGATAAAAATGCTATTTCCGCGCTCCTGCTGAAGCTCCTCTTTATAGCCAAAATAAACTGTCGTAGCAGACAGTATTAATGTACATAAATCGTGGGTTTATTTCCAAAATAAAATTGCACGCAAGTGAATATCTTGCAGCAAATGGTAATACAACGCGTTTCAGCGTTCTAAAAAACGCCTTTATCAAGTATACAAAACAAAAGTCATGCAACATTTAAATAGCAAGTCTTACCTTTCTGGGGGTTGGAGTTCCGGGTGTTTGGCGCGCACCTCCGTATCGTGTCGCTGTGGCGCGATATCTAAGTGTCATAACTGTGTAACGGAGGGGGTATTACAGCGTAAATATACGCTGGTACTAAACGTACAATCCGTAATCATATAGAGGGTGGTACGTAAAAGGAGTACCTCCTGAAAAAAGGTGGACATCCAACCTCCGGAAAGAAAGAACCTGATTGAATATAAACCAGCGGGTAAAGGACATAAGAGTTATGAAAAACGATCATAATACTCAGACAGCCAATTATATAAATAAATATTATAGATAATTAAAATTGTGTTATGCATCATGTGGATAATAAATAAATAAATAAATTCACCACAAAAAATTAAATGGAAGCAACACCTAAAAGGAGGGAGCCCGATATCAAAAAATGCACATGCAATAAAAAACACTTGATCGTAAGGGGAGGGAAGATAAATACCTAAAAATACAATGAAATACAATATACAGAAAATATACAACGGTAATAGTGGAAAAAATATTCTATATTAAATATCAAAATTTCTCTAAAACTTCGTTCAGACCAAACGGCGTTAGGGTATTTAATCTAAAAATCCAAAACATCTCTCTCGTCTTTAAATGTGCAAACGAGAGAGTGTGGATATGTTCTACCGGTGTTATTCTCATATCCTTAGGATTTTTTTTGTGTTTTTCCAAAAAGTGGCGCGAAACGCTGTGTTTAGAGTAACCCTTTAGTATATTAAATCTATGTTTATTCACCCTTATATTTAAGGAATTGGTGGTACGTCCTATGTACTGCAACCCACACGGGCATTCGATCAGATATATTATAAATTTAGAACAGCAATTTAAAAATTGGTCGATTTCTATATGTTTCTGTTCTTTAGGGCAATAAACTGATTTTCTTCCCTGTGTGATGTTTTCACAACATTTGCATTTTTTTTTCCCGCAGCAATAAACTCCTGTTATCATAGGTTTATTAACTGTTTCTTTGGCAAATTTTTTGTATGGGTTAGATGGAGCCAATAGATTTTGTATTGTTTTATTCCTACGGTAAATCACTTTAGGATTATCTTGAATTTCCTTATTCAGAATCGGATCTTTTAGCAGGATATTCCAATTGCTCCTCATTATTTTTTCAAACTTAGTTGATTGGCAATTGTATTTAGTGACAAATAACACGTTTTTTTCTGCATCTACTGTTACTACTTTTTGGGACGTATTAATTGGGTTGGTGAACTCATTGAGTACTTTTATATATGCCGCATCAATTAAATTAACGGGATAGCCTTTTTGTTTAAAACGATCTTTTAAAATCTGTGCTTGTGAAGAGTATGTTTCAATTGATGAACAATTCCTACGGATTCTTTTGAATTGTCCGTATGGAATGTTCGTCTTCCATTCTTTCTTGTGGCAGCTCGAGAATTTTAAAAAACTGTTGCAATCGGTTTTTTTAAAATGGGTACTTGTCTCTATGTGACCCTTAACTGAGGATATCACTAAATCCAAAAATACTACTTCATATATGTATGGCTTGAGAAAGGTGCTTTGTTGCACTGAAACGCGTCGCCTTATTAAAAGTTTCGTTTGACTTTAAAACTCCTGGATTACTACTATGCATCGTGGAGCATAGCTCTGCACTGTGTTGAGGACACTCTGAGGAGGGGGCATCTGTGCATCATACCCCCCTCCTTTCAAGTAAGTGTCACACCTCACTATTACTTCTATGTGAATTCGTCCTTAGTTTACTCCATCTTTGAGCGCAGATCCTTTTTCTGACTATATGTTCACTGTTTTATCTGGGTGAGCTCTGGATTCAGAGCCCCCAGCTTGTATCTGCAGCTCTCCTTTGCTTGAAAGGATTGGAGTTCTGAGGAGAAGACACATTGGGATTATATCCGCATATCCCAGCGGGTGTGAAGCGGATCTACCTGTGGCGCTCTCTAACATTTTTTATTTTTATTGAATCCAATTGGATATGGCTAGTAGTGGAGTGTGAAACAGTGAGTGAATCCTCCTCCGAGGAAGAAGTGTCCTTAATGACAATAGGAGAAGCTGCAAGTCCACTGTGCGGCTGTTTGAGTGGAGGGTATGGTACTCGGGGTCGAACTCATATGAAATAAAAGGTAAAGTTTTGATCCCCATACAGAAAAATTGCTTTAGCAGATCCAGAAGGCAGTCTTTCACCGCTAAATTGTTCTGATGTATCAAGATCCAAGGTTGGAGATCCGCCTGTATGACAGGCTCTGGCACTGTGACAGTACACATTGGGCGGACAAGCCCTGCAGCTGCGGTGACTCTTGATTCCTCCAAATGCTCCTCTGGGCACTCCTTTGGTGGAAGGGAGGTCGGTGAGTCTCCGGGTAGCAGCAGCAATAATTGAGGATCCTCTCCCCAGTAATATTAGGGCTGTCATGGAGAAAATTCGGTGGGTGCTCCGGACACTGGGCATAGTCTGAGATCCCTCTGCGGAGGAAACATCTTTTCTCTTGAATAGCTGGAGGTGTTCTGTACGGTGAGGTCCAGTGGCTCCTCAACGGCATAGGACTCCACCTCTAGGGGGGTCCTGATTTTCACACCCGAGTTCCTCAGTGGGGGTAGTCCTCCCCCCCAACTTTTTCTGTAGCCAAAGCGGGAACTTCTTGGCGGAAGCTTTTTGACTCTTGGGCAAGAATACCCTGTAAAAAAGAAAGACAAGGCAGCTGGGTGCCATCTTGGGTGTCCATGTTGGAACTCATGTGGGGCTCTGTAAAAAAGTCCATCAGTTGCACACGGTTCATCAGCATTATGGCATAATTTCCCATAGCATAGTACACTTTGGTCACTGCAGCTTCAGATGAATTTTGTGGTAGAATAGTTGACTTTGACTTGATACTTAGTCCCAACTCATGCGAGTCCTCTTAGGGGCTGGATACAGACATGACGGAAACTTGACACAGAGATTTGAATTCTCTCCCAACATGCTAGAAGAAAAATATAATTCTTGCAGTAACGCAAGCACGTGGATTTGGCACAGAGGCAATTTATCCTGTTCATGACACCAAAAGAAGAGGGGAGTCCTGCAGTGACCCAGACACAAGGCCCGCACTGAGGAACTGGCGGGGGTAGAGATGGCACTTGTCACGGTGGCTCTATCAAACTCCTCCCTAGAGGGATACATACAACCTCAGCTAAGGCACTGCTAGGCCTCTTCCAGGCAATGTTGGGACAGCGGTTACCTGTATATGGGTGTAGTGGACTGAGGAAGTTGTCACTCGTGATGCCACCGTTCCTTCACCCTGTTGATTATCTGGTGGTAGAAATAATAGAGTCCTGTTGTGCTTGAATACCTCAATCACTGGGAACGGGCAGTGACTTGAACCTTACTTCTTGCAATACAAAACTTCACACGCCAGTGCAGGAATCACAGTTAGACAAAGTCAGGGAGGAGAACACAGGATGACACCGGACCTGCATGCTAAGTTATCTGTCAGGTTCCGCTCCTGGAAAGGGAACACTCCAGAGGACCACAGGGGAATTGAACACTTTACTAACACTTACTTGTACTCTGTAGCGTGAACACTGCACGGCAGACTCCTTTATTCCACTCACTCAAGGTAGGGGTCCTGGGATGGGGACATCAGGATACCTCTCCTCAGCTTCCATTCTCTTCACCACATGAGGGTTGAAGGTGCCCCCATGTGGTTGGCACTCTCTCTCAAGGCACCCAGAAGAACAGAATCACACAGACTTACTCCTTGCAATCACATATATAGTGCAACATTATGTGACTAGACAAACTTGTTACATTTTCCAGACATATCCCAGCCACTCTCAGACATTACTCCTCTTATATGCTGCAGCTGTGCAATACACATAACTAGAGACAAGACAATTTGCACAGTGCATCCATACTGAAGACATGACATGTATTATAATTATGGAGGGGATAGATATATTGCTGAGCAGTGCTGAAAATAATATGGCATGAGACTGCTGCATCTACTGATCGGCTGCAGTGGTTACATTCTGGCCACATGTAAACAAATACTAGATATAGTGCGAGAGAGTGAGCGCTGGACCATTAGTGGGCACGAGAGGTGGGTACTGGTCCTCTTTTTTATTTTATGCAAATTGGAATTATTTTTTTTTTGCAAGGTCGGATAACTAGAGATGAGCGAGCACCAAAATGCTCGGGTGCTCGTTACTCGGGACGAACTTTTCGCGATGCTCGAGGGTTCGTTTCGAGTAACGAACCCCATTGAAGTCAATGGGCGACCCGAGCATTTTTGTATTTCGCCGATGCTCGCTAAGGTTTCCTTGTGTGAAAATCTGGGCAATTCAAGAAAGTGATGGGAACGACACAGCAACGGATAGGGCAGGCGAGGGGCTACATGTTGGGCTGCATCTCAAGTTCACAGGTCCCACTATTAAGCCACAATAGCGGCAAGAGTGGCCCCCCCCTCCCAAAAACTTTTACTTCTGAAAAGCCCTCATTAGCATGGCATACCTTTGCTAAGCACCACACTACCTCCAACAAAGCACAATCACTGCCTGCATGACACTCCAATGCCACTTCTCCTGGGTTACATGCTGCCCAACCGCCCCCCCTCCCCCCCACAGCGCACACCAAAGTGTCCCTGCGCAGCCTTCAGCTGCCCTCATGCCACACCACCCTCATGTCTATTTATAAGTGCGTCTGCCATGAGGAGGAACCGCAGGCACACACTGCAGAGGGTTGGCACGGCTAGGCAGCGACCCTCTTTAAAAGGGGCGGGGCGATAGCCCACAATGCTGTACAGAAGCAATGAGAAATAGAATCCTGTGCCACCGCCATCAGGAGCTGCACATGTGGGCATAGCAATGGGGAACCTATGTGCCACACACTATTCATTCTGTCAAGGTGTCTCTGCATGCCCCAGTCAGACCGGGCTTTTTAATTCATAGACACAGGCAGGTACAACTCCCTATTGTGAAGTCCCTGTCGACCGACAGCATGGGTGGCTCCCTGGAACCCACCGGCGATACACAAAAATATCCCGTTGCATTGCCCAACACAGCTGAGGTAGTAATGTCGTGCTTAATGCAGGTGGGCTTCGGCCCACACTGCATGCCCCAGTCAGACTGGGGTTCTTTAGAAGTGGACACATGTAGTTACAACTCCCTGTGCAACCACAGCATGGGTGGCTCCCTGGAACCCACCGGCGGTACATAAATATATCCCATTGCATTGCCCAACACAGCTGAGGTAGTAATGTCGTGCTTAATGCAGGTGGGCTTCGGCCCACACTGCATGCCCCAGTCAGACTGGGGTTCTTTACAAGTGGAAACAGATGCATTTATAATTCCCTGTGGACCCACAGCATGGGCGGGTGCCAGGAAGCCACCGGCGGTACATAGAAATATCCCATTGCATTGCCCAACACAGCTGAGGTAGTAATGTCGTGCTTAATGCAGGTGGGCTCCGGCCAACACTGCATGCCCCAGTCAGACTGGTAATATGTACCTTAACAGTAACCGAGTTGGTGGTAATGTGGTGGTGACTGCGGACCTAGTAGCACGGTTTTATTTTGTTGGTTTTCGGAATGTGGCCAGGATTAAGTGGGCCGTGGCGGGGGATGTTTTGGAGGCACTACGTGTCCTCTCCACATGTCCGTGGTTATATGCACCTTAACAGTAACAGCGTTGGTGGGAAATGGCCTCGCCGCCATCATGTCTTTGGGAAGCCTCTGTTTCCACACCCCAGAGACATACCATTAGCAGCGGTATAGGCAGAGCCCAGAATTAGTAACATTTCAGCCGTAGCATTAGGACAGGCCCCACTAACATATCACTAGCAGCATTATAGGGGGAGCACAGTCTTAGTTCCATTTCAGTAATAGTAGCAGCCTACACAGGCCCCAGGAACAATTCTGAAGCAGCAGTATAGGAGGAGCATAGTCTTAGTTCCATTTAAGTCATTGTAGCAGCCTACACAGGCCCCAGGAACAATTCCGAAGCAGCAGTATAGTGGGAGCGCAGTCTTAGTTCCATTTCAGTAGCTGCAGTATAGCCAAGGCCCAAGTTACATTTATGTAGCTAAAGTGTAGGCCAACCCCACACACACTTCTGTACCATGAGTGCAGGCGAAGAACATACAAATTGCTATGATTACACTGTAGGTGAGTGCCCCAAAACATTGGTGTACCAACAGTACTAATGTACCTTAGTAAAAATTGGCCATGCCCAACCAAGATGGCAGGTGAAACCCATTAATCGCTTTGGTTAATGTGGCTTAAGTGGTAACTAGGCCTGGAGGCAGCCCAGTTTAACTAAAAATTGGTTCAAGTTAAAGTTTCAACGCTTTTAAGAGCATTGAAACATATAAAAATTGTTTAGAAAAATTAGATGAGTGAGCCTGGTGGCCCTAAGAAAAATTGCCCGTTCAGCGTGATTACGTGAGGTTTCAGGAGGAGGAGCAGGAGGAGGAGGAGGAATATTAGACACAGATTGATGAAGCAGAAATGTCCCCGTTTTGGATGGTGAGAGAGAACGTAGCTTCCATCCGCGGGTGCATAATACGTATTGCTTAGGTATCGCTGCTGTCCGCTGGTGCAGAAGAGAAGTCTGGGGAAATCCAGGCTTTGTTCATCTTGATGAGTGTAAGCCTGTCGGCACTGTCGGTTGACAGGTGGGTACGCTTATCCGTGATGATACCCCCAGCCACACTAAACACACTCTCTGACAAGACACTAGCCGCAGGACAAGCAAGCACCTCCAGGGCATACAGCGCGAGTTCAGGCCACGTGTCCAGCTTCGACACCCAGTAGTTGTAGGTGGCAGAGGCGTCACGGAGGACGGTTGTGCGATCGGCTACGCACTCCCTCACCATCCTTTTACAGTGCTCCCGCAGACTCAGCCTTGACTGGGGAGCGGTGACACAGTCTTGCTGGGGAGCCATAAAGCTGGCAAAGGCCTTGGAGAATGTTCCCCTGCCTGCGCTGTACATGCTGCATGATCTCTGCGCCTCCCCTGCTACCTGGCCCTCGGAACTGCGCCTTCTGCCACTAGCGCTGTCGGATGGGAAGTTTACCATCAGTTTGTCCACCAGCGCCCTGTGGTATAGCATCATTCTTGAACCCCTTTCCTCTTCGGGAATGAGAGTGCAACGGCTCTTCTTATACCGTGGGTCGAGCAGTGTGTACACCCAGTAATCCGTAGTGGCCAGAATGCGTGTAACGCGAGGGTCACGAGAAAGGCATCCTAACATGAAGTCAGCCATGTGTGCCAGGGTACCTGTACGCAACACATGGCTGTCTTCACTAGGAAGATCACTTTCAGGATCCTCCTCCTCCTCCTCCTCTTCCTCCTCCTCAGGCCATACACGCTGAAAGGATGACAGGCAAGCAGCATGGGTACCGTCAGCAGTGGGCCAAGCTGTCTCTTCCCCCTCCTCCTCATCCTCCTCATGCTCCTCCTCCTCCTCCTGAACGCGCTGAGATATAGACAGGAGGGTGCTCTGACTATCCAGCGACATACTGTCTTCCCCCGGCTCTGTTTCCGAGCGCAAAGCGTCTGCCTTTATGCTTTGCAGGGAACTTCTCAAGATGCATAGCAGAGGAATGGTGACGCTAATGATTGCAGCATCGCCGCTCACCACCTGGGTAGACTCCTCAAATTTTCCAAGGACCTGGCAGATGTCTGCCAACCAGGGCCACTCTTCTGTAAATAATTGAGGA
This sequence comes from Eleutherodactylus coqui, assembly GCF_035609145.1. Taxonomy (NCBI): domain Eukaryota; kingdom Metazoa; phylum Chordata; class Amphibia; order Anura; family Eleutherodactylidae; genus Eleutherodactylus; species Eleutherodactylus coqui. Next base: position 255,935,527 of record NC_089837.1, on the reverse strand, counting down.
GGCTGACTCACACTGCGCCGCGCAAGTTGGAGTTGGTATTCCACTATAGCTCTACGCTGCTCATAGAGTCTGGCCAACATGTGGAGCGTAGAGTTCCACTGTGTGGGCATGTCGCACAGCAGTCGGTGCACTGGCAGATTAAACCGATGTTGCAGTGTCCGCAGAGTGGCAGCGTGCGTGTGGGATTTGCGGAAATGTGCGCAGAGCTGGCGCACCTTCCCGAGCAGGTATGACAAGTGAGGGTAGCTTTTCAGAAAGCGCTGAACCACCAAATTAAAGACATGGGCCAGGCATGGCACGTGCGTGAGGCTGCCGAGCTGCAGAGCCGCCACCAGCTTACGGCCGTTGTCACACACGACCATGCCCGGTTGGAGGCTCAGCGGCGCAAGCCAGCGGTCGGTCTGCTCTGTCAGACCCTGCAGCAGTTCGTGGGCCGTGTGCCTCTTCTCTCCTAAGCTGAGTAGTTTCAGCACGGCCTGCTGACGCTTGCCCACCGCTGTGCTGCCACGCCGCGTGACACCGACTGCTGGCGACGTGCTGCTGACACATCTTGATTGCGAGACAGAGGTTGCGTTGGAGGAGGAGGAGGAGGAAGGTGCTTTAGTGGAGGAAGCATACACCGCCGCAGATACCACCACCGAGCTGTGGCCCGCAATTCTGGGGGTGGGTAGGACGTGAGCGGTCCCAGGCTGTGACTCTGTCCCAGCCTCCACTAAATTCACCCAATGTGCCGTCAGGGAGATATAGTGGCCCTGCCCGCCTGTGCTTCTCCACGTGTCTGTTGTTAAGTGGACCTTGGCAGTAACCGCGTTGGTGAGGGCGCGTACAATGTTGCGGGAGACGTGGTCGTGCAGGCCTGGGACGGCACATCGGGAAAAGTAGTGGCGACTGGGAACCGAGTAGCGCGGGGCAGCCGCCGCCATCATGCTTTTGAAAGCCTCCGTTTCCACAAGCCTATACGGCAGCATCTCTAGGCTGATCAATTTTGAAATGTGCACGTTTAACGCTTGAGCGTGCGGGTGCGTGGCGTCGTACTTGCGCTTGCGCTCAAACTGTGGCACTAGCGACGTCTGGACGCTACGCTGAGAGACATTGCTGGATGGGGCCGAGGACAGCGGAGGTGAGGGTGTGGGTGCAGGCCAGGAGACGGTAGTGCCTGTGTCCTCAGAGGGTGGTTGGATCTCAGTGGCAGGTTGGGGCACAGGGGGAGAGGCAGTGGTGCAAACCGGAGGCGGTGAACGGGCATCGTCCCACCTTGTGGGGTGCTTGGCCATCATATGCCTGCGCATGCTGTTGGTGGTGCCTCCCCAGCTGATCTTGGCGCGACAAAGGTTGCACACCACTGTTCGTCGGTCGTCAGGCGTCTCTGTGAAAAACTGCCACACCGTAGAGCACCTTGACCTGTGCAGGGTGGCATGGCGCGAGGGGGCGCTTTGGGAAACAGTTGGTGGATTATTCGGTCTGGCCCTGCCTCTACCCCTGGCCACCGCACTGGCTCGGCCTGTGCCTACACCCTGACTTGGGCCTCCGCGTCCTCGCCCGCGTCCACGTCCTATAGGCCTACCCCTACCCCTCAGCATGGTGTATTACCAGTGATTTGATTTCCCAGGCAGGAAAGAAAGTGGCGCAAGCCTGCAGCCAAAATAGAATTTTTTCCCTTGTTTTTCAAAGGACAAGCCACACTGCGTGTATTCAATGAATACTACTAAGTTTAATAACTGTGTTGTGGCCCTGCAAATGTGTCAGAGAACTGCAGTGATGCAAAGTTATTCGCTCCAGCAGATCAGGGATTTCCCATGCAGGAAAGAAATTGGCGCAAGCCTGCAGCCAAAATAGAATTTTTTCCCTTGTTTTTCAAAGGACAAGCCACACTGCGTGTATTCAATGAATACTACTAAGTTTAATAACTGTGTTGTGGCCCTGCAAATGTGTCAGAGAACTGCAGTGATGCAAAGTTATTCGCTCCAGCAGATCAGGGATTTCCCATGCAGGAAAGAAATTGGCGCAAGCCTGCAGCCAAAATAGAATTTTTTCCCTTGTTTTTCAAAGGACAAGCCACACTGCGTGTATTCAATGAATACTACTAAGTTTAATAACTGTGTTGTGGCCCTGCAAATGTGTCAGAGAACTGCAGTGATGCAAAGTTATTCGCTACAGCAGATCAGGGATTTCCCATGCAGGAAAGAAATTGGCGCAAGCCTGCAGCCAAAATAGAATTTTTTCCCTTGTTTTTCAAAGGACAAGCCACACTGCGTGTATTCAATGAATACTACTAAGTTTAATAACTGTGTTGTGGCCCTGCAAATGTGTCAGAGAACTGCAGTGATGCAAAGTTATTCGCTCCAGCAGATCAGGGATTTCCCATGCAGGAAAAAAATTGGCGCAAGCCTGCAGTAAAACGTAGCTGGCTGCGTCTGATTTTTTTTAACGTTCTGCACGCAGCACACACGTACCCAGAGCCCTGAGGACTGTCAGAGGCAGGCGAAATAGAATTTTTTCCCTTGTTTTTCAAAGGACAAGCCACACTGCGTCTATTCAATGAATAATGTATGTCTTCTGGCCCTGCCTACACAATTCTATCCCTGTAGTATTAATGCCGGGTGCAATGGTCTGCACAGCCGGTTTTGAGAAAAAAAAAAATATATGCAACACTGCTAACAGCAGCCTGGACAGTACTGCACACGGATAGATGTGGCCCTAGAAAGGACCGTTGGGGTTCTTGAAGCCTACACTCACTGCTAACACTCTCCCTGCCTAACCACCACTTCTGTCCCTATTGCAGGGCGCAATGCTCTGCAGATCCAATTTTGAAAAAATAAAATAAAATACAGTGCTACCACAGTACTGCACACTATTAGATGTGGCCCTGAGAAGGACCGTTGGGGTTCTTGAAGCCTACACTAACTCCTAACGCTCTCCCTACAGCAGCTCCAGCACAATACCACTGTCCCTCAGCTAACTCACAAGGCATCTGAGGCGAGCCGCGGGAGGGGCCGATTTTTATACTCGGGTGACATCAGATCTCCCCAGCCACTCACAGCAGTGGGGTGGTATAGGGCTTGAACGTCACAGGGGGAAGTTGTAATGCCTTCCCTGTCTTTCAATTGGCCAGAAAAGCGCGCTAACGTCTCAGAGAGGAAACTGAAAGTAACCGGAACACCGCGTGGTACTCGTTACGAGTAACGAGCATCCCGAACACCCTAATATTCGCACGAATATCAAGCTCGGACGAGTACGTTCGCTCATCTCTACGGATAACCCCTTTAACTATTTGGATATCTAAATATTATAATCATTAAATTTAACAGCTGCCACTGCCTAAATGTTTTACTTGTGTTACTTGATAATTCTTCTTGTTAAAAGCTTATATACCTGCATCATTAATTAACTGTCTATTCTTTCAGCAGTGCATGTTCCAGTAAGTAATAAGTGACAATAAATTTGCAAGAAACAGCTCAGACCTGCTTTGGATAGCTGACAAAATCCTATTTATTACTACATGTGTTCTTGACCAATCAATCTTTTTTGTGTGTAGAGTAGCCTTTGATAAATGATATAAACATGTCAGAAGTCTCTGTGGCAGCAGCTGTCAGTAATCTATGTGCACAAATAGGGGAAGTAAATGACTGAAACAAAGACTATAATAAGAGATACAGGTAAAATACACTCAATTACAGTACCCAAGGTGATAGTGTGGCATGGTACTCCTCACTTGTAATTAGTAAACATTTTCTTTAAATTATCTCAGATACTCATTTAATACTATCAGCTACTTAGAACCAATAGATAATTAGACTTTAATGAAGCATGTAGCTGCTTGCTCAAGTCTAACATTTGTTTCTCTGTTGGGACTCCATTTTACTTTGCACTTATCCTTCAGCAAAGCTCCTCTACAAAGTCACTTTGGCAATAAGAAGTATTTAATTAGATTAATGAATTCTTATCACCTCTCGTAGGGACTAAGCTTGTTAATTCCTGGCGACAACGAAACAACAGATTTATATTACTAAATGTTTAGGGATGCTTGTGTTGTCTAAGTGTAACAGTCCTCATAAGTCAGGCAGCTCTGGGCAGATCTACCTCATATCCCAAGATAGGCCTAAAATATTTGGCAGGGACAACCTGTGCCTTGAGTTAATTTGCACAAGTCAAAATGCAAATTATTGTGTTTTCTTTTATGTATGCTGTTTTATTTACAGGCTACTCTTTTCAAGTATTTTACAAAATTTATTACAGGAGAATTATTCTTCTAATACGATTTATTTAATTTAAGAGTTCATCAGGACTAAATTTAGGTGCCAAGCAGAAGCTGAAATAATATATAGGATAGTAAAAATATGTGCATTTTGCTAACATACTATAATTCTAGGTCACATATAAACATCACTAATTAAAAAATAATTAATGCAGTATATGCTATACCCTAGCTGAGTGTCAATTACAATAGTTTCAGAAATGCCATTTTGATGCAGTTTTTTATACAGTTTTTAAAACCGGTATCAAGAGTTAATAATAAAGTGAAGGAAACTTTATAGGAAAGATTACACATTTCCCTTTTTTTTAATCCACTTCTAACCACTAACGAAAAACAGCAATGTAATGCTGTACTTAAATTAGTGTTAGAAAGGTATGCAATATATTCCATTTTATTTGTCAAACCCAGAATAAATGTTAGGAGGAAACTCACAAAACTTTATTTCCCAATCTAAATTTTTTTTCTTTCCCTGGTTCAGGAAATGTTTAGGTATATATGGTAGATATTCTTAAATTTAGTTGAAAAACATGCACATATGAGGATTTGACTCCCCACCAATCAGCTATTTGAAGAGACAGTGATGTTTCAAACAGAGGGTTCGTTGCAGGAGTTACTGCTGCTGACAGCTATTTAAACCAACTAAAAGAACAACTGTTGGAGCATGGTGACGTGTGCTTGATTTCAAGTGTGGTTGTTTTAAGTGTGTGACTTAAAATTGGGTGGAATCTCTGCTTATTATCATTTGTATTTATTTATTCGTGTTTTACAAAAAGATTAGTAAAGCTGTCCATGGTCTCTATGCCATGACACCTTCTAATGGAGTTCACCGCAATCAAATCGATTACATCTTGTGCCACAAAAGTGGAAAAGTTCAGTTTTAGCAGAAAAACTGTTCCCAGGTGCAGAGTGTGGTTTTTACTACCAACTGCTTGTTGCTAAAATTAAACTACGATTCTGCAATTGCGGAAAACAGTAGCAGCATTGAAGTGCAACACTGCCTCTCACTTATGCAGTAGAAAAATCGTTTCAAATGCTTTAATACCTTTGAAAAAGAGCCAAATGAACTATGCACAATGCAACCTCAATTTTTGATCAGAATGGCAAGAAGTTACTCAATCCTGAACAAATCAAGCATAGGTAGCAGGAATATAGAGATGAACTGTATGAAAATGATCACAGAAACCATCAACCACAAACAGAAGAACTAACGGAATAAGAAACCTTATATCTTAGAAGATAAATTTGGGCAAAACTACGAAACACAAACTCTCATACTTCAGCCACGTAATGCAAGCTAATTCATTAGAAACATTGATAATGCTTGAAGTGTCAAAGGCCATGCTGGCTTGATACTATCAAAGCTGACAACAACATGCAAATGATCGAAGTGAAAGAGGCAGTACAAAACAGAACTGAGTAGAGAGGGCTGAACCATATGGGTAAATATACATTTGTGTTTTATATCAAGTCACAGGGGTCTTATAGCTTATAGATTGTAGCTATATTTTTCTTTCCCAGAGTTCAATACATTGTGTTGATGGGGTTTATGGTGGATTACATTGTTATATTTAAAAACACATATATTGTTACATTTAAAAAACATCCGTGCCCTGCTTGGGTGATTAACTAAGGGTAGGGATACTTATTAAGGTTAACTACAGGGATGCCCTCTTTGGGCTTAATATTAACCAATAAACCTGACAGAATAACAGATGTGCAGGTCATGGGGAACCTGGGGAATGGTGACTATAATATAATAAATTTCAACAGGGAGTCTTATTGGGGAGCTACAAAATACTAGATTTAAGGAAGGCAAAGTTCAAACAGCTTAGAGATGCAGTTAAACTTATTGACCAGGACAAATTCCTGAGAAATAAAAGTACAGAAAATAAGTGGAATATTTTTAAGAACATCTTAAATACTCACTGGGAGCATTTCACACCTTACAGGAATAATAGGGTTAGGAGTAGGAGAATACCAATGTGGCTTAATAAAGATGTAAAGGGGGCAATAAGCAACAAAAAGAAAGTATCTAAATTTCTGAAGCAAAAAAAAGCATTGAAGAAGCATTAAAAAGCTATACAAATAAATTATGTAAAAAGCAAATAAAAGCAGCAAGTGTGGAGACAGAGAGACTATAAGAGAGAGTTCTTCAACTATATGAATAGTAAAAAGATTAATACTGAAAGTGTTGACCCTTCAATAAATAATCTAGGAAAAATTGTAGAGGGTGATGAGGAGAAAATAAATCTATTAGGGCTCAGTCACACGGGTGTTTTTATGAGCGTAAAAAAAAACGCGTGACCATGTCTATTGCCACCCATACGTTCTATCTTTTGCAGGTGTGTTTTTTTTGACGAACGCAGTACGAACGTTCTTGCGCGCGTATATACGCGCGTAAAAACGTCCGTGTGACAGAGCCCTTAAGGAGCTTTTTCTCCAGTGTATTCACAGAAGAAAACGAAATGTCAGATGAGATGCAGAGTGATAATGTAAACTCTCCTCTAAATGTGTAAACCAGGAAGAAGTGCAGAGCCGTCTTAAAAAGATTAAAGTAGATGGCATAAAAGGAATTAAGTAATGTGATAGATAGTCTGCTGTTTCTTATATTTAAGAACTCTATAGTGATAGGGTCTGTTCCACTGGATTGGTGCATACCAAATGTGGTGCCGATATTCAAAAAGGGGTCAAGAAGTGAACCTGGAAACTACAGGCTGGTAAGTCTAACTTCTATTGTGGGTAAAATGTTTTAAGGGTTTCTAAGAGATACTACTATGTAGGAATAATGATTAAGTATTCAGTCATTGCCGATTCTGGGTCATCCTGTGGATCAACTCTCACCATTTTTGTCTATCAGGTACAGCTTCTTTTAACTGGCAAATAGTCATGCCATTGTCTGCCATTATTGTGTCTAACCAGCAAATTCTTTGAAAACCTCTTGTTCATAAACCACTGAAAAATTCCAGCATAATATCTTTCTCCAGTCCATTTGCTCACATGAGGTGTCCAAAATAAGATAGCTTCTAAGGACGTCTTTGGCTTAACACAATCTAGTACTTCTTTGTTAGTGATTCTCACTGTTTACGGGAAACCAGAACATTTTTCTCTAGTACAATAATTCTAAAGCGTTTAACTTTCGCCTATCATGCTTTTTAAGAGTCCAGCTTTGACAAACACATGTTGCGATGGGAAACATAATTGCATTTTCTAGGCAGTACTGATGGCTTTACTTTTCCAGATCTTGTCCATTCCTAGCAAAGCCACACAACCCAGTGCTATTCTTCATTTAAATTCTGAACTGCATTCTCCATTGTGATTTCTCTTTGACCATAGGAATATGTAATATGATACAGCATTAATCTTTTCATTGTTAATTTTGATGGTGGTTATACCATTTCCATCAGTTATCATGATCTTTGTCTTTTTGATGTTTAAGAAGAGACCTTCTAGCTCACTTCTTTATTTGACTGCCACTATTAACGCATCTAGATTATCTTACATGTCTGCAAGAAGAGTGGTATCATCAGCATATTGCACCTTGCTTATGTCCCACTCTCCTATTTTCACATGAATTTCTTACTCAGCCAGGCTGATTTTCCTCACAACTGCCTAAGCATACATGCTGAAAGGAAATGGTGACAGCATGCAACCTTGGCACAAACCTTTTCTGATTGGAAACTAGTCTGTATCCCCAAATCGTGTTCTGACTGTTGCTTCCTGATTGATATAACAAGAAAAAAAAAGCCAAAAATGCACCATATGATAAACTGCAGGGCAGGCTCAATCACCATAGACCCTGGTAGTATGTAGAGAGACAGATTGCGATATGAGCAAGCTAAATATTCAATACATACTAAAAAGCAGCCACCCAGCTCAAACCAGACCATATTGGGGAAGGAGTGACTGCTAACAAACATAGTCTGCACATGTGAACTGATACCAAGGATGTCAGCCATAGATGTCTATAGTGGTTGAGCCTGCCCCGCAGTTTATCAGATGGTGCATTCTTGGCTTCTTTTTTTGTGAGTTATGTCTTTGTACATTTTTTTATCTCACCTCTGGGATTTTAATTTAGCTAATAGTGAGATAGCGTAGGTTCTGACAGACTCGTGGTGGCCTTGCTGACACCCATCAGCTTATGTATTTTGGCCAAAATGCGGACTAGGACCCACATTTATCAGTGTTTTTTTCATGCAGTTTTCTATAGATGCTGAGTGAGCCCAGGGTGTCATGCCAGTGTGGCACACTGTTGTGATACAGGGCAATCCACTGCTTTGCCAGTCAGTAGGGGTTGTATTTCTTCTCTAATGTGTCACACTTATCAATGGCTGACATCCTTGGTATTGATTCACATGTACAGACTATGTTTGCTAGCAGTCACCCCTCCCCCAATCTGGGCTGGGTTGAGCTGGGTGACTGCTTTTTTAGTTTGCATTGAACATTTAGCTCGCTCATATCGCAATCTGGCTCTCTCCATACTACCAGAGTCCATGGGATTGAGTCTGCCCTGCAGTTTTTCAGATGGTGAATTATTGGCTTCTTTTTTTGTGAGTTATGTCTTTGTATATTTTTTCTCTCACCTGTTTTTTTTTCCTGATTGATTAAGATTGATGTTATGAGCTTAATGAAAATATCTGTATAACTCAATATGAGCATAGCTTTATGAAAGATTGCTCCTGTAAAACCCATTTGGTTAGCTTCTATGAGGAGGTAAGTTGTAGACTGGACCAGGTAGACTAATTGGATCTTGTGTATTTGGACTTTTCAAAAGCATTTGATACTGTGCCGCATAGAAGATTGGTATATAAAAGGAGAATGCTTGGTCTAGGTGAGAATGTCTGTAAGTGGGTAAGTAACTGGTTCAGTGATAGAAAGCAGAGGGTGGTTATATATGGTACATACTCTGATTGGGTTACCATTACTAGTGGAGTACCACAGTGGTCAGTATTGGGCCCTATTCTTTGTAATATATTACGACATTGTTGGACAATATTTGCAGATTACACAAAACTATGTAAAGTAAAATGAAAAAAAAAAAAAAAAGTAATCTTGTAGATATTATACATTTAAAATACATGATGTTAATGCAAGCTTTTTAGCCTCACAGGGTCCTTCATGAAGGTCCTTTATTGCCTTGATGAAGGACCCTATGAGGTTTGAAAGCTCGCATTAACATCATGTATTTTTGTTAGCCATTCAAAGGTATCATATCTACAATATTACTTGGCTTTCACCTTATGTTTTATTTTGCCTTCCTCTAGATCAACATTGGGGGGTGTTAGTTTCCAGGGAGCTTCTCTAATTAAATGGTGGGGGTGGGGGTTAGTAAGGGCTTGTGTGGGTGTAAAGTGGTGACAAGCCAGACCTGGACTGAGAAAGAGAAGCTTAAGGTAAGGCTATTGGTGGTATACTTAGTAATAGTGTTGAACATGGCCGAAAGATCACCAAACATTGTAGGGGAGAGCGAGAGTGGAGAAAGGCAAAGTCCCCCCCCCCCCCCCCTCTACCCTCTTACAGTCAGGTAATCAGAGACTTTGATGTGATTTAAATGACAACTGTGACAGAGAGAATCCTGACTATAGGCTGACAATACCTTTTTGCGATACTTAGACAGATGGGCCTTATTTGCGGACTGTTCCGTCTCCTTATCAGCTTTTTTATATGTCCAGCACAAATTTTGACTTCAACTAACATACAATTGAAGAGGTCCTGCAGCACCACTTTTAGTAACTAGGTTGCTGGATGTCTGGTCCCCGAACGCAGAGTTATCCACACGGATGCACTATTAAATTGATCCATATGACACTTCGTGCTCTTTATCTAGCGTTTTTTTAAAACAGTGATTGTGGTACACATTTTGATACATCTATTGATACAATAAAGTTCTGTAACATGGATTTGTCCTGGTCATGTATGTGCTGTGGGTGTCTCACAAGAAAATAGTGAGTAAAATAGTGAGTAATGAGCTAGGTTTATGGGTAATGTGGAGTATGCTCCACAGGGTCTTTGAGAGATTTAGTGATGAGACTCTTTAGTGTTGACATGAAATTGGTGTTTATTTTGTCAAGAAAAACATTCACCTTGCTTATTTATATATATGAAGAAATCCTTTTAGACATATACGTGCCCAGGGTGGTTTATTTTTTCATGAAATACAGATAGAGCTATGCTAGCATCTTACATTTGCTTGAATATTGAGAATCGACATTGTGTAGCATGTCATTAGGTTGTTTGAACAAGATATACTACAATATGACACTCTTTTATGGTGGTGCTGGTTCTCGTTTTGGTAATTAATATGCATCTGCAGCTATGGGATCTTGTGATACATAACAGGCTGAGAACGGGTATGGTTACGCTATAGATGGGCGTGGCATACTCATATCACGTGATGCACTACATCAGGTTTGAGCTGGGGTTTCCATCATGCCATAGCGCTATGAGAAACAGGTTAGACGCTCCCTGATGACGTGGCGCCGTACGGAGAGACGGCATTGCGTCCATGGTAACTGTAGTTACTATGGAGGCGCTTCCTCATGATGCAGTAAGGTGAGCTCTGATGACGCGTTGCCACATCGATGGTTAACATTGCGACTGTGGATTTGTTGTTACTATGGAGGCGCCGGCTCAACAATCAACATAACGTGTTATGATGCCGTTCGGGTATTCATTCCGATCACCTGCCTTCATCACTGATTCTATATTTCCGGCTGGATGGGACTAAAGTGCATCACGTGGGAGACTCTGCGGTAAGGTGACCGGCACCAGCAGCTGATTGAAATGTTTTTGATTGTTTGATGGGAGTGTCTTTTGGGAATTGTTTGTATTGGCTGACATGTTTAGTCTTTTAGTATATAAGGTGGTGGGATAGGGGTAACATGCATGCTTGATAAAGACCGGAGACGGTCGAAACGTCGCTGCCTGTACCGCTTGCTTTTATGGAATTGGAATAAAGAGCTTTGTTTTACATCATCCTTTGGTCTGCTGCGGATCTCCTTTATCCATTTGGACTTCAACTAACATGACACAGAAAGGCAAGACAATAGACAAATTCTTTGTGAGACTACCGATGGGCTATAACCAACATAATCTTTCAGATCAGCATTTGCTTGCTTCAGTTTACGGGCTTGGGGAGCCATTGAGGGAGGAGCTTATCACGGGGCTTCCAACATGTCATATGACAGTTCCCTTTAGATTTGAAAGTATGGCTAAAAGAGGAAGGCAAAAACACAGAGGCAAGAGGAGTACGACTTTGATTTGTTACAATTGTGGAGTAGAGGGGCATATTAGAAGAGTTTGTCATGCCCTACTCACGGGATGTTCTTCTCCACGGGAAAGAAAGAAAAAAAAGTAAAAAAAGCAGAAAAGGTGTGGCTAATATAGGCTGTGTTAACCATTCCATGCAATTCTGCAGTTAATAACTTTTTGTATAACGTGTTTTCTCATATTTAGAGATGAGCGAACGTACTCGTCCGAGCTTGATACTCGTTCGAGTATTAGCGTGTTCGAGATGCTCGTTACTCGCAACGAGTACCACGCGATGTTCGAGTTACTTTCACTTTCATCTCTGAGACGTTAGCGCGCTTTTCTGGTCAATAGAAAGACAGGGAAGGCATTACAACTTCCCCCTGCGACGTTCAAGCCCTATACCACCCCCCTGCAGTGAGTGGCTGGCGAGATCAGGTGTCACCGGAGTATAAAAATCGGCCCCTCCCGCGGCTCGCCACAGATGCGTTCTGACATACTTTAGGGAAAGTGCTGTCTTGGTGGAGCTGCTATAGGGAGAGCGTTAGGAGTATTTTAGGCTTCAAGAACCCCAACGGTCCTTCTTAGGGCCACATCTAACCGTGTGCAGTACTGTGGAGGCTGCTTTTTGCAGTGTTGCACATTTTTTTGGGGGTATATCGGCTGTGCAGAGTATTGCGCCCTGCAGTAATACTCCAGGGCCAGAAGTGATGGTTAGGCAGGGACAGAAGACATATATTGTGAGGCAGGGACAGAAGACATATTTATTGAATATAGGCAGTGGGCCTTTGCAAAAACATTTGGGGAAAAAAATCTATTTGGGCTGCCTGTGACTGTCCTCAGTGTTCTGGGTCTGTGCTGGGTGTAGTTGTCCTCCTTATTCATACACAGCCAGCTAAGTGTTACAGCAGGCTTGCGCAAAATTATTTCCTGGCTCTGTGTTGGCTGTTAAATCACCGCTGTATTGCAGTCCACAGTGCAACACTCTGCAGTTATTTGACATACTCCAGGGCCAGTAGCGGTGACGCAGAGAGAGAAGAGATATATTTATTGAATATAGGCAGTGGGCCTTTGCAAAAACATTTGGGGAAAAAAAAATCTATTTGGGCTGCCTGTGACTGTCCTCAGTGTTCTGGGTCTCTGCTGGGTGTAGTAGTCCTCCTAATTCATACGCAGCCAGCTAAGTGTTACAGCAGGCTTGCGCAAAATTATTTCCTGGCGTTCCGTAAGCGAAGTCAGCCTCCAACCACAGGCCAATAAGCGGCACATTTAATTACAGCGTTCTGTTTCTGCACTACTGGTAATACACCATGCTGAGGGGTAGGGGTAGGCCTAGAGGACGTGGACGCGGGCGAGGACGCGGAGGCCCAAGTCAGGGTGTGGGCACAGGCCGAGCGAGGCACGTTTCTGGCGTCCCCACATTCATCGCACAATTAATGGGTCCACGCGGTAGACCTTTATTAGAAAATGAGCAGTGTGAGCAGGTCCTGTCGTGGATGGCAGAAAGTGCATCCAGCAATCTATCGTCCACCCAGAGTTCTGCGCCGTCCACTGCTGCAACTCTGAATCCTCTGGCTGCTGCTCCTCCTTCCTCCCAGCCTCCTCACTCCATTACAATGACACATTCTGAGGATCGGGAAGACTCCCAGGAACTGTTCTCGGGCCCCTGCTCAGATCGGGCAGCAGTGGTTCCTCTCCCACCAGAGGAGTTTATCGTGACTGATGCCCAACCTTTGGAAAGTTCCCGGGGTCCGGGGGATGAGGCTGGGGACTTCCGGCAACTGTCTCAAGACCTTTTAGTGGGTGAGGAGGCCGATGACGATGAGACACAGTTGTCTATCAGTGAGGTAGTAGTAAGGGCAGTAAGTCCGAGGGAGGAGCGCACAGAGGATTCGGAGGAAGAGCAGCAGGACAATGAGGTGACTGACCCCACCTGGTTTGCTATGCCTACTGAGGACAGGTCTTCAGAGGGGGAGGCAAGGGCAGCAGCAGGGCAGGTTGCAAGAGGCAGTGCGGTGGCCAGGAGTAGAGGCAGGGCCAGACCGAATAATCCACCAACTGTTTCCCAAAGCGCCCCCTCGCGCCATGCCACCCTGCAGAGGCCGAGGTGCTCAAAGGTCTGGCAGTTTTTCACTGAGAGTGCAGACAACCGACGAACAGTAGTGTGCAACCTTTGTCGTGCCAAGATCAGGCGGGGAGCCACCACCAGCAGCCTCACCACCACCAGCATGCGCAGACATATGGTGGCCAAGCACCCCACAAGGTGGGACGAAGGCCGTTCACCGCCTCCGGTTTGCATCGCTGCCTCTCCCCCTGTGCCCCAACCTGCCACTGAGATCCAACCCCGCTCTGAGGACACAGGCACTACCGTCTCCTGGCCTGCACCCACACCCTCACCTCCGCTGTCCTCGGCCCCATCCACCAATGTCTCTCAGCGCACCGTCCAGCCGTCGCTAGCGCAAGTGTTTGATCGCAAGCGCAAGTACGCCGCCGCGCACCCGCACGCTCAAGCGTTAAACGTGCACATAGCAAAATTTATCAGCCTGGAGATGCTGCCGTATAGGGTTGTGGAAACGGAGTCCTTCAAAAGTATGATGGCGGCGGCGGCCCCGCGCTACTCAGTTCCCAGTCGCCACTACTTTTCCCGATGTGCCGTCCCAGCCCTGCACGACCACGTCTCCCGCAACATTGTACGCGCCCTCACCAACGCGGTTACTGCCAAGGTCCACTTAACAACGGACACGTGGACAAGCACAGGCGGGCAGGGCCACTATATCTCCCTGACGGCACATTGGGTGAATTTAGTGGAGGCTGGGACAGAGTCAGAGCCTGGGACTGCTCACGTCCTACCCACCCCCAGAATTGCGGGCCACAGCTCGGTGGTGGTATCTGCGGCGGTGTATGCTTCCTCCACTAAACCACCCTCCTCCTCCTCCGCAACCTCTGTCTCGCAATCAAGATGTGTCAGCAGCAGTCGGTGTCGCGCGGCGTAGCAGCACAGCGGTGGGCAAGCGTCAGCAGGCCGTGCTGAAACTACTCAGCTTAGGAGATAAGAGGCACACGGCCCACAAACTGCTGCAGGGTCTGACAGAGCAGACCGACCGCTGGCTTGCGCCACTGAGCCTCCAACCGGGCATGGTCGTGTGTGACAACGGCCGTAACTTGGTGGCGGCTCTGCAGCTTGGCAGCCTCACGCACGTGCCATGCCTGGCCCACGTCTTTAATTTGGTGGTTCAGCGCTTTCTGAAAAGCTACCCTCGCTTGTCAGACCTGCTCGGAAAGGTGCGCCGCCTCTGCGCACATTTCCGCAAGTCCCACACGGACGCTGCCACCCTGCGCACCCTGCAACATCGGTTTAATCTGCCAGTGCACCGACTGCTGTGCGACGTGCCCACACGGTGGAACTCTACGCTCCACATGTTGGCCAGGCTCTATGAGCAGCGTAGAGCTATAGTGGAATACCAACTCCAACATGGGCGGCGCAGTGGGAGTCAGCCTCCTCAATTATTTTCAGAAGAGTGGGCCTGGTTGCAGACATCTGCCAGGTCCTTGGAAACTTTGAGAAGTCTACCCAGGTAGTGAGTGGCGATGCTTCAATCATTAGCGTCACCATTCCTCTGTTATGCCTCTTGAGAAGTTCCCTGCAAAGCATAAAGGCAGACGCTTTGCACTCGAAAACAGAGGCGGGGGAAGACAGTATGTCGCTGGATAGTCAGAGCACCCTCCTGTCTATATCTCAGCGCGGTGAGGAGGAGGAAGATGAGGAGGAGGGGGAAGACACAGCTTGGCCCACTACGGATTACTGGGTGTACACACTGCTCGACCCACGGTATAAGGAGAACCTTTCCACTCTCATACCCGAAGAGGAAAGGGGTTCGAGAGTGTTGCTATACCACAGGACCCTGGCGGACAAACTTATGGTAAAATTCCCATACGACAGCGCTAGTGGCCGAAGGCGCAGTTCCGAGGGCCAGGTAGCAGGGGAGGCGCGGAGATCAGGCAGGATGTACAGCACAGGCAGGCCAACACTCTTTAAGGCCCTTGACAGCTTTATGGCTCCCCAGCAAGACTGTGTCACCGCTCCCCAGTCACGGCTGAGTCGGCGGGAGCACTGTAAAAGGATGGTGAGGGAGTACGTAGCCGATCGCACGACCGTCCTCCGTGACGCCTCTGCCCCCTACAACTACTGGGTGTCGAAGCTGGACACGTGGCCTGAACTCGCGCTGTATGCCCTGTAGGTGCTTGCTTGTCCTGCGGCTAGCGTCTTGTCAGAGAGGGTGTTTAGTGCGGCTGGGGGAATCATCACAGATAAGCGTACCCGCCTGTCAACCGACAGTGCCGACAGGCTAACACTCATGAAGATGAACAAAGCCTGGATTTCACCAGACTTCTCTTCTCCACCAGCGGACAGCAGCGATACCTAAGCAATACGTAGGCTGCACCCGCGGATGGAAGCATCGTTCTGTATCCCCATCAAAAACGTGGACCTTTTCGCTTCATCAATCTGTGTATAATATTCCTCCTCCTCCTCCTGCTCCTCCTCCTGAAACCTCACATAATCACGCCGAACGGGCAATTTTTCTTAGGCCCACAAGGCTCAGTCATATAATTTTTCTAAACAATTTTTATACGTTTCGATGCTCATTAAAGCGTTGAAACTTTCACCTCCAACAATTTTTATTTTAACTGGGCTGCCTCCTGGCCTAGTTACCAATTAAGCCACATTAACCAAAGCGATTAATGGGTTTCACCTGCCCTCTTGGTTGGCCATGGCCAATTTTTCTGATGTACATTAGTACTGTTGATACAGCAATTTTTGTGGGCCCTCGCCTACAGTGTAATCAAATGAATTTTTAGCACACCTGCATTACAGCTGACGTTACATCCGCTGTGTTGGGCAATGCAATGGGATATTTTTATGTACCGCCGGTGGGTTCTAGGGAGCCACCCATGCTGTGGGTCCACAGGGAGTTGTAAATGCATCTGTTTCCACTTCTAAAGAACCCCAGTCTCACTGGGGCATACAGTGTGGGCCGAAGCCCACCTGCATTAAACATGACATTACTACCTCAGCTGTGTTGGGCAATGCAATGGGATATATTTATGTACCGCCGGTGGCTTCCTGGCACCCACCCATGCTGTCGGTCCACAGGGAGTTGTAAATGCATCTGTTTCCACTTCTAAAGAACCCCAGTCTGACTGGGCCATGCAGTGTGGGCCGAAGCCCACCTGCATTAAACATGACATTACTACCTCAGCTGTGTTGGGCAATGCAATGGGATATATTTATGTACCGCCGGTGGCTTCCTGGCACCCACCCATGCTGTCGGTCCACAGGGAGTTGTAAATGCATCTGTTTCCACTTCTAAAGAACCCCAGTCTGACTGGGGCATGCAGTGTGGGCCGAAGCTCACCTGCATTAAACATGACATTACTACCTCAGCTGTGTTGGGCAATGCAATGGGATATATTTAAGTACCGCCGGTGGCTTCCTGGCACCCACCCATGCTGTCGGTCCACAGGGAGTTGTAAATGCATCTGTTTCCACTTCTAAAGAACCCCAGTCTGACTGGGGTATGCAGTGTGGGCCGAAGCCCACCTGCATTAAACATGACATTACTACGTCAGCTGTGTTGGGCAATGCAATGGGATATATTTATGTACCGCCGGTGGCTTCCTGGCACCCACCCATGCTGTGGGTCCACAGGGAGTTGTAAATGCATCTGTTTCCACTTCTAAAGAACCCCAGTCTGACTGGGGCATGCAGTGTGGGCCGAAGCCCACCTGCATTAAGCACGACATTACTACCTCAGCTGTGTTGGGCAATGCAATGGGATATTTTTATGTACCGCCGGTGGGTTCCAAGGAGCCACCCATGCTGTCGGTCCACAGGGAGTTGTAAATGCATCTGTTTCCACTTCTAAAGAACCCCAGTCTGACTGGGGCATGCAGTGTGGGCCGAAGCCCACCTGCATTAAGCACGACATTACTACCTCAGCTGTGATGGGCACTGCAATGGGATACATTTATGTACAGCGGGTGGGTTCCAGGGAGCCACCCATGCTGTGGGTGCACACGGAATTCCCATTGCGGAGTTGTACCTGCCTGTGACTATTTATAAAAAAACGCGGTCTGACTGGGGCGTGCAGACACCTTGACAGAATGAATAGTGTGTGGCACATAGGTTCCCCATTGCTATGCCCACGTGTGCAGCTCCAGATGGAGGTGGCACAGGATTGGATTTCTCATTGCTTCTGTACAGCATTGTGGACTATCGCCCTGCCCCTTTTAAAGAGGGTCGCTGCCTAGCCGTGCCCACCCTATGCAGTGTGTGCCTGCTTTTCCTCTGGCAGACGCACTTATAAATAGACATGAGGGTGGCGTGGCATGAGGGCAGCTGAAGGCTGGGCAGGGACACTTTGGTGTGCGCTGTGGACACTGGGTCGTGGGGGGGGGGTTGGGCAGCATGTAACCCAGGAGAAGTGGCAGCGGAGTGTCATGCAGGCAGTGATTGTGCTTTGTTGGAGGTAGTGTGGTGCTTAGCTAAGGTATGCATTGCTAATCAGGGCTTTTCAAAAGTAAAAATTGTTGGGAGGGGGGGGGCCCAATCTCGCCGCTATTGTGGCTTAATAGTGGGACCTGGGAACTTGAGATGCAGCCCAACATGTAGCCCCTCGCCTGCCCTGTCCGTTTCTGTGTCGTTCCCATCACTTTCTTGAATTGCCCCGATTTTCACAAATGAAAACCTTAGCGAGCATCGGCGATATACAAAAATGCTCGAGTCGCCCATTGACTTCAATGGGGTTCGTTACTCGAAACGAACCCTCGAGCATCGCGAAAAATTCGGCTCGAGTAACGAGCACCCGAGCATTTTGGTGCTCGCTCATCTCTAGTCAGAGCCTGGGACCGCTCACGTCCTACCCACCCCCAGAATTGCGGGCCACAGCTCGGTGGTGGTATCTGTGGCGGTGTATGCTTCCTCCACTAAAGCACCCTCCTCCACCTCCTCCTCCAACGCAACCTCTGTCTCGCAATCAAGATGTGTCAGCAGCAGCAGCACGTCGCCAGCAGTCGGTGTCGCGCGGCATGGCAGCACAGCGGTGGGCAAGCGTCAGCAGGCCGTGCTGAAACTACTCAGCTTAGGAGATAAGAGCCACACGGCCCACGAACTGCTGCAGGGTCTGACAGAGCAGACCGACCGCTGGCTTGCGCCGCTGAGCCTCCAACTGGGCATGGTCGTGTGTGACAACGGCCGTAACCTGGTGGCGGCTCTGCAGCTCGGCAGCCTCATGCACGTGCCATGCCTGGCCCACGTCTTTAATTTGGTGGTTCAGCGCTTTCTGAAAAGCTACCCACGCTTGTCAGACCTGCTCGGAAAGGTGCGCCGGCTCTGCGCACATTTCCGCAAGTCCCACACGGACGCTGCCACCCTGCGCACCCTGCAACATCGGTTTAATCTGCCAGTGCACCGACTGCTGTGCGACGTGCCCACACGGTGGAACTCTACGCTCCACATGTTGGCCAGGCTCTATGAGCAGCGTAGAGCTATAGTGGAATACCAACTCCAACATGGGCGGCGCAGTGGGAGTCAACCTCCTCAATTCTTTACAGAAGAGTGGGCCTGGTTGGCAGACATCTGCCAGGTCCTTGGAAAGTTTGAGGAGTCTACCCAGATGGTGAGCGGCGATGCTGCAATCATTAGTGTCACCATTCCTCTGCTATGCCTCTTGAGAAGTTCCCTGCAAAGCATAAAGGCAGACGCTTTGCGCTCGGAGGCAGAGGCGGGGGAAGACAGTATGTCGCTGGATAGTCAGAGCACCCTCCTGTCTATATCTCAGCGCGTTGAGGAGGAGGAGGAGGAGCATGAGGAGGAGGGGGAAGAGACAGCTTGGCCCACTGCTGAGGGTACACATGCTGCTTGCCTGTCATCCTTTCAGCGTGTATGGCCTGAGGAGCAGGAGGAGGAGGAGGAGGAGGAGGAGGATCCTGAAAGTGATCTTCCTAGTGAGGACAGCCATGTGTTGCGTACAGGTACCCTGGCACACATGGCTGACTTCATGTTAGGATGCCTTTCTCGTGACCCTCGCGTTACACGCATTCTGGCCACTACGGATTACTGGGTGTACACACTGCTCGACCCACGGTATAAGGAGAACCTTTCCACTCTCATACCTGAAGAGGAAAGGGGTTCGAGAGTGATGCTATACCACAGGACCCTGGCGGACAAACTGATGGTAAAATTCCCATCCGACAGTGCTAGTGGCCGAAGGCGCAGTTCCGAGGGCCAGGTAGCAGGGGAGGCACGGAGATCAGGCAGCATGTACAGCACACGCAGGGGAACACTCTCTAAGGCCCTTGACAGCTTTATGGCTCCCCAGCAAGACTGTGTCACCGCTCCCCAGTCAAGGCTGAGTCGGCGGGAGCACTGTAAAAGGATGATGAGGGAGTACGTAGCCGATCGCACGACCGTCCTCCATGACGCCTCTGCCCTCTACAACTACTGGGTGTCGAAGCTGGACACGTGGCCTGAACTCGCGCTGTATGCCCTGGAGGTGCTTGCTTGTCCTGCGGCTAGCGTCTTGTCAGAGAGGGTGTTTAGTGCGGCTGGGGGAATCATCACAGATAAGCGTACCCGCCTGTCAACCGACAGTGCCGTCAGGCTTACACTCATCAAGATGAACAAAGCCTGGATTTCCCCAGACTTCTCTTCTCCACCAGCGGACAGCAGCGATACCTAAACAGTACGTAGGCTGCACCCGCGGATGGAAGCATTGCTCTCTATCACCATCAAAAACGTGGAGCTTTTAGCTTCATCAATCTGTGTATAATATTCATCCTCCTCCTCCTGCTCCTCCTCCTGAAACCTGACGTAATCACGCCGAACGGGCAATTTTTCTTAGGCCCACAAGGCTCAGTCATATAATTTTTGTAAACAATTTTTATACGTTTCAATGCTCATTAAAGCGTTGAAACTTGCGCCTGAACCAATTTTTATTTTAACTGGGCTGCCTCCAGGCCTAGTTACCAATTAAGCCACATTAACCAAAGCGATTAATGGGTTTCACCTGCCCTCTTGGTTGAGCATGGGCAATTTTTCTGAGGTACATTAGTACTGTTGGTACACCAATTTTTGGGGGCCCTCGGCTACAGTGTAATCAAATTTATTTTTAGCCCACCTGCATTACAGCTGACGTTACATCAGCTGGGTTGGGCACTGCAATGGGATATATTTATGTACCGCCGGTGGCTTCCTGGCACCCACCCATGCTGTCGGTCCACACGGAGTTGTAACTGCATGTGTCCACTTCTAAAGAACCCCAGTCTGACTGGGGCATGCAGTGTGGGCCGAAGCCCACCTGCATTAAGCACGACATTACCTCAGCTGTGATGGGCACTGCAATGGGATATATTTATGTACCGCCGGTGGGTTCCAGGGAGCCACCCATTCTGTGGGTGCACACGGAATTCCCATTGCGGAGTTGTACCTGCCTGTGACTATTTATAAAAAACCGCGCTCTGACTGGGGCATGCAGACACCTTGACAGAATGAATAGTGTGTGGCACATAGGTTCCCCATTGCTATGCCCACGTGTGCAGCTCCAGATGGAGGTGGCACAGGATTGGATTTCTCATTGCTTCTGTACAGCATTGTGGGCTATCGCCCCGCCCCTTTTAAAGAGCGTCGCTGCCTAGCCGTGCCAACCCTCTGCAGTGTGTGCCTGCGGTTCCTCTGGCAGACGCACTTATAAATAGACATGAGGGTGGCGTGGCATGAGTGCAGCTGAAGGCTGCGCAGGGACACTTTGGTGTGCGCTGTGGACACTGGGTCGTGCGGGGGGGGGGGGGGTTGGGCAGCATGTAACCCAGGAGAAGTGGCAGCGGAGTGTCATGCAGGCAGTGATTGTGCTTTGTTGGAGGTAGTGTGGTGCTTAGCTAAGGTATGCATTGCTAATGAGGGCTTTTCAGAAGTAAAAATTTTTGGGAGGGGGGGGGCCCACTCTTGCCGCTATTGTGGCTTAATAGTGGGACCTGGGAACTTGAGATGCAGCGCAACATGTAGCCCCTCGTCTGCCCTATCCGTTGCTGTGTCGTTCCCATCACTTTCTTGAATTGCCCCGATTTTCACAAATGAAAACCTTAGCGAGCATCGGCGATATACAAAAATGCTCGGGTCGCCCATTGACTTCAATGGGGTTCGTTACTCGAAACGAACCCTCGAGCATCGCGATAATTTCGTCCCGAGTAACGAGCACCCGAACATTTTGGTGCTCGCTCATCTCTACTCATATTCTATTCATATTACTACTTGGACACTCTGAGAGATAAACCTCTTTTAATTACTGATGACTAATATTTGAAATTGTTTAAAGATTGTCTGCTTTCTAATATCTTTTGCAATATTTGAATTAAGTAGCAGTGCTCAAATAGCTATTACGCTTCTTCTCAAAGAGTAAGAGAGTTATGTTATGTGCAGAAGTTAGAAGGTCACAGAGAAAGAGGAGGGTGTAAGGAGCATTGGCATCATTGTGAAAAACTAAAAACTGCTTGCATGCAATGAATGAAATATTGTACTATGTGTTGGATGAATTGCAGGTTTTGAATTAATTGTGGTTTTAGAACCATGCAGTATTTTGTGTGTGTGTACAATAACAGAGCTGTCTAATGGCTGGTTGGGAAAACAAACATGGTGGACTGTCATTGCCATGTAAAAGATGTAATTTAATGTAGTATCAGCATACGAGGAGATATCGGAGTAGACAGGAAGAAAAAGGCATGTTATAGGGGTAGATTGCGGAGATGTTGTAACTGTTAAATGAGCTAGTAACTGTTAAATGAGGGGCAGAGAAACTAGCAGGGGATTTTTTTTGGGAAACAATGCCTTAAATATGAGAGTTTAAACAACAGATACCAACTATAGTATAAGACCTTTTAAGAGATTAGTGGATAATAGGAAAAGAAGAAGAAGAAGAAAAAAAACGATGGCTACCCAAGTTCAGGATAAGCAGTGTTAGAGATTTGTCTAGAACAAATAGGGCTGTAGTGCATTTACTTGTAGCAAGAAACATAAAAAGTGTGTTTTTCTCAGTAAGATATAGTTTTTTTTTTAAAAATTGGCAGTATATATTCCAACTTTAGAAGTAGCTATTTTAATTAATCGATACCAGTAATATAATATTACTCAATGGTAGGGACACAATTAAGAACTGATGAGCCATATAGCATAATTTTTGGTTTCTTTCATTTCTGTTAATAAGAATTTGACTTGCAGTTCCAAGCTGGGCCATTGCAATCTGGCAGAATACCGGAGTGAAGCGGCCCAGTGAACTGCCTATTCTGAGGGTGAGCCATTAGTGGCCCTTAACTGAACAACCCCTTTGGTACTCCTTGATCCCGGAGTTCTTGACTGTTGGGACTACTGGTCATACACAGGATGCTTGTGCAACTCTGTGTGCAGTAATGCCTGGAAATGAGGAGAACGTGGCAGCAGGGAGCAGTAAGCGATATTCACTAATAAGTGTTGGATCACTTCTGTTGGAAAGGATCAACTTTGGGCCTCTTGTGTCCAGGTTGGTTACTCAGGTCCCATGAATGCTATGGGTAACTGGTTAGACAGAAATTGGGAAGCTTCCAGTCCCACCTGTCTTGATCATAAAAAAAGGCTGTTTCCCCTTACGCCTCAGTGCCCCTCTGAGACCTGGTGACAGGTGTATGTTCATTGTAAGCCTTTACTATGAACAAAATGCTAATGGGAGGATTTTGGGTAATGTTGACCCTTCCAAATGGGCGACCAGCAATTTTCAGTAAGAATTATAGCATGATGACAGCTGTCTGCAGTTATGGTTCAACTTTTTCTTTCCTTTGCGTAGCCCCTAAATGTTTTGGAAACGGGTAGAGGACATTTTCTTTATTAGAATGGGCCTCCATGTGATGCTGAAACAGTTTGGATTCCACTACTTCGGGACTAAGTTGATGGGGATTTCCCTGAACTTTGAACTTTGGGTGTGCACTTTGTGGATAAGTATCACATGGGCAAACTGTATTTTAATTAATTGATTGTAGATAGTTGCAGCTAGGTCAGGGCCATAGAAATAAAAAGAGGTACATTGAATCCCGCTATATTATTTTTGCGTGGATTCAAAGGGGGGAGGAAATGGGAACAGTAACCACTGACCAGCCTGAAAATACTCTGTATTTTTAAAATCACTAGATCCCACAGAACAATTACATTTCAGAGATTGCATCTGAGTCAAAGATAAACCAATTACTAACGCAAAGTTTGAGAGTTTGATGGCACTCGCTGAAATGGGTTGACTGGCTTGAAGGTAAGCATCAATCTGAGGTACACTATTGGAATCACATTCGATTTCACACCTTTGTGGCACAGTGGAAATGTTTATTGTTTTTTTTTTTGTTGAACCATTGGGTTAACCAATCTAGAAGTAGGGTTTTCTTGTCTTTATACAAGTTCACACAGATCTTCCTGTAAAGCCTCGTGTTGTGTGGTGCAGAGCATTGGGGCAGCAGAAATGCAGTCCTGAGCTCTGAATGTTGTGGGTTCAATCCTTGAATGGTTCAGGTAGCCGTCCCAAGGTTGACTCAGCCTTCCATCGGTAAAATGAGAACCCAGCTTGTTGGGGGATATACTGGGGAAGGAAATATACTGGGGAAGATGACTGGGGAAGGAAATGGCAAGCCGCCCACAAAAACAGTCTGCTTGCACCAGGGGAATTTGCCTTTACCTACTTAGATCTCTACCAAAGCTTACACCAAGGATGTAACTCCTGTAACCCCAGAGAGTAGATGCAGTAGATAGACTCTCCTTAACTGAGGTACGACCGCTAACTTGGTTACACATCGGATTGGGTGTGGATGTTTTCTGTTGCTTATTGTAGGAACAATAGTCTCTCTGAGAGAGACTACAAAGAAAGAATTGACCACATACTGACATAGTCTGGAGAAAGGATAAAATCCTATGCTTTCCCCGCATGTTCTACACCATAATGTCACACCATGATTCATGAGCTACCCCATCACTGTGTGGTATAGTGTCTTCTGTTTGATTTGTCCCAGGGTTTAACACTGCTGCGACCTGGTTTGTACTGGGCTGCATGGTATGTGCCTGTTACAATCCTGACCAACTAGTCAATGTACCCATGTCTTCCTCACTGCGAGCCAGACTATCTGTTTCAGGGACTTCAGATGACTGCATACAGCTATATATATAGGAGTTTTTATTGGTTTGCATAAACCTCTTCTCAATTAGAGCCATGGCTTGTAGAAAAAAATAAATAAAAATGCCAACACCAAACCTACACCTGAGGCCTCGTTCACAAGAGCGCGTGTTCACGTGTACATACTGTAGGTGCACACAAAACCGTGCATCTATTTGAACCATTGGTTTCCCTATGATGTGTTCACATGTTCATGCTTTACAGGTGTGCAAACACACACACCTGCAAAAGATAGGACATGCATGCACTGCATAGGTCTGTGGTGCGTGCAAATATTCCCCACCGGGAGTCCCTCATCACTGAACACTGTGACAGTGTTCAGTGTTGATGACACCCCCTGTGGGCAATAAAGAATCCTCTGCTACAGCTGTCACAGCTGTGGCAAAGGATCGCAATGTTCTCCCATTTATTTCAATGGGGGCACCGTTGCTGCCAGCGGCCCCATTGAAATCAATAGGCTGCCAGCAAACCCTGCAGTGATTTTTGGGAAAGGGCTTTAAATATAAGCCCTCCCTGAAAATCATCCCTAGCATGTGTAAAAAAAATTTCAAAATATATACTCACCTCTCCGCCACTGTGGGGCTCAGGCACGTCTAGCCGCTTAGTCCTCCTGAACTGCTCTGAAGCTTTTTTAGCAGGCAGGGTTTTAAAATCCCCCACTTGCTGATAGGGCTGTATCTGATTGGCTGAGTGCTCAGCAAATCACAGGCAGCGCTTGGCCATTCATTGAATTCAAGGTTTTTGCTTATTTTTTTGCCTACTTTGTAGTATAGTGGTAGACATATATTCATTAATTGTTGCATTCAGTGCATACCTGATCTAGTATTTAAACAATAATTAGCTCAGGGTCCGTTAATACACAGATTTGTAGTTTATGGTTTGTTTTTTCGGTAAAATCCAACTCAGATACAACTAAATGGTTTCATCATGCTTGATCATCTATCCCAGTACGTGGCATATATGAATCCTCTACTCTCAGACCCAGGGTTAGAATAGAAGCCTTGGGGATGACCTGCGACTACCCTATGTGGATGTAATCAGAGGACCATGGATGGACCCTAGGAACCTCCATCTTCCTGGTTAGGTAAGCAACACATACCCTAGTGGTTAGCTCAAGTTTTTGGGTTGAGGAAAGAGGTCATGTCATTGACTGTATGGGGAGGAGCTGGGTAGCATGATGATTCAGCCACAAAAGAGGTCTGTTAATAAAATGAATGTGACTCCATGTTCTATCCTATGTGTAGCCATTTTGTGAGCAAGTAGCCATCTTCTGTGTCAATTATTTTTACTTTTTCTTTAACAAGATTTGCTAAAATGCATTGAGGAATAAGAAGGTACCTCGATGATTAGAACATTTCAAGCCACTGTATTGAGTGTCACAGGTCATTGCGCCCTGTTCTCCTGTCTCCCTCTAAACAATTATTGTTTACAATTAAAGTACCTTTGTATTTAGAGAAGTTAATCATGTAGGATTCTACTACGTCTGCATTGCATTTCTTTTAGATTTTTGGATGCTAAATTCCTTATCTTTCATGTTTTTGTTTCTTTGACCAATTGTTATAAATGAATTATAATACATTTGAATTATTGTAATTAGATCATGCACCCTTATAAAAGCTGCAGTCTGTCAATCAATAAACAGATAACTTTGATCACGCTAAGAGTTGATGTGGTTATAATTATTATCCTGGGCTCAGCTTACCTCTAACATTAAATTTGGACCCCAATAGCATATCGCATAGCAAATATTGGTTTGCACTAACAGAGGTAATAGGGTGATCTTGCTCGACAAATGTCTATTTTCAGCCTTACATGCTATGTTACTATGTTTGGGTGAGTGCAGCAGTCTCTACCTCAGTGCTGCAGCCCTCTTCAAACAGCTAATTGATGGTGGAAGGGGAGGGGGCAGGATTTGGACCTGACCAGTCTGAGGTTGATTACTTTATTAGGGATAAATTATCAATAGCTAAGTCCTGGGTAACCCCTTTAAGTTAGCAGTACTATGTCATTGGACAAAGCGTATGCAAGTTTTCATTATAACTTTACATCTACATTATACTATGTAACAATTGAAATATCCTTGTTCATTATTAATTACAGCTGTAATAAGGGATTTAATGGCCCTTAAGTTCATTGTTGGTGAATTTCAATTTAGCAATTTATCCTTCACCCAACTTAATAGGTTTATATCAGTAAAATGTTTATATTAAAATACAACATAGCAATTTCCCAAGTTTTATCTACTTCTATAGCACAATAAGTCTATGATGCAAGGCTTCATAATACTGTATATGTAAGCCTTTGCTATGCTATACAAATCTCAGATAATTGAAGCTCTTCTGTATCAGTTTTGCTCATTTATTAAATCCATAACTTACACCAGAACCATCCTGCTAGTCTTAGCTTACACTGAGATTCTCCATGGCCTGTGCCTTCTTCCATTGCCATGAATATTTCGAGCGTATGCATAATGATGCCGGCTACAAGGTTACTTGCTGAGTCTGCAGGCTTGATACTGCAAGGCCAGATGACATGAAAATTTCATCAAATGAAACTCTTTCAACAATGAATTTTTATACCTCTGTGCTGAAATAATAATACCTAGTGCTAGATACAATAAAGTTATATTGAGCAGCTATCCCTATAATCCCTCAGAGTTTAACTATTTACTACAGCACTCTTGATTTTTAAATTATAGTTTAAATGCTTTGTTAGACTGTAACCTATGTTCTCAATATCTTTCTTAACACCATTTATTTCAGTGACAAAAAGCTTGAACTTCATTTTCTGCCCATTGCAAAATGGATTTGATAGACAAAAGCTTGACAGTAAATGAAGCACATCTTGCTCTATTGCTATCTAACTTTACAATAACTGAATATTACAATGGGCATTCCTTGACTACTGAAAGGTGAGCACCCACTCACTTTACAATGAAGCTAGTGTTATGATTCACTCACTAAGGAGAATAAATTTGGTACTGGTATCACAACATTTCAGCCTTGACCTTAGATAACTTCTATGTAATTGGGTGAGCATAGGCAGAGCAGATGCTGTGTCTTTGCTCTCTCTCCCTTGCATTCAGGCAGCTCTGCTCCCCTTCCCTCTGACAAAGCATTAAGCATTTTATATGCATAGGTACAGTTCAGTTCGTCTTTTCAGGCTTCAGCCACCTCACCTCTTCAAACTGGGTAAATAAAACTCAGGAGGAGGACAAATGGTTAATTTGTCCCAATTAACCGTTTCAGTACACAGACAGAGTAGTACTACTTAGAGGTGGGAAGTGCCAGCAGACAGAGGGTGATGCAGCTGCTTCTAGGAACTGTAGTTTCCCAGTTAGAAATGTTGGCCATATGACTAAGCAGAAGGATCAACCTTTTTGCTCAGCGAATAAACTATTGCCAATGGAGTAAAGTCATTAGGCTGTGGGCTAGAAAATCATGCAAGATTTGTGCATTGCAAGTTGCACAACTCTTGCACAAATATGAACTACATTCTTTTGAATGGGGTCATACACTTGAGAGATTTTTTTACAGCATCGCGATGCGGGACACAAATCACAGCATGTCCTATCTTGGAGCTCTTGCATTGCATCTTCTTTGTTTTCAATGGGGCCGACAGCAGCATTGCACCATGTGCATGCCATTCGATGCGATGTGAGGTTTCTCCATTGAAAGCAATGGTAGAAACTCCGAGATCTTCCCCAAAGTATTGGGCATTTGACAAAAATGTTGGCGTCTAGGAAAACTACTTCAAGTATTCGCAAAGACGTGCTCAGATTATACTATTTATGTAATATTCTTTTTTTCCAAACATGTAGCATTACATTGTACTGCAATCTGACAAGCAATCGATCAAGCCCCGCCACAGGCATGGCTTGATAGGCAATCTGCAATGGCAGCCTTGAGACCTTTTAAAAGAACCCTGGCTGCCATGGCAACCACACGGCTAACCGCGATCTCATCCTGGGGCCAGTGCGGACCCTTGAACATCAATCGGGGCATTTAAAGAGTTAACAGCTCCGATCAGCATAAGACCATGCAGTTGAAACAGTTTTTATCAAATTTGACAGAAACTTATGAGAGAAGCTTCTAAGCACTTAATATTTGCTAGAAGTCTATGGGAGCTGCCGCCGTATATCGGTCAAAAGATAGAGCCAGAACTATCTTCTTATCCACTGTATTTTGGTCACATATGTTCCATTTTTATGGTGCAAAGTTTTTACGCGCCGTAAATTCGCCCGTGTGAATGAATGTATTGGAAACCAATGCTTCAGAAGGTTGCATATATAGGCCAGGCATGAAAACCCGGCCAATAGATGCTCATGTGAATAAAGCCTACGTTTTTTCTTGAAAGCAGCTTTTTAAAATAAAATTACCTTTTAACGCCTTGAGTGGCGGGTTTCTTACAACCCTGTCGTACCCACCAGAGCAGGTTTTTTTAAATGGTATAATCATTGAATTTCAACTCATTTTCCAGTCTCGTTCCAAGAGCCATAACGTTTTCATTTTTCCATTGACCAGGCCATATGAGGGCTTGTTTTTTGCAGGACAAGTTGTACTTTTTGATGGCATCATTTTTGGGTATATATAATGTATTGCATAACTTTTGTAAAAACATTTGTAGGAAGATTGGGGGGAAAAAAAGAAATTCTGCCATTTGTTTTTTGGATTTCATTTTTACGGCGTTCAACGTGCAGAATAAATAATGTGATATCATTATTCTCTGAGTCACATGATTCCGGCGATACCGAGTTTATACAGTTTTTATATTTCGGGGAGGAAAAAAAAGAAATGGGGGGAAAAAAGGGGGGGGCATGTAATTAAGGGGTTAAATATTGTACCAACTTCCTTCTCTGGGTCATTACGATGCAGGGATACCACATGTGTGATTTTATTTTACATTTTTTACAAAGTAAAGGGAGACAAGTGCTTTTATTTTTATTTTTTTAATAATTTTTTTACTTTTGTTTTTTTAAAACTTTTTTTTATTTTTGTCCCTTTAGGGGACTTCCACAGGGACCCATCAGGACCCCCTGTTCACTTTCCAGGGGTCTGATGGTGACAGCCCTTTACATGCTGCAGTGACAGCCCTTTACATGCTGCAGTCACATAGACTGCAGTATGTAAAGGGTTAACACAGCAGAGATCAGAGGTTTTCTCTGATCTCTGCTGTAAGAGCTGGTGCCTGCTTGTCCTCTGACAGCCAAGCAGCAGCTCTCCCTACCACAGAGATCATTGGCTTGCTTCTGACAAGCCGATGGTCTCTATGGCAACCTGTAAACAAAGCAGGACATTAGAAGCAGGAGATTGCCGGCAGATCGGCAATATCTTCCTGCTTCTCAATGTCCTGCTTTGTTCTCTGTGGGACTGTGCAGGCAGAGCACAATGCCACAGCTTGTGGCATTGTGCTCTGCAGCTCCCATAGTGATACATAGCCCGGAAATCTTCCGGGCTATATCACTATCGGCAGTGGAGCTGGTCCCGGAAAATTTCCGGGCGTGCCACTCAAGGGGTTAAGATTGCCTTATGCACACACCAGATAGACAAAATCGAGATGCCTTCTGTATTATTAATCTAAAATATTCCTCAGGAATATTTTAGGTTTATAGTGAAAAATTCAAATAGTTAAGAAGTGAATTATTGAGCCTCCAAGGGGACATTGGAGAAGGATTATATTTTTCTTTGATGACTAGGGAAACTAAGGTGTGGTCAGACCATATTATGAGATCTATAGATGAGGAGGCAACTCTATGAAAAAGTTATTTTATATATATATATATATATATATATATATATATATATGTATACAGTATGAAGAATCTTTGATTAAACATAAAATAATTATATTCTATGAGAATGCCAAATAAACGTTTTTCTTTAAAAATAACAAAGTAATTAATAACTAGAGATGAGCGAGCATACTCGTCCGAGCTTGATGCTCGTTCGAGTATTAGGGTACTTGAGATGCTCGTTACTCGAGACGAGCACCACGCGGTGATCGAGTCACTTCCATTTTCTTCCCAGAAAAGTTTGCGCCGTTTTCTGGCCAATAGAAACACAGGGAAGGCATTACAACTTCCTCCTGTGAAGTTCCAGCCCTATCCCACCCCCCTGCAGTGAGTGGCTGGGGAGATCAAGTGACACCCGAGTATCTAAACTGGGGCCGGCCGCGGCTCGCCACAGATGCACGCTGAGAGACATTAGGGAAAGTGCCGTCCTGCTGTAGCTGCTATAGGAAGAGT
The DNA here is from genome assembly GCF_035609145.1 of Eleutherodactylus coqui. Classification (NCBI taxonomy): domain Eukaryota; kingdom Metazoa; phylum Chordata; class Amphibia; order Anura; family Eleutherodactylidae; genus Eleutherodactylus; species Eleutherodactylus coqui. The sequence continues at coordinate 255,904,551 of NC_089837.1, read as the reverse complement.
GTTAGGCTGTTATCTTCGTCTTCAAGAACCCCAACGGTCCCTCTTAGGGCCACATCTGACCGTGTGCAGTACTGTTGAGGCTGCTTTTAGCAGTTTTGCACATTTTTTTTTTGTATATCGGGCGTGCAGACCATAGCGTCCTCAGTCTGCAGTCATTTTACTGAGTATAGGGGCAGTACTGCTGAGGCAGGGACAGTGGTACAGGGAAAGAGATATACTGGCTATAGAGGCAGTGGGCTTTTTCAAAAAAATTGGAAAAAAAAATCTTTGGGCTGCCTGTGACCGTGTTCAGTTTACTGCATGTCTGCTGGGGGTAGTAGTCCCTCTTTAATACCCAGCCTTGCGCATAATTTTTTCTGGCTGCACTGTGCTTTCAATAACCACAGTCATCCTCCAACAGGGAAATCCATATACAGGCTATATAGGCAGTGGGCTTTTCCCCAAAAATTGGAAAAAAATACTATATTTGGGCTGCCTGTGACCGTCTTCAGTTTACTGCGTGTCTGCTGGGGGTAGTAGTCGCTCATTATTACCCAGCCAAGCCTGTGACCCTGTACAGTTTACTGCGTGTCTGCTGGGGGTAGTAGCAGCTCATTATTACCCAGCTAAGCGTTACAGCAGGCTTGCGCATAATTGTTTCCTGGCTCTGCTGTGTCCGTTACATGATCGCCGTCATCCCGCCAGAGGGAAAGAGTATACATATATATGCTGCATACGGTGTCTGTCTGGTTTTTCATCTCACCATTTTAAAAAATTGAAGCAAAATACTTAAGGCCTACCACTGGCCTTTGGCCACTTGACTGGTTCTGCACTGTGAATTCCAGTAGCTCAGTCATACGCACCTAGGTCTGACTACAGGCTTGCACATAATTGTTTCCTGGCTCTGCTATGTCTGTTACATGATCCCCCTGTACTGTGCTCCCCCTATGCTGCTGCTAGTGATATGTTACTGGGGCCTGTCTAGACTGCTACTACTACTGAAATGGAACTAATACTGTGCTCCCCCTATACTGCTGCTAGTGATATGTTACTGGGGCCTGTCTAGACTGCTACTACTAGTGAAATGGAACTAATACTGTGCTCCCCCTGTACTGCTGCTTCGGAATTGTTACCGGGGCCTGTCTTGACTGCTACTATTACTGAAATGGGCGGTTGGGCAGCATGTTACCCAGGAGAAGTGGCAGTGGAGTGTCATGCAGGCAGTGATTGTGCTTTGTTGGAGGTAGTGTGGTGTTTAGCTAAGGTATGCCTTGCTAATGAGGGTTTTTCAGAAGTAAAAATTGTTAGGGGGGGCCCACTCTTGCCGCTATTGTGGCTTAATAGTGGGACCTGGGAACTTGAGATGCAGCCCAACATGTTATCCCTCGCCTGCCCTATCCGTTGCTGTGTCGTTCCCATCACTTTCTTGAATTTCCCAGATTTTCACAAATGAAAACCTTAGCGGAGCATAGGTCCCATACAAAAATGCTCGGGTCACCCATTGATTTCAATGGGGTTCGTTACTCGAAACGAACCCTCGAGCATCGCGGGAAGTTCGACTCGAGTAACGAGCACCCGAGCATTTTGGTGCTCGCTCATCTCTATTAATAACTAATAAATCTGCCCTCATCATGCGAGAGATTACCTTAAGACATTTGAATACTAGTAGTTTATGTTTAATTGCAACAAGAACATTTTTATTCTTGTTTAACTGCATGAGATAGAAATATATGGGGAAAAACAATGATTTTGGTTCTACCTCCTTCACATGGATTTTACCTCTGACTCTGCAAAAATGATAACATTTAAAAAGATTGTTAAATCCCTTTACATTTATAGATGAAATTTTAAACACCATTAGTTAAGAAAAGGAAAATTGCTGTATAAGATGCAGATATATTATACCATTAGAAGTGCCCGATATGTCCATCTGAAATACGTGAACAAAAAATTAGGTACCGCCTTTGTTGTATCCAAAAGACAATTAACTGACATCTTATAAAGCAATTCAAATAAATTGAGAAATATACCCAATGAACCATGTTCTCCATAGTCCTAGTTCTAATATGAATCAATTAAGAATATTCTAAAAAAAACAACTGAGTATACAGCCTGAACTTTTAGACTTGTCTTCAAATGAGAAACAGACACCATAGCTATACTTAAATCTTGTAAGAACACAAAATTTAGGGATATAAATTCAATGGTATTAAACCAGGGAATATGTTATTTTTCAATGAAGACGAAAACCAAATCCTACTAATTAGAATCACAACCAGAAATAAGATATCCATTGTTTAGTAGACAGATTTGGGAGAATAATGATAGTTGACTTTATTCCATTCCTGTTAAAATTACGAAGGCCTCCATTTCGGTGTAGACTTATTATCTTCATGAGGCAAAGAGAAAGGCCATTTAGAAGAAGTTATGCTATTAGTGGAGCCATTTTTAACCCTTTAGTGAAGAAGCCTGTTTGCGCCTTATTGACCAAGCCAAATTTTAGAAATCCGACGTGTCATTTTAACAAAGAATAATAAGGTTTTGCATATCCAAGTGATTCTGACATTGTTTTTTCACCACATATTATAATTCATTTAGGTGGTAAAAATAGACAGAATTTGTGTATATTTTTTAGAAATGTCAAAATTGGGAACATTTTGAATTTTTGTTTTATTTTTTTCACATTTTCAAGTGCAATATCTCAAATATGTGCAAACACACTGCACACATAATTGATAAGATATATATTTCCATCTATTTACTTTATTCTGGATGTACATGTGAAAACTTTAGTTTTTTTGAACCATTTAGCAGACGTACAAATATAACATTAATTATCAACATTTTGAGGACCACCTTGTTTTTTTACACCAAGCCAAGATTGCAAAGGCTCATAGCTGTCAGAATGATAAATACCTACACAAATGGCTCCATTTTAAAAACTAAACCCCTTAATATATTCACTGAGGGGTGTCATGAGCATTTTGACCCCACAGTTTTTTTTCAGGAGTTAATGCAATTTAGAGGAGAAAAAAAATAAAATTTCATATTTTTGCAAATATGTCATTTTAAATACACATTTTCTTTTCTATAATGTACATAAAAATGAGGATTTGCACCCCAAAATGGATACTTTTGTTTTTCCTGTGTTCAGAAACATACTCGTTGTGGCCCAAAGCAAAAGGAGCACCCTGCTGCTTTCACAACAGGAATTTTACATGAAGGCGTTTTCTGGCTTTGCTTTTAATTCCCAGTCATTGTTGCAAGGCTTGTATAAAAAGTCTGACTTTGGCTTGAAGGAATGCTGCCTTCCAATCGGTGGCACTGTAGAGGTTTGCATATTACCCAGAGGAGTGTGCATGGCCATTTGATTCTCCTCACTCACCGCCTAGGTGCTCTCCCTAAGGAGAAAAGATAGCGTTTCTAAGCCCCATTGCTCACTTGTAGAGCCTTTGAGCGGCCAAAACGATGGAGAATCCCCACAAATGACCCCACTTTAAAAACTAGACCCCTTAACAAACGCATCTAGAGGTGTACTGGGCACAACTGAATAAATCCCAGGCCCAATTGCTGACTTGTGTAGAAAAAAATTGACTTCCTAAAAATAATTCCCTGCCGCCCTTTTTGGCATTCCCTAAATCTCAGATAAAAGTAATAATGTAAACTGTGTGGTGTGTCTGCAAATAGGGCTGGTTGGGATGGGCACATGGGGCAATAAAACCAGTATCCCTCCTCCCATGCTTGCTGCAAGCCCAACACTTTTTCGGGGGGGTATTTCTTGATCTCAGTGGCAGAGATGGGGTGTAAAACGTGGTGCTCTGTAAGGGCTTCATACTCTTGCTGAGGTGTGGCAGTCTCAAACAGAAGGCGTTTAACAAGCTGCTCCTGGAACTGCAGGAAGATGAGCGGTCCCGGGGACCTTTTGTAAATTATGCATTACAGGTAGCGATCTGAATAATGCTAGACTAACACAGCCACCTACGGAGGCATGCAGTGGATCCCAGCTGTGAGCCCGGCCGTGGCCCTGCGTATGGCCGCGTAATGTACTGTGCATAACGGCATACTCACACAGGTGGTCATGCGCTGTACACCTTTTTTTAAATATTTCTACCTGCAGCCTGTACACAGTTTAGTTGTGTATGGGCTGCGGGTATATCCATTATCATGGAGCACAATGGGCTCTATGTTGCGGATATCCATGCTAAAATAGAACCTGCTGCGCTCTGTTTTCCTGCGAGTGGATTACGTAATTACAACAAGCTGGTATGTTAAACACTGATTTTATTGACACTAGGCCCAACCATGACCCTGTCAGGCCACGTAATGTACTGCATATGACCGCATACCCACACAGCTGGTCATGCGCAGTACATCTTTATTTTTATTTATTATTCCTATGCCTTCACTTAGCAATGACACAGATACTCATTTAATTTTGTACGGGCTGCGAGTGTATCCGCGACCATAGAGCACAATGGGCTCTATGTTGCGGATATCCGCGGTAAAATAGAACATGCTGCACTCTGTTTTCTCCAAGTGGATTATGTAATTCCAACCCTCTAATGTGAGTGGAATTCTGTAATCCAATGCATTTAATTGATCCGTGTTTTACTGCCAATCAAACACATGCGGAATCCGCAAATTCTATCTGGTCGTGTGAGACCGGCATAAGGTAGATCGCTACCTTTTTATCAAGGACCGCTCAAGGAGGCCACCTGTCACTGAACCAGACTTTTGGTTACCTTTGGTAGCCAGGAGCAAGGAGATTTTAATTTCCCGGGCATGTGTCCGTCATTTTACCGACTGGTGCATTCGTAGAAGCTGGGGAGGGTCAGTGGAGGAGGATCGCGTCGGGGTTCAAATGCTTAGGCTTCCTTTAAGAAGTTTCATCTCCTCTCACCGATCGCATTGGTGGGGGGAGATTAAATTTCAACTTTTTTTAGCTTTTACGATAACGGTGATCACGTGACCGGGGACCGCTAACTGGGCACTCGGTTACTGCTCCAGACTACGTTTAGTAGTCATGAGCAAGGAGAATTTAAACTTCCTGGGGACCCCCCCCCCCCCCCCACAGCTTCTACGCTTGTGTCTGCAATTTTGGCAACAGGCGGATGTGCTGCAGCTGGGGAAAGATCAGTGAATAAAGATCCCATCGGGGACATTGCAAGAGGCCTTAGGTAAGTAATTTCACCTCCCGTCATGGATCGAATCTGTGACAGGAGGTGTAACCTTAACTTTTTTTTACTTTTACCTGACCAGGGACTGTGTACCGTGTATCCCCGTGAAATCTCCAGGCTCTGAGCTACGTTTGGTAGCAAGGAGCAGGGAGATTTTAAATTACCTCGGCAATCCACGGCTTTTGTGAATGCATCCGCCATTTTGACGGTGGGCGTGTGCGCAAAAGCTGGGGTAAGGTCCACGCATAAATCAAGGTGTCTTAGGTATGTAATTTAATTTCCCCCTCATGGATATCTCCCCTCATTTTATTTCCCATGGAGGCGGCTTCAAGTCCTGGAAGGACCAGAATGCCGTGGGACATCTCGGAGGACAGAGGTAAGTAATCTCAGCTACCTTCTCAGATCCGATCTATGATGGGATCTGAAGCTTTAACTTTTTTTAGCTTTCTGTTTACTTTTATGTGACTCCCCAGAGCGAGCGTGTTTTTAAGGCCCTGGGGATTAAAGCCCACTTAGCAGGATGTAAAAACCCTATGAGGCAGTCACTAAGGGGTTAAAGACCAACAGTTTTACAGGAAAGCCACATTTATACAGGATTTTTTCATCTCTTAGAATTTTTTGGAAACTTTCTTTGCTTTGCCAGGGTAGTACGGAAGAGACCTGAGAACAGCAAGATCCGTTGAAAATACTGAAGGAGATTAGTAACTTGCGAAGATGCTTTAAGGAGCGCCTTTTTAAAATGGTAGAAATGTAATCTGCCAAGCACATCTCTCAGGATTCCTGCCTCTTTAATATCTGCATGGAGTCTTTCTGATCCTGAAACATGGCTTATAGTACTGCAGGAGATATATGGCTATGGGGGTAACAGGAAAGCAAGAAGCAGGCTGAGTCTTTATGAGAGATACACAGAGGTGAACTTACAGTTGCTGCTCCTATGCTGTGTGAACGAAATCCATTGTCCTCAGCATCCAGTGCTTTATTAGCATGTTGAGAGGGAGAAGAGTCAGTAGCAGGATTTTGGAGGATAGTTTCAGTCTATCCTAAATAGCACTGGTTGTTCTTGTTTGTAGCAGGTCTCTGGTGGGCAGAATTACATATGGCAGTGCCCGTTAGGTCAGCACTGATGGAGACGGCTCCATCTTGAGAAGAGGGTGCAGCAGTGAAGAACACCATTTATTTCAATGGACTAGTCCTTATTTCCTTCCCCTTGTCATTGTGCAGTGCACAAATGAAAACCAGCAACGCAGTGCTGCAGCAGGTGAGGTAGTTTAATGTTTTGTGTTTCAGTAGCTTATAGCCGTGATTTGAATAGTTCCCTCAGTGTGTGGCCAATCAACTCTGGCCATCCGGACATGCCCTGTAATGTTCTAATGTGGACATCTGTCCTAGTGCACTGAGTGCTCTTAGAACATCTACAGTAGCAATCAAAATTATTCACCCACTATTGCAAATTAGGTTTATTTGCCAAATTTGCTAACTTTCAGCTGTTTGTAAAAAGCCAATCAAACTAGAGCAATTCAAACTAACACAACTAATATAACACATGGTTTCTCCGAATTCAACCCTTTTAATGACTAATAGAGTCCTAGAATTATTCAGTACCCTGAATAGAATCCCTCATAAGACCACATATTTGTAAATTAGGTGTTGTCATGAGGCTACTAATCAAGAGCATCATTAGTTGTCTCAGGTGTACTTGAGATAAAACACATCAAATACCTGGACTGGATAGGGCTTTGTTGACTGTGACATCTGAGTGCTTGTTAAAAAAATGTAACGATAGTGGTCCAGAAAGTTAAGAGAAAATATCGTTGCCTTGCACAAACAAGGGAGGATAGAAAAAGATAGCAAAGGTGCTGAACGTTCCTATAAATACAGTTGGAAGCATAGTTTGTGAGTTCAAAGTTAAAGGAACAGTGGCTACTTTACCTGGATGTGGCAGAAAGAGAAGCCTATCACTGGCTGCCACCAGATTCTTGAGGAGGCAGGTGGTCAAAAACCCTCAAGAGAGTGTAAAGAGTGCAGCAAGATTTGGTGACAGCAGGCACTAAGGTTTCTGTTTGCACAGTAACCCAGTAAGACACATACTAAATGCTGAAGGTTTTCATGACTGAACTCTAAGATGTATATCAACCCAAAAGTAGAAGAAAAGTCATCTCCAATATGCTCAAACCAATATAAATAAGATACAGAAGTATTGGGTTTCTGTTCTGTGAAACAATAAAACAAAAACTGGAACTTTTTGGACCTATGGATCAGCAGTATGTCTGGAGAAGGAAGAATGAAGCTGAAAAGAACACCTTGCCTACAGTGAAGCATGGTAGTGACTTGATGACGTTCTGGAACTGCTTTGCTTCCACTGCTCCTGGAAGGGAAAGCTGGATTCATTCAACTATCAGGAACTCAAAGAAGAAAATATTATGCCTTCTGTGAGGAAACCGAAGCTTTGGTATTATTGGATCTTCCATAGGACAATACTCCCAAGCATGCCTCAAAGTCCACCAAGGCTTGGCTTTAGAAGTCCTGAATGAATCTGAGGATCTTTTTATTATAGAATTAAAAAGCATAACAGTAACAAAACAGGAACAGAAAGAGTGGTTTCATATCTGCATTAGAACCTCTGTCTAAAAGCTGTGCAGCTGAACGGAAATCGAATGGACCCCATTATAGCCAATTAAGCAAAAAGAAACCTGATCAACCTAACTGAAAATTAGAAGGCAAGCAACTTAACCAGTATTTATTAACATTTCTTTATTAGTTTTATTATTTAGTTTTTTCTAAATTTCTTTTAATGCACACAAAACTTAAAGAAAAATTAAATAATAATCACTATCCTATATTATTCCCATACAAAGCCCAAAGCACCACATACCAAACACCACCCATACAGTGCAGCCTGGGAGCCATGCATGCATTCCCAAGTCCCTGCTCAATGTCTTTGTCCAGGAGGGGCCAAGCTGCACAATATACACACCCTGTCAGACACACCCTGAGGGCAATGCCCACACCAACAGTGTTCACTATCCAGCATGTGTCAAGCTATGGCTAAAGCTAATAACCCCCATATCCCCACTACAAACCCCGACCCAACCTATCTACAACCCCCAACACTACGCATATACGTATCAATAACACAATGGCATATATATAACCTAGCATATATATGTATATATATATATATATATATATATATATATATATATATATATATATATATATATATATATGACCTAGCCCACAATAGTGTATATATAACAATAGCATATATATAACCTACAATACAACTTTACAACTTATACAACTCTGCAGTAATAACATACACCATACTTTAGACATAATACCCATAAGCCTAAGTTCAGTTACCTGCAGGCATACTTTTTCATCTCTTGGCCTAAAATAATAAGCTACTAGTGTCATATGCAGCCCTCTACAAGGATTGAATATGATAAGTCGGGCGAGAACAATTAAAGAAACCCATACCTAAAGCTATCTGTCCCTATGATTAATTTAACAATAAAAGAAACTATACCTAATGAAAGATAAACTCTCTCCATAGTAGAGAGAAACCTTATCTGTACCCAACCTCGAATAATTCAGAGAGTGCACCTTCACCAGGATACCCAAGATGTTTCTATTCATCCATAGGGAGGATTTTTTGCCCTGTTGAGACAAAATATTGTGCATTCCACACATGTAACCTGACCACTAACCTGACTATAAACGAAGTGCACCAGTCCCTATCACCAAGGTCTCTGAATGCCCCATAGGCCAATTCCACATAGGAAAGATCTGCCAGCCTAGGCCAACCAATGAAGGCTCCCATCAAATTGTACACCTCTGTATTAAAGGGGCACTAAAACAGGAAATGCTTGTACTTCAAATTACTCCTTACATACAGTCCCCTGTGAAAACAGCACCAAACTAAGGCCCAAAACGTCAAGGGGGTCCTGTGAGAAATCAATAAACATAATCCTACCACAAGGTCGTGACTTGGGCATTCCTTGAGTGTCAGGGCTTCAGGAAATAGGTCAACAAGACCCTCTTGCCAATGAGTCCTGATATTCTAGACTCCACTGACATATCATATTTAGAACTATGGTAGCATAAGTTGGAAGATGCTCATGCAGCATGCAAAGTTCGTTCACTTACCCTCTGATCTCCCATTACTGGAATAATAGCCGAAACCTTCCCCAGCAGGAGAATAGCCATGGAGAAGCCCTCTCTTTCAACTACCTAAGTTGATCTTAGCAAAGGTGTTTGTAAGAAACACAATCGGGTTGACCTTAGATAACCTCTAAGATTCCTCGAGCAGTAAGTGGCATCTCTCCTAATTAGGTTTAACCTATTCCCCCACCATAATTGAAAAAACAGGCTGTAGACCCAAGCCCAGAGAGGCTCTGGCAAAATGCATACACTACCCAAGGAGATGTATAAAGGGAGCAGGCATGTCTCCCCAGCCAAATTTGATGCCAAGAACTTCAGCCGAGTCCTTGGGCACTGGAAGGGTGTCCAGGAGACCAAACATATGATCTCCCTTTCTTAACTAGAGATTTTCATACTTATCCCGGTTGATCCTAAACCTGGATGCCTAAGAATAGTGGTCCACCTCCGCCATCATATACTTTGCCTCCCTTTCTGAAGATACAAGGATGATGACATCATCAGCGTATGCCACTACCCCCAGAGTGGCATCCGGCACTACCCGATCTATCCCAACCCCCACCATAGGTCAATAATCAATTCTATTAAGAAAAGGATCAATGGCAAAGACATACAGCAAGGGACTCAGAGGACAGCCCTGATGGACACCAAAAGGGTGGCCAACCCAACCATTCACCAGCTGGAAAGTCTCAACCCCTGCATTCAATATCCTGAGCCAATCGACAAACCCCAGCAAGCCATAACTCAGAACCAGAGTTACTAATTTTTAATACTATTTAATGTTTTGGCTTGATCCAGGGACAGCAAGTACCCCTCCCAGTGACCAGCCCTGCTCTTATCAACTGCCTCTCAGACAGCACTTAAGATCCTACAGCCTGTAACCAAGCAATGCTGGGCTTCCCGAGAGAAGCCAGGTTGCAAACCAAAGCCCATCAATCGCCAGTTGAACTTCCTCTTCCTTGATCTCTTCTGTCAAAACATTAAGAGACATATCATCCCCTGCATTAGAGACAGTTTCAACCAGGAAAGCTGATATCACATACTGATCTAGATCCTTTGTAAAATATCTGACAATCTCCTGAATCACTGATCTGGACCTGTGACAACTTTACAGATATCTTACAGTTCCCCTAGGCATTGGGTGAGTGTTACTTCCCAAAATCCCTCTCAAAAACCAAAGATGCATGCCTATTATACTGGCACTTTTTAAGCAGAAATTTTACTCTGCAGATATCCTCAGGGCCTATAGAAGATTTTGTGCAGAATTCCATCAGTAAGCTATAAAGACCCTCTGATATGAGCTGGTGCTAAAAAGTCACTTTAGTTTTGGGTTATCTGACAAAGTTAAGGATTTAATGATTCAGTATCCCATTCCTAACACTCTTGATGAAGCTATAACTTTGGCCATCTGTATTGGTTATTGGGTGAGGGAGAGCATAGGTGCTCATTTGGAGGTCAATTCTTTGGTGACCTCTGATTTAGGAACCTAAGCAAGTAGGCACACTAGGGGATACAAGAGCCACTGCTTTTCCTGTGGCCAGACAGATCATTTTGTTCAGATGTGCCCATTTCGGAACTCTCAGCCAGAGAAACTAGCTGGCCTGGAGGTTAAAAGAGAGATTCCTCTGGGTTCACAAATTTCTTGGATGTCATCTCCCAGGGTGGTTCTTCCTGCTGAGATAATTCTGAATATAGGCAATTGTCCAGTGACTGTATTTCTGGATAAAGGTGCTGGGTTGATTTGCTAATCAAGATGTGGCGAAACAGTTGGGATTGTTCTTGAAACCTTTAGATTATCTAATTCCTGTTTCAGCCATCGATTCTGCTCCTCTCTCTCAAAAGTTTTTAAAATTTTGTGTTCCTGGTGTTTATTTGAAAATTGAAATGGTCCATTCAGAAGAAATTATTTTGTTTGTTATGAAGACTCTCCCTATCCAAGTGGTATTGGGGTTGCCATGGTTGAAGTTACACAATCCCTTAGTTCAATGGGAGAGGGGGATATATTGTTAAGTGATGTTATTCCAGGTTGCAAATTACCTAGAGGTCGAATGTATAACTTGTCTGGTCCGGACAGGTAGACTCTTAAAGAATATATTGTCGACAGTCTAAAGAAGGGTCATATGCGCTCATCTAATTCATCTTTAACCAATGGATTCTTTTTCGTTAAGAAAGAGGATGGGAGTCTACGAACTCAGTAAGACTACCAGGTGCAATGCCTGACTTGTTTAACCAGTTAACTGGAGCCAGCTGGTTTTCCAAGTTGTATTTGCATGGGGCATATAATTTAAAAGGAGTCAAAGAGGGGGATGAGAGGAGAACGGCTTTCCATACTCCTGAAGGACAGTTTGAAAATTTGGTGATGCCTATTGGTTTGAGCAATACTACTGCAGTGTTTCAGGCCGTTATTAATGAGGTACTTTAAAGGTTTGGTGAACATTTTATGCTGGTATATCTGAACGATATCCTTATCTGTTCCCCTGATTATGTCTTTCATGTATCACATGTCCAACAGGTGTTGGAAGCACTTTGTGTTAATGATTTGTTTGCTAAGAGAGAAAAGTGTTTATTTGCTATTCAGGAGGTCACATTTCTTGCTCATATCATAACTCCTTTGGGTTTCTAATTGGATCAGGATAAAGTTTGAGTTATCTTAGATTGGGTGCAGCCAGAAAATTTCAAGGCACGTAAAAGGTTTTAGGTTTGTTAATAATTTTTGAATATTTATACATGAATGTTCGGAGATTGTTAAACCTTTGACTGACATGACCAAGAAGGGTGCTTTTCCATAGAAATGGCCCTCTTAAGCATTGAAAGATTTTAATACCCTGATAAATGTTTTTCCACTACTCCTATTCTTATACAGCCAAATTCCTCTAAGCCATTTGTTGTGGAGGTGAATGCTTGTGACATGGGAGCAGTTTTGTCTCAGGGTACCGGGAAGTTTAAGAATCTTTGTCCTTGTGCTTACTTTTTGCAGAAGTTCTAATTGGTCGAAGAGAACTATGACATTGGGGCAGAGAGCTTTTCGCTATTAAATGGTCCTTTGAAGAATGGCATCACCTCTTAGAGGGGGCTCAATATAAGGTGACAGTTTTTACAGACCACAAAAATCTGGTGTATTTGGAGTCAGCAAAAATACTCAACCCAAGACAGGCCTTGTGGTTGTTGTTCTTTTCTCGCTTAGATTTTTTGGTCACATATTGTCCCAGTAGCAAGAATGTCATAGCTGATGCTCTTTTTAGGAGTTTTGTTCCGGTTGTTTAACCCCTTAACGACCAGGCCATAATGTTTTTACATCCTCCCGAAGTGGGCTTTATTCTCTGAGGACGTAAAAACATGTCTCCTGCAGAGAATAAAGCCCCTCGGGCTCTGGACGTGACAGCTCCATGCTGTCGGTGTCCGCAGGTCGCCGACAGCATGGAGCTGTCATCCCGGGCTGTTCGGACCCCCCCGCCCGGCATTGCGATCGCCGCTATCCAATGGATAGCGCCGATCGCAAAAAAGTAAATAAGACTGCAAAAAAAGTTAAAGATTCAGCTGCCCTGATGGATCGGATCCATGGGGCAGCTGAAATTACTCACCGAGGTCCGCCGCACGACTCCCCGCTGTCCCGATGCTCCAGGCGCCGTAGCCGTCCTTCTGCGCATGTGCGCCAGGCGGCATGACGTCAGCCGCATGCACAGAAGGCCCGGCGGCGCGGGAGACTTAAAATCTCCTGGCTCCTGGCTCCTGTAGGTAGCTGGGAGGCAGGAGATGTCAGCGGGGACTGCGGTGAGCGGTCCCCGTTACTGCGATTGTCGTTATCCAATGGATAACGACGATCGCGGAAAAGTGAAAAAAAGTGTAAAAAAAGAAAAGTTTCACCTCCCCTCATGGATCGGATCCATGAAGGGAGGTGAAAATACTCAACTCAGGTCTGCCGATGTCCTCCGGCCGGTGTCGGGACCCCCCACTGGCTTCTGCGCATGCGCCGATGTGGCGCGCATGCGCAGAAGGCCGGCAAGCCCGGCAAATTCAAAATCTCCCTGCACCCGGCTGTCACAGATAGCCGAGTGCAGGGAGATATGAGTGGGGACCGCTGTATGCGGTTTCCAGTCATATGATCACCATATACACCATAACGATGATCATATAAAGTTAAAAGGTTAAAAGTTTAAAAAAAGTTTAAAAAGTTAAAGTTTCATCTCCCCTTACGGATTGTATCCGTAAGGGGGGATGAAATTACATACCCAAGGTCCCGGATTTGTTCCCTGATGGGATGTTGATCCGCGGACCTTACCCCAGCTTCGTCGCATGCGCCCGTCAGCATGATGGCGGACGCATGCGCAAAAGTGAAATATTGCCCAAGAAATGTAAAATCTCCCTGCTGCTGGCTACCAAAGGTAGCCAAGAGCCTGGAGATGTCACGGGGAGCCGCGGTATGCAGTTACTGGTCACGTGATCGCCGTTATACAATGCATAATGGCGATCACGTACAAGTTCTTTAAAAAGTGTCAGTTTCATCTCCCCTCACCGATGCGATCGGTGGGGGGAGATCAAACATCTTCTCGGAGGCTTCCGCATTTGAATCCATATGCGATTATCCTCCATGGACCCTTCCGGCTGCTGCGCATGCGCCCGCCGGCAAAATGCCGGACACATTCGCAAGAGCCGGGGAGCCCAGGAAATTTTAAATCTCCTTGCTCCCAGCGACCAACAGTCGCTGAGTGCTTGGAGCAGTAACCGGTGGCCTCGTTGAGCGGTCCCCGGTCACGTGATAAAGTAGCGATTAGAGATGAGCGAACGTACTCGGTAAGGCCGATTTCGCAATCGAGCACCGCAATTTTCGAGTACTTCACTACTCGGGTGAAAAGTACTCGGGTGCGCTGTGGGGCGTGGAGTGGTGGAGCGGGGGATAGCAGCGGGGAACAGGGGGGAGTCCTCTCTCTCTCTCCCTCTCCTCCCCACTCCCCTCTGCAACCCCCCGCTCACCCACAGCGCACCCGAGTACTTTTCACCCGAGTAGTGAAGTACTCGAAAATCGCGGTGCTCGATTGCGAAATCGGCCTTACCGAGTACGTTCGCTCATCTCTAGTAGCGATCTAACATTAGGCCGGTCACGCATGACTGGAGAGGAATTACGGGTTCTGCATGCGCTTGATCAGCGGTAATCCACGGATCAATCGCATGCATTGGATTACAAAATTCCCCCCAATTAGCGGGTCAGAATTACGTAATCCACTCGCAGAAACAGAACACAGCATGCTATATTTTACCGCGAATATCTGCGACCTAGAGCCCATTGTGCTCTATGACCGCGGATATACTCGCAGCCCATATGCAAATACATTGTGTACGGGCTGCGGGTACTCGGGTCATCTCTAAGTGATGGCGCGGGAAATGCAAAAAAAAAAAAAAGTACTGCGCATGACCGCCTGTGTGAGTGGGCTGTTATGCGCAGTACATTACGCGGCCGTACGCAGGGTCACAGCCGGGCTCACAGCTGGTATCCGCTGCGGGCCTCTGCAAGCGGATTCTGCATACGGCCGTGTGAGCCCGGCGTTATTCAGACTGCTACCTGTAATAAGTAATTTACAAGAAGCCCCGGGAACGCTCGCCTTCATGCAGTTCCAGGAGCAGCTTGTTGAGTGCCTTCTATGTGAGACCGCTGCACCGCCACAAAATTACAAAGCCTCACAGCGCCACTTTTTACACCCCATCCCCGCCGCTGAGGTCACAAAATACCCCCAAAAAGCATGAGAAGAGGGGGGATACCCGGTTTTCTTGCCCCATGTGCCCATCCCAAGCAGCCTCCGTAATTACCCCTGTCTTCGGACATAAAACGCAGTTTATATTATTACCTTTATCTAATATTTAGGGAATGCCAAAAAATGGGGATGGCGGGGGGTTGGGGGGGGATTATTTTTAGGAAGTCAAATTTTTTTTCCGTATAAGTAGGCAATGGGGCCTGGAATTTATTCAGTTCTGCTCTGAAATCCAGCGGGCATTCCCTCCATTATGGGCCTAGCCATGTGTCCTGTAAGTAGATTAGGGCCACAAGGGGTATGTTTCTGAACACGGGGCAAACGGGGGATCCATTTTGGGGTGAACGTCTTCATTCCTATGTACACTGTACAAAAAAAACCAGTTTTTAAATTGACAAAATTGCCAAAAAAATGAAAATCGTAATTTTTTCCTTTTGCTTTGCTTAGATTCATTCAAATACTGTGGGGTCAAAATACACAGTACACCCCTAGATAAATTTGTTAAGGGGTCTAGTTTTCAAAATGGGGTCATTTGTGGGGGTTCACTATTGTTTTGGCCGCTCAATGGCTCTATAAGTGGGCAATGGAAATGAAATCCAACGGGTGCTACTTACATTATAGGCCTAGCTATGTTTCCTTTAAGTAGATTAGGGCCACAATGGGTATGTTTCTGAACACGGGACAAAGGAGGGTATCTATTTTGGGGTGAATGTCTTCATTCCTATGTACACTGTACAAACAAAACCTGTTTTTAAATTGACACAATTGCCAAAAAATGAAAATCATAATTTTTTCCTTCTGTTTGGCTTAGATTCATTCAAAAACTGTGAAGTCAAAAAAGTCATCGCACCCCTAGATAAATTCGTTAAGGGGTCTAATTTTCAAAATGGGGCCACTTGTGGGGGTTCTCCATCGTTTTGGTCACTCAATGGCTCTACAAGTGGGCAATGGGGACTAAATCTCCTTCAAGCAAAATTTCTGTTCCGAAAGCCACAGGTTGTTCCTTTCATTTTGGGCCACATTGTGCATACAGACGTAATACTAGGGCCACAATGGGTATGTTTCTGAGCACGGGACAAACAGGGGTATCCATTTTGGGGTGCAAGTCTTCATTCATATATGTGCAGTACAAAAAAAACTGCTTTTGAAATGACAGAATTACCAAAAAAATGAAAATTGTAATTTTTTTCCTTCGGCTTGGCTTAGATTCATTCAAAAACTGTGAAGTCAAAAAAGTCATCAAACCCCTGGATAAATTCATTAAGGGGTCTACTTTTCAAAATGGGGTCACTTGTGGGCGTTCTCCATCGTTTTGGTCACTCAATGGCTCTACAAGTGTGCAATAGGGCCTAAATCTCCTTCAAGCAAAATTTCTGTTCCGAAAGCCACCGGTTGCTCCTTTCATTTTGGGCCCCATTGTTCATCCAGACGTAAGATTAGGGCCACAATGGGTATGTTTCTGAGCACGGGACAAACAGGGGTATCCATTCTGGGGTGCAAATCCTCATTTTCATGTGTGCTATAGAAAAAAAGTCCTGTCTTTAAAATGACATATTTGCAAAAATATGAAATTTTAGTTTTTCTCTTCTAAATTGCATTGAGTCCTAAAAAAAAACTGTGGGGTTAAAATACTCATGACACCCCTCAGTGAATACCTTAAAGGGTGTCACTTGTGGGGGTATCTATCATTTTGACTCCTATGAGCCTTTCCAATCTTGGTTTTGTGTAGGAAAACAAAGTGTTCCTCAAAATGCTGAAAAGTAATGTTAAAGGGGTTGTCCCGCGCCGAAATGGGTTTTTTTTTTTTTTCAATAGGCCCCCCGTTCGGCACGAGACAAACACAAGGGATGGGTTAAAAAAAAAACAGTTTAGTACTTACCCGAATCCCCGCTCTGCGGCGACTTCTTACTTACCTTACCAAGATGGCCGCCGGGATCTTCACCCACGATGCACCGCGGGTCTTCTCCCATGGTGCACCGTGGGCTCTGTGCGGTCCATTGCCGATTCCAGCCTCCTGATTGGCTGGAATCAGCACACGTGACGGGGCGGAGCTACGAGGACCAGCTCTCCGGCACGAGCGGCCCCATTCACCATGGAGAAGACCGGACTGCGCAAGCGCGTCTAATCGGGTGATTAGACGCTGAAATTAGACGGCACCATGGCGACTGGGGCGCTAGCAACGGAACAGGTAAGTGAATAACTTCTGTATGGCTCATAATTAATGCACGATGTACATTACAAAGTGCATTAATATGGCCATACAGAAGTGCTGAACCCCACTTGCTATCGCGGGACAACCCCTTTAAATTTGTACGTCTCCTAAATGGTTAAAAGAAAACGAAAGTTTTTCCAATGTGCGCCAAAAATAAAGTAAACGGATGGAAATTTATATCTTAGCAAAAATTTCTATATTATGTTTGCACATATTTGAGATATTGCAGTTGGAAATGTGAAAAAATGATGATTTTTTCAAAATTTTACCAATTTTGGCGCTTTTAATAAATAAACATAAATTATATTGGTCTTTTTTTTCCACCTAGATGAAGAACAACATGTGGCGAAAAAACAATGTCAGAATCGCTTGGATATGCAAAACCTTTCTGGTGTTTTTCCATGCTAAAGTGACACGTGTCAGATTTGCAAAATTTGGCCTGGTCATTAAGGCGCAAACAGGCTTGGTCACTAAGGGGTTAAGATGAACCTCCTGTACCCATTCTGTCTGGGGGAGTAGTTGTGTCATCTGTGACTCTGGATCTAGAGGAGCAGATTCATAAGACTCAGGATTTGGCTCCTTTAGGTCATCCAGATGGAAAGCTATTTGTCCCGTTATAATTTGCAATTACTATCTGAAATGCATAATTCTGTTCTGGCATGATATCCACGGGTTAACATTCCCAGGACTGATAACGAGAACCTATTGTTGGCATTCTATGAGACATGATGTTTACAGTTATGTTTCTTCTTGTGATGTTTGTGCTAGAACCAAATCACCTTGGAATTTCCCAGCTACGAGGTTGTTGCCTTTGCCTATACCATGAAAACCTTGGACCCACTTGTCCCTGGATTTGGTGGACCAGTTCAGCAAGATGTGTCATGTAACAGCTCT
Source organism: Eleutherodactylus coqui (assembly GCF_035609145.1). Lineage (NCBI taxonomy): Eukaryota > Metazoa > Chordata > Amphibia > Anura > Eleutherodactylidae > Eleutherodactylus > Eleutherodactylus coqui. Next base: position 255,886,384 of record NC_089837.1, on the reverse strand, counting down.
CCCTAGTCTTCCAAATGCAAAGACTTTGACTAAACTATTCTTAACTCCTATTCTCAGGTTGCATGGGTTGCAATTTAATATTGTCTCGGACTAGGGTGTTCAATTTGTCTATATTCTGGCGCCTACTGTGCTGGCATTTGAGCATCTTACAGTTTTTCTCCTCTGCATTATCATCCTGAGAAAAATGGTCAAACAGAAAGATGTAACAAAAGTATTGAACAATACTTACAGTATTTTGTTTCTGACAATCAAGAAAACTGAGTGTTTTGTTTTTCCAAATTTCTCTTTGAAGTACCCTTTTCTCATCGCATTTTTCTATGATTAAGTATGGCTGTAGGAAAAACAATATGCCACTAGTTGACAAGAATGGCAATGTAAATTCATATGGTTTGCAAATATTGATGCATAAAAATGGAAAAGTATGATTTGTTGTCTGTAAAAATTTAATGTGAAAAATCTGAATAAAAAGTGATTTAACAAAAAAGAAAATGAATTTTTGTCCCATATTGGTTTGGAAGGATGTTTCATCGGTCCATAAAAAAATCAAAGAGGTAGCTAACCCTTCTGTTTTCAGGTTACAGGATCCCAGGGTCCTTTAAGATTACCGATGTATTTCTCAAATCTTTAATTAAGAAGTATTTTAATCCTGTGAATAGGGAATCTCCCTTTCTTCCAGTTGATATGGAAGGGAAACTTCAGTTTGAGGTCCGCCGAATAGTTGATTCATGCCGTGTTAGGAATTCATTGCAATTTTTGGTATATTGGCGAGGGTAAGGTCCTGAAGAGAGGACTTAGGTTCTGGCCATGGATGTCAATGCCAACCATCTTATTAAGAGTCTCTACAGGCTGAATTCTACTGAAGCCACATCCTAAAAGTCCTGAGGCCCCTCCTCAGAGGGGAGGTACTAATACCTTAGCTTCTCAGATGAAAGAAAAAGTGCTAAAAAAAATTTCTGCCCATAAATGGTACCAATATAAATGTCACACAGCATCATAGATAGGAAAGTGTAAAAGTTATGGTCCTTTGAACACATCAATGAAAAATTCTATTATTCAGCAAAAATAGTAAAATATTTTTCAAAAGTCTATATAAATTTGGTATCACTGTAATCATACTGACTCATAGAATAAAGTTAACATGTCATTCATACTGCATGGTGAATGTAATAAAAACAAAACCGGTACAACTCTGACGGAATTACTGTTTTTCCCATTCTCTCCCTTCCCCCAAAACATAATTAGACCATGATGTTCTCCTCACTGATTATATAAACCCCTCATTATAAATTGGCATACCAGTAAACCCCTAAAGAAAACCACTACTTCTTATACCCTTAGATGAATACACTAAGGGGTGTAGATTCAAAAATGGGTCACGTTTTGGAGGGTTCCACTGTACTGGGTTGGTTACCTCATGGTCTTTGCAAATGCAACATGGCATCCAAAACTTTTCCAACAAAATCTGCACTCATTTTCCCCTGAGTCCTCCTATGTGTTTAAACAGCAGCATGTGTCCAAATATGGGATACTTCCATACTCAGGAGAAATTGCAGAGCAAATTTGCCTATGCTTTATCCCAAATGACCCCTTGTGAAAATTACAAAAATTGGGGATAAATTTCCATGTTTTTGAAAAGAACTGCAATTTTTGACCAAATGATTCAGTGTTAAAAGCAAGCAACAAACACCTCTGGGGTCAAAACACTCACTATAGCACCTTGATGTATTGCTTGAGGGCTCCAGTTTCCAAAATAGTAGTCACTTTTGGGGTTGGCAATTCTTCTGGGTACTTCAAGAACTTACAAAAGTGACATGAAATTCAATAATTATTCTAGCAAAATAATGTTTCTTCCACTCTGAGTCCTACCTTGTGCCCAAACAGCAATTTACATCTATATATGGAGCATGTGTACATATTCAGCAGAAATGTTTAATAAATTGTGGAAATATTCTTTCCGACTGCCATTTCCGAAAGTGAGAGAATTGGGGTCAAACTTGTGCATTTTTTAAAAATTTCAAATATTCATTTTCAAAGCACAATTCTAAAATAGCTGTTAAGTCAAAACACACATAATACCTAGAGATGAGCGAGCACCAAAATGCGCGGGTGCTCGTTACTCGAGACGAATTTTTCGCGATGCTCGAGGGTTCGTTTCGAGTAACGAACCCCATTGAAGTCAATGGGCGACTCGAGCACTTTTGTATATCGCCGATGCTCGCTAAGGTTTTCATTTGTGAAAATCGGGGCAATTCAAGAAAGTGATGGGAACGACACAGCAACGGATAGGGTAGGCGAGGGGCTACATGTTGGGCTGCATCTCAAGTTCCCAGGTCCCACTATTAGGCCACAATAGCAGCAAGAGTGCCCCCCCCTCCCAACAACTTTTACATCTGAAAAGCCCTGATTAGCAATGCATACCTTAGCTAAGCACCACACTACCTCCAATCACTGCCTGCATGACACTCCGCTGCCACTTCTCCTGGGTTACATGCTGCCAACCCCCCCCCCCCAACGACCCAGTGTCCACAGCGCACACCAAACTGTCCCTGCCAAGCCTTCAGCTGCCCTCATGCCACGCCACCCTCATGTCTATTTATAAGTGCGTCTGCCACAGGAAAAGCAGGCATACACTGCAGAGGGTTGGCAAGGCTAGGCAGCGACCCTCTTTAAAAGGGGCAGGGCGATAGCCCACAATGCTGTACAGAAGCAATGAGAAATCCAATCCTGTGCCACCTCCATCTGGAGCTGCACACGTGGGCATAGCAATGGGGAACCTATGTGCCACACACTATTCATTCTGTCAAGGTGTCTGCATACCCCAGTCAGACCGCGTTTTTTTATATATATTCACAGGCAGGTACAACTCCGCAATGGGAATTCCGTGTGCACCCACAGCATGGGTGGCTCCCTGGAACCCACCGGCGGTACATAAATATATCCCATTGCAGTGCCCATCACAGCTGATGTAATGTCGTGCTTAATGCAGGTGGGCTTCGGCCCACACTGCATGCCCCAGTCAGACTGGGGTTCTTTAGAAGTGGAAACAGATGCATTAACAACTCCCTGTGGACCCACAGCATGGGTGGGTGCCAGGAAGCCACCGGCGGTACATAACAATATCCCATTGCATTGCCCATCACAGCTGAGGTAGTAATGTCATGTTTAATGCAGGTGGGCTTCGGCCCACACTGCATGCCCCAGTCAGACTGGGGTTCTTTAGAAGTGGAAACAGATGCATTTACAACTCCCTGTGGACCCACAGCATGGGTGGCTCCCTGGAACCCACCGGCGGTACATAAAAATATCCCATTGCATTGCCCATCACAGCTGAGGTAGTATTGTCATGTTTAATGCAGGTGGGCTTCGGCCCACACTGCATGCCCCAGTCAGACTGGGGTTCTTTAGAAGTGGAAACAGATGCATTTACAACTCCCTGTGGACCCACAGCATGGGTGGGTGCCAGGAAGCCACCGGCGGTACATAAATATATCCCATTGCATTGCCCAACACAGCTGAGGTAGTAATGTCATGTTTAATGCAGGTGGGCTTCGGCCCACACTGCATGCCCCAGTCAGACTGGGGTTCTTTAGAAGTGGAAACAGATGCATTTACAACTCCCTGTGGACCCACAGCATGGGTGGGTGCCAGGAAGCCACCGGCGGTACATAACAATATCCCATTGCATTGCCCATCACAGCTGAGGTAGTAATGTCATGTTTAATGCAGGTGGGCTTCGGCCCACACTGCATGCCCCAGTCAGACTGGGGTTCTTTAGAAGTGGAAACAGATGCATTTACAACTCCCTGTGGACCCACAGCATGGGTGGCTCCCTGGAACCCACCGGCGGTACATAAAAATATCCCATTGCAGTGCCCATCACAGCTGAGGTAGTATTGTCATGTTTAATGCAGGTGGGCTTCGGCCCACACTGCATGCCCCAGTCAGACTGGGGTTCTTTAGAAGTGGAAACAGATGCATTTACAACTCCCTGTGGACCCACAGCATGGGTGGGTGCCAGGAAGCCACCGGCGGTACATAAATATATCCCATTGCATTGCCCATCACAGCTGAGGTAGTAATGTCATGTTTAATGCAGGTGGGCTTCGGCCCACACTGCATGCCCCAGTCAGACTGGGGTTCTTTAGAAGTGGAAACAGATGCATTTACAACTCCCTGTGGACACACAGCATGGGTGGCTCCCTGGAACCCACCGGCGGTACATAAAAATATCCCATTGCATTGCCCATCAAAGCTGAGGTAGTATTGTCATGTTTAATGCAGGCCCACACTGCATGCCCCAGTCAGACTGGGGTTCTTTAGAAGTGGAAACAGATGCATTTACAACTCCCTGTGGACCCACAGCATGGGTGGGTGCCAGGAAGCCACCGGCGGTACATAAATATATCCCATTGCATTGCCCAACACAGCTGAGGTAGTAATGTCATGTTTAATGCAGGTGGGCTTCGGCCCACACTGCATGCCCCAGTCAGACTGGGGTTCTTTAGAAGTGGAAACAGATGCATTTACAACTCCCTGTGGACCCACAGCATGGGTGGCTCCCTGGAACCCACCGGCGGTACATAAATATATCCCATTGCATTGCCCATCACAGCTGATGTTATGTCAGCTGTAATGCAGGTGGGCCAAAAATTTATTGGATTACACTGTAGGCGAGGGCCCACAGAAATTGGTGTACCAACAGTACTAATGTACCTCAGAAAAATTGCCCATGCCCAACCGAGAGGGCAGGTGAAACCCATTAATGGCTTTGGTTAATGTGGCTTAATTGGTAACTAGGCCTGGAGGCAGCCCAGTTAAAATAAAAATTGGTTGAGGTGAAAGTTTCAACGCTTTAATGAGCATTGAAACGTATAAAAATTGTTTAGAAAAATTATATGACTGAGCCTTGTGGGCCTAAGAAAAATTGCACGTTCGGCGTGATTACGTGAGGTTTCAGGAGGAGGAGCAGGAGGAGGAGGATGAATATTATACACAGATTGATGAAGCAAAAAGGTCCCCGTTTTGGATGGTGATAGAGAACGATGCTTCCATCCGCGGGTGCAGCCTACGTATTGCTTAGGTATCGCTGCTGTCCGCTGGTGGAGAAGAGAAGTCTGGGGAAATCCAGGCTTTGTTCATCTTGATGAGTGTAAGCCTGTCGGCACTGTCGGTTGACAGGTGGGTACGCTTATCCGTGATGATTCCCCCAGCCACACTAAACACACTCTCTGACAAGACGCTAGCCGCAGGACAAGAATGCACCTCCAGGGCATACAGCGCGAGTTCAGGCCACGTGTCCAGCTTCAACACCCAGTAGTTGTAGGGGGTAGAGGCGTCACCGAGGACGGTGCTGCAATCGGCTACGTACTCCCTCACCATCCTTTTACAGTGCTCCCGCCAACTCAGCCTTGACTGGGGACTGGTGACACAGTCTTGCTGGGGAGCCATAAAGCTGTCAAAGGCCTTAGAGAGTGTTCCCCTGCCTGCGCTGTGCATGCTGCCTGATCTCTGCGCCTCCCCTGCTACCTGGGCCGTGGAAATGCGCCTTCGGCCACTAGCGCTGTCGGATGGGAAGTTTACCATCAGTTTGTCCACCAGAGCCCTGTGGTATAGCATCATTCTCGAACCCCTTTCCTCTTCGGGAATGAGAGTGCAAAGGCTCTCCTTATACCGTGGATCGAGCAGTGTGTACACCCAGTAATCCTTAGTGGCCAGAATGCGTGTAACGCGAGGGTCACGAGAAAGGCATCCTAACATGAAGTCAGCCATGTGTGCCAGGGTACCTGTACGCAACACATGGCTGTCCTGACTCGGAAGATCACTTTCAGGATCCTCCTCCTCCTCCTCCTCCTCTGGCCATACACGCTGTAAGGATGACAGGCAAGCTGCATCTGTACCCTCAGCAGTGGGCCAAGCTGTCTCTTCCCCCTCCTCCTCATGCTCCTCCCCCTCCTCCTCCTCCTCCTCCTCTGGCCATACACGCTGAAAGGATGACAGGCAAGCAGCATCTGTCCCCTCAGCAGTGGGCCAAGCTGTCTCTTCCCCCTCCTCCTCATGCTCCTTCCCCTCCTCCTCAACGCGCTGAGATATAGACATGAGGTTGCTCTGACTATCCAGCGACATACTGTCTTCCCCCGCCTCCGTTTCTGATTCCAAAGCGTCTGCCTTTATGCTTTGCAGGGAACTTCTCAAGAGGCATAGCAGAGGAATGGTGACGCTAATGATTGCAGCATCCCCGCTCACCATCTGGGTAGACTCCTCAAATTTTCCAAGGACCTGGCAGATGGCTGCCAACCAGGCCCACTCTTCTGTACATAATTGAGGAGGCTGACTCCCACTGCGCCGCGCAAGTTGGAGTTGGTATTCCACTATAGCTCTACGCTGCTCATAGAGTCTGGCCAACATGTGGAGCGTAGAGTTCCACTGTGTGGGCACGTCGCACAGCAGTCGGTGCACTGGCAGATTAAACCGATGTTGCAGGGTCCGCAGGGTGGCAGCGTGCGTGTGGGATTTGCGGAAATGTGCGCAGAGCTGGCGCACCTTTCCGAGCAGGTATGACAAGTGGGGGTAGCTTTTCAGAAAGCGCTGAACCACCAAATTAAAGACATGGGCCAGGCATGGCACGTGCGTGAGGCTGCCGAGCTGCAGAGCCGCCACCAGGTTACGGCCGTTGTCACACACGACCATGCCCGGTTGGAGGCTTAGCGGCGCAAGCCAGCGGTCGGTCTGCTCTGTCAGACCCTGCAGCAGTTCGTGGGCCGTGTGGCTCTTCTCTCCTAAGCTGAGTAGTTTCAGCACGGCCTGCTGACGCTTGCCCACCGCTGTGCTGCCACGCCGCGTGACACCGACTGCTGGCGACGTGCTGCTGCTGCTGACACATCTTGATTGCGAGACAGAGGTTGCGTAGGAGGAGGAGGAGGGTGGTTTAGTGGAGGAAGCATACACCCCCTCAGATACCACCACCGAGCTGGGGCACGCAATTCGGGGGGTGGGTAGGACGTGAGCGGTCCCAGACTCTGACTCTGTTCCAGCCTCCACTAAATTCACCCAATGTGCCGTCAGGGAGATATAGTGGCCCTGCCCGCCTGTGCTTGTCCAAGTGTCTGTTGTTAAGTGGATCTTGGCAGTAACCGCGTTGGTGAGGGTGCGTACAATGTTGCGGGAGACGTGGTCGTGCAGGCCTGGGACGGCACATCGGGAAAAGTAGTGGCGACTGGGAACCGAGTAGCGCGGGGCCGCCGCCGCCATCATGCTTTTGAAAGCCTCCGTTTCCACAAGCCTATACGGCAGCATCTCTAGGCTGATCAATTTTGCAATGTGCACGTTTAACGCTTGAGCGTGCAGGTGCGTGGCGTCGTACTTGCGCTTGCGCTCAAACTGTGGCGCTAGCGACGTCTGGACGCTACGCTTAGAGACATTGCTGGATGGGACCAAGGACAGCGGAGGTGAGGGTGTGGGTGCAGGCCAGGAGACGGTACTGCCTGTGTCCTCAGAGGGGGGTTGGATCTCAGTGGCAGGTTGGGGCACAGGGGGAGAGGCAGTGGTGCAAACCGGAGGCGGTGAACAGGCATCGTCCCACCTTGTGGGGTGCTTGGCCATCATATGCCTGCACATGCTGGTGGTGGTGCCTCCCCAGCTGATCTTGGCGCGACAAAGGTTGCACACCACTGTTCGTCGGTCGTCAGGCGTCTCTGTGAAAAACTGCCACACCGTAGAGCACCTTGACCTCTGCAGGGTGGCATGGGGCGAGGGGGCGCTTTGGGAGCCAGTTGGTGGATTATTCGGTCTGGCCCTGCCTCTACCCCTGGCCACCGCACTGGCTCCGCCTGTGCCCACACCCTGACTTGGGCCTCCGCGTCCTCGCCCGCGTCCACGTCCTACAGGCCTACCCCTACCCCTCAGCATGGTGTATTAGCAGTAGTGCAGAAACAGAACGCTGTAATTAAATGTGCCGCTTATTGGCCTGTGGTTGGAGGCTGACTTCATTTACGGAACCCCAGGAAATAATTTGGCGCACGCCTGCTGTAACACTTAGCTGGCTGCGTATTTATTTGGAGAAATACTACCCCCAGCAGACACGGACCCAGAACACTGAGCAGAGTGACAGGCAGGCCAAATAGATTTTTTCCAAATATTTTTTTCTAAAGGACCACTGCGTATATTCAATCTATAATATATGTCTTCTGTCCCTTCCTACACAATTCTGTCCCTGATGTGTGTGTCACGGAACTGCAGTGTTGCACTGTTATTAACTGCAACAGACCGGTGATTTCAGAGCCAGGAAATAATTTGCCGCAAGTCTGCTGTAACACTTAGCTGGCTGCGTATTTATTTGGAGAAATACTACCCCCAGCAGACACGGACCCAGAACACTGAGCAGAGTGACAGGCAGGCCAAATAGATTTTTCCAAATATTTTTTTCTAAAGGACCACTGCGTATATTCAATCTATAATATATGTCTTCTGGCCCTGCCCACACAATTCTGTCCCTGATGTGTGTGTGACGGAACTGCAGTGTTGCACTGTTATTAACTGCAACAGACCGGTGATTTCAGAGCCAGGAAATAATTTGGCGCAAGCCTGCTGTAACACTTAGCTGGCTGCGTATTTATTTGGAGAAATACTACCCCCAGCAGACACGGACCCAGAACACTGAGCAGAGTGACAGGCAGGCCAAAAAGATTTTTTCCAAATATTTTTTTCTAAAGGACCACTGCGTATATTCAATCTATAATATGTCTTCTGGCCCTGCCTACACAATTCTGTCCCTGATGTGTGTGTCTCGGAACTGCAGTGTTGCACTGTTATTAACTGCAACAGACCGGTGATTTCAGAGCCAGGAAATAATTTGGCGCAAGCCTGCTGTAACACTTAGCTGGCTGCGTATTTATTTGGAGAAATACTACCCCCAGCAGACACAGACCCAGAACACTGAGCAGAGTGACAGGCAGGCCAAATAGATTTTTTTCAAATATTTTTTTCTAAAGGACCACTGCGTATATTCAATCTATAATATATGTCTTCTGGCCCTGCCTACACAATTCTATCCCTGGAGTATTACTGCAGGGCGCAATGCTCTGCACGGCCGATATACCAAAAAAAAAAAAAAAGTGCAACACTGCTAAAAGCAGCCTCCACACTACTGCACACGGTTAGATGTGGCCCTAAGAAGGACCGTTGGGGTTCTTGAAGCCTACACTAACTCCTAACACTCTCCCTACAGCAGCTCCAACACGATACCACTGTCCCTCAGCTATCTCACAACGCATCTGAGGCGAGCCGCGGGAGGGGCCGATTTTTATACTCGGGTGACACCTGATCTCCCCAGCCACTCACAGCAGGGGGGTGGTATAGGGCTTGAACGTTGCAGGGGGAAGTTGTAATGCCTTCCCTGTCTTTCAATTGGCCAGAAAAGCGCGCTAACGTCTCAGAGAGGAAAGTGAAAGTAACCCGAACATCGCGTGGTACTCGTTATGAGTAACGAGCATCTCGAACACGCTAATACTCGAACGAGTATCAAGCTCGGACGAGTACGTTCGCTCATCTCTAATAATACCCCTTTAGGAATTACTTGAGGGGTTTAGTTTTGAAAGTGGGGTCTTTTGAGAAGCGTTTCTTATCTCTTGACACATCAAGGTCTCTGCAACCCAATAAGGGTACATTTACACAGATGATTTTTTTCTCCTGCGATTTTCTCTCTAAGTTTTTGCAGTGATTTTTCCTTTCTTTTTTTTGCAATTGTTATGCATTTTTTATTAATAGAAAGATTTTTCATGCTATTTTCACACGTGTTTTAATTGAGCGTTAAAATCGCAAGAAGCTCAGAATGATGCCATGCAAATCCCAACCTACCAAAACCCTCATCTGGAAAGACACATGAGTGCTGGAACACCATTTCCTGCTGATTTGCAGAGCATACAGAGTTCGTGAAGCTTGTGGTGATTTTGTCAATGCTAGACCATGAGTTCGCCTGTGTCTTTTGTGCCTTTTTCTCGTTGTTTTAGCGAACGTGAGCGCATGTTGGAGGAGAAGCACCATCATCAGAGGTAGACCTTGGCTTATTTTTTGGTGTCCTAACACTCTCTGAAGGAACATTTCCACTTGCTGTACGCAGATCTTTGTCGGCATCTGGAAAATTTTGTGCCATTCGCATGCTTTAGTGTCTCTTGTTCAACAAATTGCTGCATCCAGAGATGAATTTCACAAACACCAACATGAGTAGGTGCATCTCTGCTGAGAAACGTTTTGTGCTTACCCTCAAGTAAGTATGACATTTATTAGGCTTTTGATGTCTAGGTGTGTTTTATGTGGGGTTTTGATGTTTTTGTTTTTTCAGGTTCCTTGCAAAAGGTAACACCTTTTCCTTGCTGCACTTTGTGTTCATGCTGGATACCACCACCACTGCACACATGGTTCATCACACTTGCAAAAAGAAGAAGTCCAATGTAGAAAAGAAAAATTCTGCGCTTACAGGTTCTGGGACAAACAATTCAAGGTCCAAGAAATAGGTATACAATTATACCGTCCTTTATTGCAATGCGTATCGGCTGACGCCTTAATCAAGCAATACATTCACATATTAAAAACCGCACCATATATATAGCATATAATGTACTCACTCAATAGACACCAATCTCATTAACATGTACGCCGTAGGAGGAGGAGTTAGTCCATTGACATTGGAACGTATACTAAGTGATATCTTGGAACGCAGCTGTGACAGCTGAGGCAGAAGTCCGCGGTATTTTCCCTATCTTTTCAATGGGGCTAGCGCTGCTGCCGCTGGCCCCATTAAAACGACTGGCGATATCCTGGTGTCATCTCGGCTTTTTTCTCACGTTGCGAGGCGAGTTTTTTCACCTGCTCTCGCAGCGGAAGAGAGAATAAAACGCCAGTGGGTGTCAGCCCTAAGTGTGCATTTTGATGCAGATTTTTAGCAGATTTTTCCCCCTCAATTGTAGCAGTGAAATCTACTGCAGAATTGCACCAAAATCAGTATCACTTGGTGCAGATTACAATGTTGATTTTTCTACTGCAGAAAGCCTGCAGCAAATCAGCTATGTGTGAACACATCCTTAGACGGATTTATACTAGATTACAAAGCTCACCAACAGCTATCAGTTGTGTATATGAGTTTTTTTTAAAATAAAAGAGTTTTTTTAGGAACTATATATTTTTTAAATAATGTGAAAAGCCCCTGCACAGAAACTGTTTTGAGTCACACTAAGTCCCTATAACTCTGCACTACATGTGCTTCTAGGGAAGATACCTCTACAATTAGGCATCCAAAATAGCATGTCATTATTTTCTTTATAAGTTGGCATCACATGAGAAATTGGAAGTATATGCAGGTGCAGGTATGCCCAATGGACTTTGATGGGTGATGTATTTTATAGCTTGGTTTAACTTTTGTGTGAAGAATACTGTACAATAATAGAAGCTACTGCTTAATTATAGAAAAGGTCATTTGCTAACTACGAAATATATAGGAAGTACATGATTTGCACAAAGGAGCTGAGATGTGCATGAAAAAAGAGAGGTCCCATGGCTGCGAACTTCTATACCTGGTTAGCTCAGTAATTTCTAGAAAGTAAGATAAGCTGACCTTTGGGCTTTCGGTATATAGTGAGATTCCCATGATTATTATTGAGAATAAACACTTTGAGTCTTGGTCACTAAGTACAAAATTTGTAGACATCCAATTTTGCTGGTTGTATAGTCCTGGCAGTAAATTGCCTGTCATGAGTATGAATTACGTAATCAGTCACATTGTGCACCAGCATAGGACGCTTAAATATTGTCTGATTATGAAATGTTAAGTGCTCATTTAATAAATTTATTCTAACAAAATCATAATATACACTCATTGTCAAAAAAATCCCTCCCCTACAAGGAATTGTTGCAATGGAATGAAACTTTCTCTGTGTGATTGTGATGTTGATATACGTAAGTGATTACAATATCAGAGCAAAAAGATAATTTATTGTGTGAAACTGAACACTAGAAAGGAGCCTCTAGTACCCTGTTGGGCCGTCTCTAGCTTGAATGCAAGATGTGATACAGGTGGGCATGGAGGCTCTAGTATCCTGTTGTACCGCCTCTGACATGGATGCAAGATGTGATATGGTTGGGCACACTGGCGTATCTATAGGGGATGCAGGGGATGCGGTTGCACCCGGGCCCAGGAGCCTTAGGGAGACCATAAGGCCTCTCTTCTCCATATAGGGAACCCAGTACTATAAATAAGCATTATAGTTTGAGGCCCTGTTACAGGTTTTGCATTGTGGCCCAGAAGCTTCAAGTTACGCCTCTGCGTTAAGGGGTTAAAAGAAGTTGAGGGGCTCAAAGATAAACTTTTGCACTAGGGCCCATGAGCCTTTAGCTATGCCTCTAGTTGGGCATCAAGCCCTACAGGTTCCATGTGGTATCCTACAACATATCCACCCTTACTGTGTGCAGGCAAGCATTACCCTGCTGGAAAATGCTTATTGGAAGCCCTGCCATGAGAGGAACACATTTGGCTGTAGGATGTCCTGAACATAGTTTGCAGTTTGCCACTCTTTAACAAAGGCAGGATTGAGGCGCTCACCCTAGGCCTCCAGATACAAACACAGCTGTCATCAGTGCAAAAACTAAACCTGGATTAATAGCTGAAGACAATCTAGTTCCACTCTGCAGTCCAGTTTCGTTGCTCATGACACCACCGCAAACAGAGGTGAGTGGGTTTCAAAGGCAGTACACGTAGTGGGCACCGTGAGACCAAACATCCTTCAGCCAAGCACCTGGAAATAGTTCCGACAGAAACAGGGATCTGTAGCAGTAGTGCTACCTGTCTCTAAATAGTGGACAACAAAACAGTTGGAGATGCTCTTTCTTGTTGGATGATCAGACGATCCTCTCTACGCGTGGTCTGTCGAGGGCATCCTGATCATGGTCACCTTGTGTGCATGCCCTCACACATCCAATGGTCCCAATACCTCCTAACAGTCTGGTCAGAACGGCCCAGGTCATATATACGACCATTCGGCTTCTCACATTCCAGTTGTGCGCCCCTCTCAAATTCTGTTAACTGGATGAAATCTCTTTGATTGCATCGTAGAGGCATGTCTAGTAATCAACAAGCTCTACACAAGCAGAAAAAGAGGTCCACTACACACTAGTAGCCTCTGAAAGCCTTTCTATAGGCCAAAGGTGGAACCACTTTTAGGACCTCAGGTGGTAAGACCATTTATCTGATCATTTGCATATCTGCCTGAGATGTAACAGTATAGTTTTGCAGCAAAATGACAACTCCTTAATATTTGTCTTTATTCAAATATTTTTTGTGTTGTGCCCCCAAAGTCACTTAATTTTAAAAAAAAGATAATAAATATATAGTTTTGAAAGTCATAAACAGTACGTTTTTGTTACAAGAATTTCTCAGAAGATGATGACCATTGCTGTGATCTGTTGGCAACAAATGTTCAATTTCTGTACAGCTCCAACACAGGGAAACTTAACCGTTGTACAGTTCCCATTGAAATCAATGTGCTGTTCTTTAGTTCCTTGTAGTCAATGGCCTCCAGACCATCCAGATCCTCGTAGCAGCTCTCAGCTCTGGCTAAGGTGCTGAACAGAGGACCCCGCTCTATTAGTTCAGATTCCCTAATACAATATTTGCAAGTCGATTTTCTAAACCAGACAACCCCTTTTGGCTGTACAAGACCTTTAGAGCATATTGACAGTCTCCTTTGCAGAAATGTAATTTGCATAGGGACCTCCTGATTGTCCCAATGGCATATTTCGTTAGAAATATCCTTTATTATCCCTATTGAAATACATATACACATTTATAGGGAAGAAGGGGATATAGCTGCTGTGTATGAGCGTCTTTAGGGTGCTGTGGCCATAAATCTGAAATCTGTCTCATGTGCCTGAACATTGATTTAACGTTCTTGAAAACCTTTTTCTTCCAATTATGTATGTAGATGGTATCTGAAAGGGATCAGGAAGACAACTCTGTTATAGGGAATAGGAAGAGTTTAAGCTAGCCACACACTAGAGAAAGGGGTCCAGTGATCTCATGTATATGTGGGTATCCAGACTGGTCTTAACAGCAAATGTCAGGAAAAAGAGGAAACAAGCAGATTGGATTTTAAAATGCCTTAGGCTCATGTCCACGGGGACAGATCCGGAGCGGGTCACCCGCACATGTGATCCGCGCGCCCATAGGGATGCATTGGACACCCGCAGGTAATTAAATACCTACGGATGTCATTTTCCCTTGAGGCGTGGATTGTGTGTGCGGGAAAACACCCGCAGCATGCTCCATTTTACTGCAGGTCTCCCACAGGCTTCTATTAAAGCCTATGGAAGCCGTCCGGATCTGTGGCACAACCGCAGCTGAATTCCTGCTCTCCGTCGCGGGAACACGGGAGAGCAGTAGTTTAAAAAAAATGGAGTGCAAGGCGGATGCGTGCGTTCCGGCATGCCGAGCACATCCGCCGGGCCTATGAAAGAAAACCCGCCATGACGGAGAGCAGATCCGCAGCGTCCGGACAGGTAAGTAATGCTACTTTTTAGCTTTATGTCCGCGGGAAAGGAGGGACCCGCTGCGGGATTCTGCATGAAGAATCCGTGGCGGGCCTGATTTTCCCCGTGGACATGAGGCCTAATACTTTGTTCCTGCAGGAGATGTCTGCCGGTCTGGAGGATTCTGGCTCTCTCTATTGACATAAACATGTACAATTACTCGAGTGGAGCATGCAAATGTATGTTGGAGCTGGGAAATGTAAATGCAAAAGAGAATTACCTGGAATATCTGTGTGTCTAAACTGCCAATTAAGACCCATATAAAGGGCCTTTTACATGGTCCAATTATTGGTCACGAACATTCCTATGATCGTTCTTTTTCCCAATTATCAGATTGTGTAAAAGGGCCAGGAATCACCCAATAAATGTGTATTGATTCCCGTACTGTAGATAATCTGCCCATGTAGACAAAAGCACAACTGCTGAATGACATCTCCATTGTCGGTCAGTGCTCCTTAGAACAGGCTGATTATTTGCCTGTATAAAAACACCCTGTCTGATATTAGCACAGCTCTCATTAATTAGATGTCCTAGTAACAGCTAAAAGCTCTTTTACATGCAAAGATAATCTTTCAAACTGTTGACAGATTGTGATGTATTTGCATAAAGTGTTAATGGCCATTAACACTTTTTCATCTTTATTTGCATGTAGAAGGACCTTTGCAAGTTGTTTGAAGAGACCAGCATGCATTTAAACACATGCCAAGCTGTGAAAACAGCTGCAGACACATTCCATTGTTCACCTTGCAGCTAGTGTAAAGATGCTACGGGGAGAACATTGTGCAGTTTTTGAAAGATGAGCGAAATGCATTAAAATGGAATGCATTTGCTCAGTCTTCCATCAATCAAACAAAAAGTGCACGATTATCGCTCATTTTCGGCCGTTTGGACAAAATTTGAGTGATAATCTTTGCGTGTAAAAGGGCCTTAAGGGCCCAGTGATCAGTAAAGGGAACATTGACCAGTGAGACTAATGGGACCTATAGGACCCAGTGACTAGTAGGTCTGAAGATAAAGCCAGTGAGTCATCCTCCTGCTAATGTATTTGTGGGGTCTGGAGGAGAGCAATACTGTAGTTGGGCTACAGGGAGGGAGTCTCCCTTCTCACATTGACCAGATGAGAACAGCTGACATGATGATGAGAGCTAAGAGAAGAAGCAGCAGAGACAGGGTTAGTACCATTGGACCTGAAGAGATGTCGATGCCCTGGCCTGTGTGTCAGTCCTTGGGGGTATTGAGCTGTAGGGAAGAGTGTATGCCCTGGGCTAGTGAAACAATGGGGGTTACGCAAACAGCATAGCATAACAAGCTATGCTGTTTCCATAAGTTCGAAGCTGCAAAAACAGTGTAGCTCTTTGTGCTATAGTGTTTGTGTAGCTCGCACTGACTTCTTTCGGAGTAACAGTTTAGAGCGTAGCAAAGCCTGCTTGGCTGTTTCCATGAGTGAAAAGTGTCCTCAGGCACCTCAATTAGCTGGGTTGGGGCAGTGGAGGCCAGAATTACAGTTAGATGTGGGTTCCAAAGTGGATACCAAGTTTGTAGAGATTTATTTTATGTTTTACTACTTTTGAACAATAAAAATACATAGTATGTTAGGCTGAATGAAGACACTGTCCATCTGGTTCAGCCTGTTTCAACCTCCCTGTTGATCCCGAGGAAGGTAAAAAAAAACCAAGAGGCAGAAGCCAATTAGCCCCAATGGGGGAAAAATTCCTTCCCGACTCCATAACGGCAGTCAGAATAATCCCTGGATCAACCTCTGATAGTTCCTACCTGACTGTAAGACACGGATTAACAACCGGTCACCTAATGTCTATATCCTGTAATATCATAGCGCTCTAGAAAGACGTCTAGCCCCCTCTCAAAACTCCTTTATGGATTTTGCCATCACCACATCCTCAAGCAGAGAGTTCCACAGTCTCATTGCTCTTACAGTAAAGAACCCCCTTCTGTGTTGATGATGAAGCCTGTTTTCTTCTAGACGTTGCAGATGCCCTCTTGTTACCGACGCAGTGCTGGGTATAAACAGATCATGCGAGAGATCCCTGTATTGTCCCCTAATGTATTTATTAGAGATGAGCAAGCACCAAAATGCTCGAGTGCTCTTTACTCGAGTCGAACTTTCAGTGATGCTCGAGAGTTCGTTTCGAGTAACGAACCCCATTGAAGTCAATGGGCGACTCGAGCATTTTTGTATATCGCCGATGCTCGCTAAGGTTTTCATTTGTGAAAACCTGGGAAATTCAAGAAAGTGATGGGAACGACACAGAAACGGATAGGGCAGGCGAGGGGCTACATGTTGGGCTGCATCTCAAGTTCCCATGTCCCACTATTAAGCCACAATAGTGGCAAGAGTGAGACACCCCCTCCCCCGCACTGTCAGCATAAAGATCGTTCTCCTCTGCCACAGCTGTAACAGCTGTGGCAGAGAAGAACGATGTTAGCCCATTGAATTCAATGGAGCCGGCAATACAGCCGGCTCCATTGAAAGCAATGGGCTACCGGCGATCGCGGGATGAATTGTCGGGAAGGGCTTAAATATATAAGCCCTTCCCTGCAATTCATCCAGAAATGTGTAAAAATAAAAAAATATATATACTCCCCTGGTCCCGGCAGACGGAGTTCAGCGTGGCCAGCAGCAGTCCTCCTGAACTGCTCTGAACAGCTGTGAGTAGTATTCAGCAGCCGGGGATTTAAAATCCCCGCCTGCTCAATGAGCTGCCTCTGATTGGTCACAGCCTGACCAATCAGAGGCAGATCTCACTCACACACCCATTCATGAATTTATGAATGGGTGAGTGACTGCTGCCTCTCATTGGCTTAGCGGGACCAATCAGATTGGTCCCTGCGCTGAGCCAATGAGAGGCAGCAGTCACTCACCCATTCATGAATTCATGAATGCGTGTGTGAGTGAGATCTGCCTCTGATTGGTCAGGCTGTGACCAATTAGAGGCAGCTCATTCAGCAGGCGGGGATTTTAAGTCCCCGGCTGCTGAATACTACTCACAGCTGTTCAGAGCAGTTCAGGGGGACTGCCGCCGGCCGCGCTGAACTCCGTCTGCTGGGACCAGGTGAGTATATATATTTTTTTTATTTTTACACATTTCTGGATGAATTGCAGGGAAGGGCTTATATATTTAAGCCCTTCCCGACAATTCATCCCGCGCTCGCCGGCAGCCCATTGCTTTCAATGGAGCCGGCTGTATTGCCGGCTCCATTGAATTCAATGGTCAGTGCTCGTTTAATCGAGACGAGTACCGCGTGGTGCTCGTCTCGAGTAAAGAGCATCTCGAGCACCCTAATACTCGAACGAGCATCAAGCTCGGACGAGTATGCTCGTTCATCTCTAGTATTTATACATAGTTATTTGATCGCCCCTTAGTCGTCTTTTTTCCAGGGTGAATAATCCCAATTTTAGCCTCTCTGGGTATTCCAATCCCCTCGTTCCATTTATTAATTTAGTTACCCTTCTTTGAACCCCCTCAAGCACTGCTACATATTTCCTGAGCACCGGTGTCCAGAACTGTACACAGTATTCTATATGAGGCCTGACAAGTGCCTTATATAATGGAAGAATAATGTTCTTGTTCCTCGCCCCTATGCCTCTTTTAATGCACCCCAAGACCTTATTAGCTTTTGCAGCAGCTGACTGACATTGGTTGCTCCATATAAATTTACAATCCACTAGTACCCCCAGGTCTTTTTCCATATCACTTTTCCCTAGCAGTACCCCATTTAGTGTATATTGGTGACATCGATTTCTCCTACCCATGTGCATAACCTTACATTTGTCCACATTGAACTTCATTTGCCATTTTTCTGCCCAAGCCCCCAGCTTATCCTGGTCCTTTTGTAGCCGCACATTGTCCTCAGTTGTATTAATTGTCTTATATAATTTTGTATCATCTGCAAATATTGATATTATACTGTGCAGTCCTATCAGGTCATTGATAAATATATTGAACAGAATGGGGCCTAATACTGAACTTTGTGGCACCCCACTAACAACGGTGGCCCAATCAGAGTACGATCCATTTATTACCACCCTCTGCTTTCTATCTCTGATCCAGTTCTTTACCCAGATACACACGTTTTCACCCAATCCGAGCTGTCTCATTTTATATATCAACCTATTATGCGGCACGGTGTCAAATGCTTTAGAGAAATACAGATATACGAGATCAATAGAATCTTCCAGGTCCAGCCTAGAACTTACTTCATCATAGAAGCTGATCAGATTGGTCTGACATGATCGACCCCTCATAAACCCATGCTGCTGAGGAGTTATTTCGTTGTTCTCCTTGAGGTATTCTAGGATGCCATCTCTCAGAAACCCCTCAAATATTTTTCCAGTTATTGAAGTGAGACTTACCGGCCTGTAGTTTCTAGGATTTCTCTTGGACCCCTTTTTATATACTGGAACTACATTGGCAATGCGCCAATACAGTGGTACAACCCCGGTCTTGATAGTATCCATAAAAATTAGAAATAAGGGTCTAGCTATCACTCCACTTAGTTCCCTTAGAACCCTTGGGTGTATTCCATCTGGACCAGGTGATTTGTTGATTTTAATCCTCTTTAACCAGCTCAGCACTTCCTCCTGTGTTAGGTATGCAATATATAGCGGTGGGTTCATTTTATTCCCCTGCATCTCGTGTGACATTTCCTTTTCGTTCGTGAATACAGTTGAAAAACAACTATTTAATAAATTTGCCTTCTCCCCATCATTTTCTATGATCTCTCCTGTATTATTTGTTAAAGGGTCAGTGCTCTCAGTGCAAATCTTTTTGCTGTTAATATAATTGAAGAATAGTTTAGGGTTGTTTTTGCTCTCTTTGGCGATCAGTCTTTCTGCCTCCTCCTTAGCACTTTTGATCTTTCCTTTACATATTTAGTTTTTTTCCCTGTATGA
Source organism: Eleutherodactylus coqui (assembly GCF_035609145.1). NCBI lineage: Eukaryota > Metazoa > Chordata > Amphibia > Anura > Eleutherodactylidae > Eleutherodactylus > Eleutherodactylus coqui. Next base: position 255,866,901 of record NC_089837.1, on the reverse strand, counting down.
TTTTAGAGCTTCTTCGCTGCCTTCTTGTTTTAGTAGTTTAAACACTTTTTTTTCCTCGTTTATTGCCCCCCTTACAGTCTTGTCGAGCCACAATGGTTTCCTTCTACTTGCAGCTCTTTTATTTTTAAAAGGTATGAACTGCTCACATGAGGTGATTAGGATGTTTTTAAACTTTTCCCATTTGCTGTCTGTACTGATATATTTGAGGATGTTGTCCCATATAATGTTACCAATAGTAGCTCTGAGCTGATCTAATTTTGCTTTACTAAAGTTTAGGTTTTTTGTCGCTACCCGGTAAGATTTCTTATTGAATCCCAGCTGGAAATTAATTATATTGTGCTCACTGTTCCCCAAGTGTCCCTCAACCTGCATCCCTATTATTCGGTCCGGTTTGTTAGTTAATACTAAGTCCAGAGTGGCCCTCCCTCTAGTTGGCTCCCGCACAAGTTGGGTAAGGTAGTTATCTTTAATTGTTCTCAAGAACTTATCAACCCTGTTTGACTTGCAGGTTTTGTTTTCCCATATTATATCTGGATAATTAAACTCCCCCATAATAATTACTTCATTGCGGTTTGACACCTCTTCTATCTGCCTTAATAATAAGATTTCCATTTCTTCTGTTGCTTTTGGTGGCTTATAGAAAACCACTATCAGTATTTTGTTATTTTTTTCTCCCTGTATTTCTAACCACAGAGATTTCACGTGTTCCTCTCCTGCACCCTTTATCCTCCCGTAGCCTTGGCATTAAGTAAGATTTAATGTAGAGACATACCCCCCTCTTTCTGGTTTCCACGGTCTCTTCTGAAGAGATTGTAACCCTGTAAATTCACCGCCCAATTGCACTTATCATCAAACCATGTTTCTGTTGTTCCCACTATATCCTAATTTTCATCAGTCATTCTCGCTTCAAGCTCACCCACTTTGCCAATCAGACTTCATACGTTTTTAAAGAAAAACAATTGAATCTGCATCACCCTAGGGCTTATTTACACGAGCGTATATAAAAATAAGTGTTATGGTTCTTATGGCTTATTTACACAAGCATATATTGGCTGGCGTTTTCATGGCCGGGCGATATATGCTTCCATCTAAGCAGTTCCCCCCTTCCCTCCCCCTCACCGGCTCTCTGCCTCTCCCCACCACTCCGGAGTTTGCAATGGGAGAGGGTGCAAAGGGAGTGGAGCTAGGCTCCACTAAGTCCTGCCCACTCTTATTGCTGGCTATGGACAAGGGGCGGGAGCTTAGCTCCGACCCCATCCTGCCCACTCCCATTTCACACCACTCGGAGGGGAGGAGAGAGGCAGAGAGCTGGTGAGGGGGATGGAAGGGGGAAACTGCTTAGATGGAAGCGTATATCGGCCAGGCGTAAAAACTCTGGCCGATATACGTTCGTGTAAATAAGCCCTAAGAACTATAACACTAATTTTTATGGCAACAGAGCTATGTAAGATTTTGTTTTTTACAGGAAGAATTGTAGTTCTTTTTGTACCATTTTGAGACACATATGACTTTTAGATTGCTTTTTTTATGTTTTTTTGGGAGTCAAACAAGAGAAAAATAGCAACTCTAGCATTACTTTTTAACATCTATTAGGTGTTGCTTTAAAAAAAAAAAAGGGTTAAAGGGGTTGTCCCGCGCCGAAACGGGTTTTTTTTTTTTTCAACAGCCCCCCCGTTCGGCGCGAGACAAACCCCGATGCAGGGACCTAAAAAAAAATCCGCACAGCGCTTACCTGAATCCCCACGCTCCGGTGACTTCTTACTTACCGGTTGAAGATGGCCGCCGGGATCTTCTCCCTCGGTGGACCGCAGCTCTTCTGTGCGGTCCATTGCCGGTTCCAGCCTCCTGATTGGCTGGAATCGGCTAGTGACGGGGCGGAGCTACACGGAGCCGCTCTCCGGCACGAGCGGCCCCATTGAGAAAAGAAGACCGGACTGCGCAAGCGCGTCTAATCCGGCGATTAGACGCTGAAAATTAGATGGCACCATGGAGACGAGGACGCTAGCAACGGAACAGGTAAGTGAATAATTTCTGATAACTTCTGTATGGCTCATAATTAATGCACAATGTACATTACAAAGTGCATTAATATGGCCATACAGAAGTGTATAACCCCACTTGCTTTCGCGGGACAACCCCTTTAAGGCCCATTTAGACAACAATTGTCGCTCAAAATTCGCTCAAAAGCCGTCTTTTGAGCGATAACCATTGTGTGTAAATGTTTGCCCATTGTGCAGATTTCGTTAAGCCGTCTCTCATGGTTGTCTTTCAGCGTGCTGAAAGATGACCATCAGGGTGCGTTCACACGAGCGCATAAACGGCGCATTTTTGCGCCCAATCGTATAAACGTGACCATCTGAGGCGTTGGTTTCCAATGTATTCGTTCGCACGGGCGATTTTACGGCGCGTAAAAACGGCAACCCGAAAAAAAAGACGGAACATATGCGACCGAAATACGCGCCAACGCATATTCGATGGCCGAAAAGATAGTTTGCAAAGTAGGAACAAACGATAATACGCTTTCTAGCTCTGGTCATAATCGCCGAAAAACGTTCTTTCCGGCGATTAAACGCTGCGCACGTGCGAACGTAAATACGCCTACGCTCGTGTGACCGTGCCCTGAGCCTTATCAGGGATTCACAGTGGGATACAGCTGATACTATTGTTTCAGCTGTATCACATCTCTGATAACAGGCTCGGTATGAAGAGCAGAGCGTCCCAGCTCTGTTCTCCATACCTGGCACGGAGCGCCTGGCTGTATAAAAGCCGGGCTCTCCGTGAAGAAAACATCTGTATGCAGAAGACAAGCGGGGACACCCCGCTTGTCTTCTGCATCCTCCGCTCCAAGCGCTCGGCTGTATAACAGCCGGGTGCTGGAGTGGGGGAACAGCTGTATGCAGAAGACAAGTGAGGGCACCCCACTTGTCTTCAGCAGCCTCCGCTGGCAGCGCAAGGTGATCGCTCATCTTGCGCTGTAAATGACACACTGATGATCGCTCAAAATTCGCTTGAGCTACATCTTTTGAGCGATTATCATTGCGTCTAAATCAGCCTTTAAGGATGCAACCTTTTTTTTTCATTTTTGTTTTTTCCTTTGCACTTTTAATAAAGAATTATTTACCATCAACATAGCTGTCTGAGAGCTTGTCTTTTGTAGGATCAGTTGCATTTTTAATGTACAAGTAAAATACTATTTACTGCATGGTACTATTTAATGTACCATATAATGTTATGAAAAACTCTGGAGTGAAATTTAAAAAAATGCAATTCTGCCATCTTTGGGGGGGAGGAAGCTTGTTTCTACTGCATACACACTGACATAATAACAACATAACTTTATTTTATGGATCAGTACGATTACAACGATGCAAAATTTATCTAGCTTTTTTTTTACCATTCTAGTTTAAAAAAAATAAAATATCTTGGCAAAGAAATAAAACCATTTTTGTGCCACTATCTTCTGACAGTCATAACTTTTTTCTCCTATCAACATAGTTGTGTGAGGGCTTGTTTTTTGTGGGACGTCCTATAGTTTCTATTTATATCACATTGGAGTAAGTACAATTTTTTAATCACTTCTTATTGGGTTTTCCTAGGAGAATGGGTGACTAAATAAGCACATTTTTGACATTGTTTCTCTCTTCTTTTTTTAATGGCGTTTAACGTGTGGAATAAATAATGCATTACTTTGATAGGTTGGACTTTTACGGACATAGCGATACCAAATATAATTTAATTTTTTTTTTTAATTACTTTTATTATCTTTTATTTTTTTTAAGAATTAATAAAACTTTTTTTTTTTGTCCCCATAGAGGGACGTGATTGTTTGATTGCCCCTGCAGTATAATGTAATACAATAGCATCACATTACACCCCAATCTGACAGGCTGTCTACCAGCCATGCCACAAGCATTGCTTCACAGGCTTTTCAAAATGGGGACACACGGTTACTTTTAATCATAATCCAATTTTGATTTTCCAACACGGGCAAATTACTTGTACTTCTCAACATGAAGATACAGGCTTCAGAACAGATTTCTGAGCTCTGCCTTTCTGAACACATTTGACAATAGAAGGTTTTTCTCCCAAAACAAACACATCCTCAGCGGCTGTTAACTGATGGACACTTTCTTGTGTTACACGGTCTCTCAAATCACTCTTACTTTAGCTGTTAGCTGTAATAGGCTTCTGCACTTCCCCTCCAGATGCAGTTCAGCAGGGGTGCGTGCGACTCTTGCATTCCCATACTAACTCTTAAGCAGCATCCCCTGTGCCTTCATCCCCGGAGGAGACAAGCCTTCTAGCAGCAGAGACATAGCTTTGGCCAGCCCTGGTAGGAGCATCAGCCCATCTCTCCTGCGCGCACCTCCTTTTCCAATGCCACACTACTTTTCCCACTCTCTCCCTATTCTCCCCAACCACCAATCCCAACACGCTGATAGGACAGGGAGACAAAGAACTTACTTGAAGACAAACAGACTTACAAATGATGGAGGAACTTTGGGTCACTACACAGTTTTGGGACAAAATTCTGTCCAGGGACAGAAATGGCAGTGGGGTATATTACCTGCAGTTATCCTTCTACTCTGCATCTCCAATCTAGTGGTTTCAGACCCTGCTTTCAGCTATCTAAGATGGCTGCAGCCATTTTGTGGTGAGTTAATGTGCACTGTTCTAACACTACAAATGTACTGAGGGGATTAGGTAATCTGAATATTGCAGCAGCCATCTTGGATGACTGAAAATAGGACCCCAAACTGGAAGATCAGAGGATTGGCAGAAAATAACTGCATGCAATATATCCCCTTCCCCATCTGGTCCGAGGACAGAGTTTTACTCTGAAATCGGAGGGTTGCTTTAATGAAAGTCATAATCTGTATGCACGCTTCAGAGAAAGGGGATACTCTCATAAACCTTTGAGCATTCCATAGGGTATTTTATACCCAAAGGAACAATTTGCTGAAAATATCACACTGTGGTATTTATGATGATAAAGCTGTTGTTCAACACATCTGCACATATGATTATTGTATCAAGGACATTCGCAATATAATAGCTAAGCACTGGATGTGTTACATGATGGTATGGACTGCCTGCCTGCCAGGCACACCTTGAGGCCAATGGGGTTGCCTCTGAATCTGTGTTACAACTCACGAGATTCATCCTCACACACAACTATTTCTCATTTGGCAAAGAGATAGTCCTGCAACTCACCGGAATTACCATCTGCAGTAAAATGGCACTGTAATATGCCAACCTTTTCATGGCAAAACTGGAGAGTGACTTTCTGGCCTCCTGCTCCAGCAAACCATTGGCCTACTTCCACTACATTGATGACATCATAATTATCTGTGCCAACACCAAGCAAGAACTAATAAAATTCCATGAGACATTCAATGCATTCCAGCCCACCATAAACCTGACATTAAGCTACTCATATACCAAAATTAACTTTTTGGACACCACCATAAAAATTCCAAAAAACTTAATACAGACATCCCTATACCGGAAACTGATTTATTGGCCCACATACCTCAGATGGGACAGCTTCCACCCTTAACACATCTAAAAGTCCATCATTCACAGCCAGGCCATCAGATACAACCAGATCTGCTCCAACCCAATGGACAGAGAGAAACATTTATACCATCTTAAAAGGACATTTTTGAATCAGGGCTACCATCCCACCTCAATTGATGACCAAATCAACAGAGCCACCAGGATACCCAGAAATCAACTACTTCAAAGCACAGAGAAGGAAGGAAAAAATTGCGTACCTCTAGTAGTGACCTACAATCCACAGATGGAGGTACTAAGAAAAACTGCAAAGAAACTACAACCTGTTAAGGTTGTGCATCTGGGATGTGTGGTTCTACAGGTTTTCTTGTGCACACCTTTACAGGTAGGGGTTAATTGAGCTGGCTGGGTGTGGTATTCCCCACCAGCCAATCCCCCTTGTCTGCTACAGATAAATACCAGGAAACTCTTGTGAGAGATTGTTGGTCATTTTAGTGCTTTATTGTTGTACCCTATATTGAGCCTACTCAGAGATAGGGTGGTGAATGCTTGTCTGTAGTGTCCCTCTCTCCTCCCCTGAAGATGGTCTGGGCACCTGCTGTCCCTCCCCTCCTTGCGTTCTGCAGTGCGTGGATTGTGTGGTACGGTGACCACACATGTGCAGGTGGCCCGGGGATTTCTCCCTATCCCTGGGCAGGTGCAGCCTCCTGACATCTGATGTCCTATTTTTGTGTCAGATGTGTGATGCCTGACACTGTTCCCTATGTCAACACGGTGGCTGACTTTCTATTCCCCTCATGTGAGTACACTTGGACTGGCTATGGTTTACCATCTGTATGCATGTAAGCTCTGGGTGAGGTTCCTGTTTTATGTTGTATGCACAACCGGGTATGTTGGTGTGAATAGGGACGTGTGTGGTATGTCTGTGCAAGTGGCCAGACATGTGCTTTATGTGCAGTCCTGTTTTATGTGGTTTGTGTTACTCTGTATGTTGGTGTGAACAGCGACGTATGTTATGTCTGCGCAAGTGGCCAGACATGTGCTTTATGTGCAGTCCTATTCTATCTTCAGTGTCTGTGAACAGTGTAGTGTCATGTCCTGTATGTGTTTAGTACATCTCTCCAGGTTCCTGATCAGGGATAGCTAGGTCCCAGATGAAGACAGTGGGGCCGACCTGATCAGGACGAGCACCCCGCTTTTAGGTAGTAGTTCCCCACTTTCCCTGATTAGTAAAGGACAGAGGACCTTCCATCATTGCCTGGAGCGGTGCAATTGGTCTATGCAACACTATATGAGTGATTGCAGTTTTAATAGGACACTTTTTGTGTCCATTCTGAGTAGTGGCGCCTTTGGTGCACCAAACAGACGTAACAATACCCTACACAAGAATGACTGTCTGAAAACCATATACCCGGACTCTCTGCTTCTGTGTTACAGGTAACCTCCAAATTTGAGGAACTTTATAGTCAGGAGTGCATTGCCCTCTAACATACAAAAAGGAACTTATTGGTGAAATGTAAGGAGCTGCAAGACCTGCTCACATGTACTGACCGTGAACACAACAAACAACGGGACTATGAGATCCTAGGGAAGTTCACATGTTCCATGTCTGATGCTGTATACCTGATCCTGTGCAGTAAATGTCCTGTTGGGAGCCTTTATGTTGAAGAAAAAGGACAAAAACTTAAAGCGAGAATGACATCTCATTACCACACGATTAAACAGGGAAAGATAGAATTACCTGTGGCTGAGCATTTCTCTAGTCATGGACATAACATAGAAGATATGAATGTTGTGATATTGAAAGGCAATTTCAAGTCACAAAGCCATAGAAGAATTTAGGAGTATAAATTCATAACAACATTGAACACTTTTAATAGAGGGTTAAATTATTCACAAGGATTCATGGACCATAAAACTTTCTGTTAAAAATGGGGTTTCCACTGGGGGAGCCGGTGGCCGGTTGGTGCGGGCGCTCGTCCGGGGGCTGTGGGGACCCGGTCTGGCTGTTCTGTCCAGGGTTCCCCCACTCTGGTGGTTGGTGTGCAGGCGCGCCTGTCCACTGGTCAGCCGCGCAGCGCTCGGGCTGGTGCGCGCCAGTGTTGGGAGGAGGCTTTATGATCCCCTCCAGGTGTCATGTGACTTCGCCCCGCCCCTCTGGGCGGGGAGTTCTGCATATAGACTTGGGTGGCCCAGACACTGGTGTTTGGTTTGATTCATCTGCCTACACCCGCATTTACTGACCTGACTTATATGTGTTTTAACTTCGGCCTTGTGTTTGACTCCGCTTCTGTTTTGCCCTCCTGTACTCCGCACGTGTCTTTTGGTTTGACCCGGTTTATTACGACTACTCTCTAGTCTGCTCTTTGTTTGCTTTCAGCCAGCTATGTGGTACTCACCTGTTGGTATTTCTGTCCCTCCTTCCTTGTGGTCCCTGTCACTAGTGCAGCGCAGGGACCGTCGCCCAGTTGTTGCCCTGGGGTCCAACCTAAGGGGGCAAGTAGGCAGGGACACAGGAGAGGGCTGACGTAGGGATCCCCTGTCCATCTGGCCCTACCAATCCTAACAGAAACACTGACTATATTGCTGTTGGGTACCCGTTTCGTCCGCTCCGCTTGACCCCAGATATGGAGGCTGTGGCGGCCCTGGCCAATCAAGTGCAAGTCTTGACAGGTATGGTGCAAGACCTGTCCACTCGGCTCCAGCAACAGGAGCAGACTGTTACCAGTACTGCGGTCACAACTGCTGTAGTCCAGGGATCAGTGGCTGAACCCAAGATTTCTCTACCTGACGTTTTGTCTGGTGACCGTAGGACATTTTTCTCTTTCCAGGAAGCCTGCTGGTTGTATCTTAAATTACGTCCCTACTCGACGGGTTCAGAATACCAGAGGGTGGGTATTGTTATCTCACATTTGAGGGGCGACCTTCAAAACTGGGCATTCTTGCTACCCCC